>NW_027460896.1:1812500-2112500 GCF_037038515.1 Microtus pennsylvanicus
AGTGTGTTCCTAGAGCAGAGTAAAGACAGTGTGTTCCTAGAGCAGAGTGAAGACAGTGTGTTCCTAACAGAGAGTGAAGACAGTGTGTTCCTAGAGCAGAGTGAAGACAGTGTGTTCCTAACGCACAGTGAACACAGTGTGTTCCTAACAGAGAGTGAAGACAGTGTGTTCCTAGAGCAGAGTGAAGACAGTGTGTTCCTAATGCAGAGTGAAGACAGTGTTTTCCTAATGCAGATTGAAGACAGTGTGTTCCTAGAGCAGAGTGAAGACAGTGTGTTCCAAATGCAGAGTGAAGACTGTATTTTCCTAATGCAGTGTTGCGGAGTATGTGCATAGAGCAGAGGGAAGACAGTGTTTTCCTAATGCAGAATGAAGACAGTGTGTTCCTAGAGCAGAGTGAAGACAGTGTGTTCCTAATGCAGAGTGAGGACAGTGTGTTCCTAATGCAGAGTGAAGACAGTGTGTTTCTATTGCAGAGTGAAGACTTTGTTTCTAGAGCAGAGTGAAGACAGTGTGTTAATAATGCAGAGTGAAGACAGTGTGTTCCTAGAGGAGAGTGAAGAGAGTGTTTTCCTAATGCAAAGTGAAGACAGTGTGTGCCTAGAGCAGAGTAAAGAGAGTGTTCTAAGAGCATAGTGAAGACTGTGTGTTCCTAATGCAGAGTGAAGACAGTGTGTTCCTAGAGCAGAGTGAAGACAGTGTGTTCCTAGAGCAGAGTGAAGACAGTGTGTTCCTAATGCAGAGTGGAGACAGTGTTTTCCTAATGTAGAGTGAAGACAGTCTGTTTCTAATGCAGAGTGAAGACAGTGTGTTCCTATTGCAAAGTGAAGACAGTGTGTTTCTAATGCAGAGGGAAGACAGTGTGTTCCTAGAACAGAGTATCGGTGTATTTGCATGGAGCAGAGTGAAGACAGTGTGTTCCTAGAGCAGAGTGAAGGCAGTGTGTTCCTAGACCAGAGTGATACAGTGTGTTCCTAGAGCAGAGTGAAGACAGTGTGTTCCTACTCAGAGTGAAGACAGTGTGTTCCTAAAGCAGAGTGAAGACAGTGTGTTCCTAATGCAGAGTGGAGACAGTGTGTTCCTAAGAGAGTGAAGACAGTGTGTTCCTAATGCAGAGTGAAGACAGTGTGTTCCTAGAGCAGAGTGAAGACAGTGTGTTCCTAGAGAAGAGTGAAGTCAGTGTGTTCGTAAAGCAGAGTGAAGACAGTATGTTCCTAAAGCAGAGTTGCGGTGTATGTGCATGGAGCAGAGTGAAGACAGTGTGTTCTTAGAGCAGAGTGAAGACAGTGTGTTCCTAGAGCAGAGTGAAGACAGTGTGTTCCTAGAGCAGAGTGAAGACAGTGTGTTCCTAGAGCAGAGTGAAGACAGTGTGTTCCTAGAGCAGAGTGAAGACAGTGTGTTCCTAGAGCAGAGGGAAGACAGTGTGTTCCTAGAGCAGAGTGAAGACTGTGTGTTCCTAATGCAGAGTGAAGACAGTGTGTTCCTAGAGGAGAGTGAAGACAGTGTTTTCCTAATGCAGAGTGAAGACAGTGCGTTCCAAAGCAGAGAGAAGGCAGGGTGTTCTGATAGCAGAGTGAAGTCAGTGTGTTCCTAATGCAGAGTGAAGACAGTGTGTGCCTAACGCAGAGTGAAGACAGTGTGTTCTTAATACAGAATGAAGGCAGTGTGTTCCTAGAGCAGAGTGAAGACAGTGTGTTCCTAGAGCTGAGTGAGGACAGTGTGTTCCTAGTGCAGAGTGAAGAGTATGTTCCAAGAGCAGAGTGAAGACAGTGTGTTTCTAGAGCAGAGTAAAGAAAGTGTGTTCCTAAAGCAGAGTGAAGATAGTGCGTTTCTATAGCAGAGATAAGACAGAGTTTTCCGAGAGCAGAGTGAAGACAGTGTGTTCTTAGAGCAGCGTGAAGACAGTGTGTTCCTAACGCAGAGTAAAGACAGTGTGTTCCTAGAGCAGAGTGAAGACAATGTGTTACTTGATCAGAGTGAAGAGAGTGTTTTCCTACAGCAGAGTGAAGACAGTGTATTCCTAGAGCAGAGTGGAGACAGTGTGTTCCTAACGCAGAGTGAAGACAGTGTGATCCTAGAGCAGAGTGAAGACAGTGTGTTCCTAGAGCAAAGTGAAGACAGTGTGTTCCTATAGCAGAATGAAGACAGTGTGTTCCTAGAGATAAGTGAAGACAGTGTGTTCCTAATGCAGAGTGGAGACAGTGTGTTCCTAGAGCAGAGTGAAGACAGTGTGTTACTAGAGCAGAGTGAAGAGAGTTTGTTCCTAACGCAGAGTGAAGGCAGTGTGTTCCTAGAGCAGAGTGAAGACAGTGTGTGCCTAACGCAGAGTGAAGACAGTGTGTTCCTAGAGGAGAGTGAAGAAAGTGTGTACCTAATGAAGAATTGCGGTGTATTTGAATGAAGCAGAGTGAAGACGGTGTGTTCCTAGAGCAGAGTGAAGACAGTGTGTTCCTAGACCAGAGTGAAGACAGTGTGTTCCTAATGCAGAGTGAAGACAGTGTGTTCTTAGAGCAGAGTGAAGACAGTGTGTTCCTAGAGCAGACTGAAGACAGTGTGCGCCTAACGCAGAGTGAAGACAGTGTGTTCCTATAGGAGAGTGAAGTATGTGTGTTCCTAACGCAGAATTGCGGTGTATTTGCTTGAAGCAGAGTGAAGATGGTGTGTTCCTAGAGCAGAGTGAAGACAGTGTGGTACTAGAGCAGAGAGAAGACAGTGTGTTCCTAGAGCAGAGTGAAGACAGTATGTTCCTAATGCAGACTGAAGACAGTGTGTTCCTAGAACAGAGTGAAGACAGTGTGTTCCTAGAGCAGAGTGAAGACAGTGTGTTCGTAGAGTGGAATGAAGACAGTGTGTTCCTAAGCAGAGTGAAGACAGTGTGTTTTTAAAGCAGAGTGAAAAGAGTGTCTTCCTAGAGCAGAGTGAAGACAGTGTGTTCCTAACGCAGAGTGAAGTTAGTGTGTTCCTAGAGCAGAGTGAAGAAAGTGTGTTCCTAAAGCAGAGTGAAGACAGTGTGTTCCTAGACCAGAGTGAAGACAGTGTGTTCCGAAAGCAGAGTGAAGACAGTATGTTCCTAATGCAGAGTTGCGGAGTATGTGCATGAAGCAGAATGAAGACAGTGTGTTCCTATTGCAGAGTGAAGACAGTGTGTCCCTAATGTAGAGTGAAGACAGTGTGTTCCTAATGCAGAGTGAAGACAGTGTGTTCCTATGCAGAGTGAAGACAGTGTGTTTCTAATGCAGAGGGAAGACATTGTGTTCCTAGAACAGAGTTGCGGTGTATTTGCATGGAGCAGAGTGCAGTCAGTGTGTTCCTAGAGCATAGTGAAGATAGTGTGTTCCTAACAGAGAGTGAAGACAGTGTGTTCCTAGAGCAGAGTAAAGACAGTGTGTTCCTAGAGCAGAGTGAAGACAGTGTGTTCTTAACAGAGAGTGAAGACAGTGTGTTCCTAGAGCAGAGTGAAGACAGTGTGTTCCTAACGCACAGTGAAGACAGTGTGTTCTTAAAAGAGAGTGAAGACAGTGTGTTCCTAGAGCAGAGTGAAGACAGTGTGTTCCTAATGCAGAGTGAAGACAGTGTATTCCTAATGCAGATTGAAGACAGTGTGTTCCTAGAGCAGAGTGAAGACAGTGTGTTCCAAATGCAGAGTGAAGACTGTATTTTCCTAATGCAGTGTTGCGGAGTATGTGCATGGAGCAGAGGGAAGACAGTGTTTTCCTAATGCAGAATGAAGACAGTGTGTTCCTAGAGCAGAGTGAAGACAGTGTGTTCCTAATGCAGAGTGAGGACAGTGTGTTCCTAGAGGAGAGTGAAGAGAGTGTTTTCCTAATGCAAAGTGAAGACAGTGTGTGCCTAGAGCAGAGTAAAGAGAGTGTTCTAAGAGCATAGTGAGACTGTGTGTTCCTAATGCAGAGTGATACAGTGTGTTCCTAGAGGAGAGTGAAGACAGTGTGTTCCTCGGGCAGAGTGAAGACAGTGTGTTCCTAGAGCAGAGTGAAGACAGTGTGTTCCTAAGCAGAGAGAAGACGGTGTGTTCCTAATGCAGAGTAAGACAGAGTGTTCCTAGAGGAGAGTGAAGACAGTGTTTTCCTAATGCAGAGTGAAGACAGTGTGTTCCTAAACAGATTGAAGACAGTGCGTTCCTAAAGTAGAGAGAAGACAGGGTGTTCTGAGAGCAGAGTGAAGTCAGTGTGTTTCTAATGCAGAGTGAAGACAGTGTGTGCCTAATCAGAGTGAAGACAGTGTGTACTTAATATAGAATGAAGACAGTGTGCTCCTAGAGCAGAGTGAAGAGAGTGTGTTCATAGAGCAGAGTGAAGACAGTGTGTTTCTGGAGCTGAGTGAAGGAAGTGTGTTCCTAAAGCAGAGTGAAGACAGTGTGTTTCTAGAGCAGAGTGAAGACAGTCCGTTCCTAAAGCATAAAAAAGACAGGGTGTTCCGAGAGCAGAGTGAAGACAGTGTGTTCCTAATGCAGAGTGAAGACAGTGTGTTTCTAGAGCAAGGTTAAGACAATGTGTTACTAGATCAGAGTGAAGAGAGTGTTTTCCTAGAGCAGAGTGAAGACAGTGTGTTCCTAATGCAGAGAAATGACAGTGTGTTCCTAGAGCAGAGTGAAGACAATGTGTTTCTAGATCAGAGTGAAGAGAGTGTGTTCCTAGAGCAGAGTGTAGACAGTGTGTTCATAGAGCAGACTGAAGACAGTGTGTTACTAACGCAGAGTGAAGGCAGTGTCTTCCTAGAGCAGAGTGAAGACAGTGTGTACCTAACGCAGAGTGAAGACATTGTGTTCCTAGAGAAGAGTGAAGACACTGTGTTCCTAATGCAGAGTGAAGACAGTGTGTTCCTAGAGGAGAGTGAAGACAGTGTCTTCCTAGGGCAGAGTGAAGACAGTGTGTTCCTAGAGCAGAGTGAAGACAGTGTGTTCCTAAGCAGAGTGTAGACAGTGTGTTCCTAATGCAGAGTAAGACAGTGTGTTCCTAGAGGAGAGTGAAGACAGTGTTTTCCTAATGCAGAGTGAAGACAGTGTGTTCCTAGAGCAGAGTGAAGGGAGTATTTTCCTAGACCAGAGTGAAGAAAGTGTGTTCCTAGAGCATAGTGAAGAAAGTGTGTTCCGACTCAGAGTGAAGACAGTGTGTTCCTAGAGCAGAGTGAAGACAGTGTGTTCCTAATGCAGATTGCAGACAGTGTGTTCCTAGAGCAGAGTGAAGAAAGTGTGTTCCTAATGCAGGGTGAAGACAGTGTGTTCCTAGAGAAGAGTGAAGACAGTGTGTTCGTAAAGCAGAGTGAAGACTGTGTGTTCCTAACGCAGAGTTGCGGTGTATGTGCATGGAGCAGAGTGAAGACAGTGTCTTCCTAGAGCCTAGTGGAGACAGTGTGTTCCTAGAGAAGAGTGAAGGCAGGGTGTTCCTAGAGCAGAGTAAAGACAGTGTGTTCCTAAGCAGAGTGAAGACAGTGTGTTCCTAGAGCAGAGTGAAGACTGTGTGTTCCTAATGCAGAGTGAAGAGAGTGTGTTCCTAGAGCAGACTGAAGACAGTGTGTTACTAGAGCAGAGTGAAGAGAGTGTGTTCCTAACGCAGAGTGAAGGCTGTGTGTTCCTAGAGCAAAGTGAAGACAGTGTGTGCCTAACGCAGAGTGAAGACAGTGTGTTCCTGAGCAGAGTGTAGACAGTGTGTTCCTAATGCAGACTAAGACAGTGTGTTCCTAGAGGAGAGTGAAGACAGTGTTTTCCTAATGCAGAGTGAAGACAGTGTGTTCCTAGAGCAAAGTGAAGGGAGTGTTTTCCTAGACCAGAGTGAAGACAGTATGTTCCTAGAGCATAGTGAAGAAAGTGTGTTCCGACTCAGAGTGAAGACAGTGTGTTCCTAGAGCAGAGTGAAGACAGTGTGTTCCTAATGCAGATTGCAGACAGTGTGTTCCTAGAGCAGAGTGAAGAAAGTGTGTTCCTAATGCAGGGTGAAGACAGTGTGTTCCTAGAGAAGAGTGAAGACAGTGTGTTCCTAAGCAGAGTGAAGACAGTGTGTTCCTAATGCAGAGTGAAGACAGTGTGTTAATAGAGGAGAGTGAAGACAGTGTTTTCCTAATGCAGAGTGAAGACAGTGTGTTCCTAAAGCAGAGTGAAGACAGTGCGTTCCTAAAGCAGAGAGAAGACAGGGTGTTCTGAGAGCAGAGTGAAGTCAGTGTGTTCCTAATGCAGAGTGAAGACAGTGTGTGCCTAACGCAGAGTGAAGACAGTGTGTTCTTAATATAGAATGAAGACAGTGTGTTCCTAGAGCAGAGTGAAGACAGTGTGTTCCTAGAGCAGAGTGAAGACAGTGTGTTCCTAGTGCAGAGTGAAGAGAGTGTTCCAAGAGCAGAGTGAAGACAGTGTATTTCTAGAGCAGAGTGAAGAAAGTGTGTTCCTAAAGCAGAGTCAAGACAGTGTGTTTCTAGAGCAGAGTGAAGACAGTGCGTTCCTAAAGCATAAAAAAGACAAGTGTTCCGAGAGCAGAGTGAAGACAGTGTGTTCCTAATGCAGAGTGAAAACAGTGTGTTTCTAGAGCAGAGTGAAGACAGTGTGTTCCTAGCGCAGAGTGAAGACAGTGTGTTCCTAAGCAGAGTGAAGACAGTGTGTTTCTAGAGCAGAGTGAAGACAATGTGTTTCTAGATCACAGTGAAGAGAGTGTGTTCCTACAGCAGTGTGAAGACAGTGTGTTCCTAGAGCAGAGTGGAGACAGTGTGTTCCCAGAGCAGAGTGAAGACAGTGTGTTCCTAGAGCAGAGTGAAGACAGTGTGTTCCTAAGCAGAGTGAAGACAGTGTGTTCCTAGAGCAGAGTGAAGACAGTGTGTTCCTAACGCAGAGAGAAGACAGTGTGTTACTAGAGCCTAGTGGAGACAGTGTGTTCCTAGAGAAGAGTGAAGACAGTGTGTTCCTAGAGCAGAGTGAAGACAGTGTGTTCCTAAGCAGAGTGAAGACAGTGTGTTCCTAGAGCAGAGTGAAGACTCTGTGTTCCTAATGCAGAGTGAAGAGAGTGTGTTCCTAGAGCAGAGTGAAGACAGTGTGTTCCTAGTGCAGGGTGAAGAGAGTGTGTTGCTAACGCAGAGTGAAGGCTGTGTGTTCCTAGAGCAGGGTGAAGACAGTGTGTGCCTAACGCAGAGTGAAGACAGTGTGTTTCTAGAGGAGAGTGAAGAAAGTATGTTCCTAATGCAGAATTACTGTGTATTTGCATGAAGCAGAGTGAAGACGGTGTGTTCCTAGAGCAGAATGAAGACAGTGTGTTCCTAGAGCAGCGAGAAGACAGTGTGTTCCTAGAGCAGAGTGAAGACAGTGTGTTCCTAATGCAGAGTGAAGAGAGTGGGTTCCTAGAGCAGAGTGAAGACAGTGTATTATTAATGCAGACTGAAGACAGTGTCTTCCTAGAGCAGTGTGAAGACAGTATGTTCCAAACCAGATTGAAAAGAGTGTGTTCCTAGAGCAGAGTGAAGGCAGTGTGTTCCTAACACAGAGTGAAGACAGTGTGTTCCTAGGGCACAGTGAAGACAGTGTGTTCCTAACGCAGAGTGAAGACAGTGTGTTCCTAATGCAGATTGAAGAGAGTGTTTGCCTAGAACAGAGTGAAGACAGTGTGTTCCTAGAGCAGAGTGAAGACTGTATGTTCCTAATGCAGAGTTGCGGAGTATGTGCATGGAGCAGAATGAAGACAGTGTGTTCCTAATGCAGAGTGAAGACAGTGTGTTCCTAATGCAGAGTGAAGACAGTGTGTTCCTAATGCAGAGTGAAGACAGTGTGTTCCTAATGCAGAGTGAAGACAGTGTGTTTCTAATGCAGAGGGAAAACAGTGTGTTCCTAGAACAGAGTTGTGGTGTATTTGCATGGAGCAGAGTGAAGACAGTGTGTTCCTAGAGCAGAGTGAAGAGAGTGTGTTCCTAGACCAGAGTGAAGACAGTGTGTTCCTAGACCATAGTGAAGAAAGTGTGTTCCTACTCAGAGTGAAGACAGTGTGTACATAGAGCAGAGTGAAGACAGTGTGTTCCTAATGCAGATTGCAGACAGTGTGTTCCTAGAGCAGAGTGAAGACAGTGTGTTCCTAATGCAGGGTGAAGACAGTGTGTTCCTAGAGAAGAGTGAAGACAGTGTGTGTGTAAAGCAGAGTGAAGACAGTGTGTTCCTAACGCAGAGTTGCGGTGTATGTGCATGGAGCAGAGTGAAGACAGTGTGTTCCAGAGCAGAGTGAAGACAGTGTGTTCCTAGAGCAGAGTGAAGACAGTGTGTTCCTAGAGCAGAGTGAAGACAGTGTGTTCCTAGAACAGAGTGAAGACAGTGAGTTCCTAAGCAGAGTGAAGACAGTGTGTTCCTAATGCAGAGTGAAGACAGTGTGTTCCTAGAGGAGAGTGAAGACAGTGTTTTCCTAATGCAGAGTGAAGACAGTGTGTTCCTAAAGCAGAGTGAAGACAGTGCGTTCCTAAAGCAGAGAGAAGACAGGGTGTTCTGAGAGCAGAGTGAAGTCAGTGTGTTCCTAATGCAGAGTGAAGACAGTGTGTGCCTAACGCAGAGTGAAGACAGTGTGTTCTTAATACAGAATGAAGACAGTGTGTTCCTATAGCAGAGTGAAGACAGTGTGTTCCCAGAGCAGAGTGAAGACAGTTTGTTCCTAGTGCAGAGTGAAGAGAGTGTTCCAAGAGCAGAGTGAAGACAGTGTGTTTCTAGAGCAGAGTGAAGAAAGTTTGTTCCTAAAGCAGAGTGAAGACAGTGTGTTCCTCATGCAGAGTGAAGAGAGTGGGTTCCTAGAGCAGAGTGAAGACAGTGTGTTCCTAATGCAGACTGAAGACAGTGTGTTCCTAGAGCAGAGTGAAGACAGTGTGTTCCTAGAGCAGAGTGAAGGGAGTGTGTTCCTAGACCAGAGTGAGACAGTGTGTTCCTAGAGCATAGTGAAGAAAGTGTGTTCCTACTCAGAGTGAAGAGAGTGTGTACATAGAGCAGAGTGAAGACAGTGTGTTCCTAATGCAGATTGCAGACAGTGTGTTCCTAGAGCAGAGTGAAGACAGTGTGTTCCTAATGCAGGGTGAAGACAGTGTATTTCTAGAGAAGAGTGAAGACAGTGTGTTCGTAAAGCAGAGTGAAGACAGTGTGTTCCTAACGCAGAGTTGCGGTGTATGTGCATGGAGCAGAGTGAAGACAGTGTGTTCCAGAGCAGAGTGAAGACAGTGTATTCCTAGAGCAGAGTGAAGACAGTGTGTTCCTAGAGCAGAGTGAAGACAGTGTGTTCCTAGAACAGAGTGAAGACAGTGTGTTCCTAAGCAGAGTGAAGACAGTGTGTTCCTAATGCAGAGTGAAGACAGTGTGTTTATAGAGGAGAGTGAAGACAGTGTTTTCCTAATGCAGAGTGAAGACAGTGTGTTCCTAAAGCAGAGTGAAGACAGTGCGTTCCTAAAGCAGAGAGAAGACAGGGTGTTCTGAGAGCAGAGTGAAGTCAGTGTGTTCCTAATGCAGAGTGAAGACAGTGTGTGCCTAACGCAGAGTGAAGATAGTGTGTTCTTAATACAGAATGAAGACAGTGTGTTCCTAGAGCAGAGTGAAGACAGTGTGTTCCTAGAGCAGAGTGAAGACAGTTTGTTCCTAGTGCAGAGTGAAGAGAGTGTTCCAAGAGCAGAGTGAAGACAGTGTGTTTCTAGAGCAGAGTGAAGAAAGTTTGTTCCTAAAGCAGAGTGAAGACAGTGTGTTCCTCATGCAGAGTGAAGAGAGTGGGTTCCTAGAGCACAGTGAAGACAGTGTGTTCCTAATGCAGACTGAAGACAGTGTGTTCCTAGAGCAGAGTGAAGACAGTGTGTTCCTCGAGCAGAGTGAAGACAGTATGTTCCTAACCCTGAGTGAAGACAGTGTGTTCCTAATGCAGATTGAAGAGAGTGTGCCTAGAACAGAGTGAAGACAGTGTGTTCCTAGAGCAGAGTGAAGACTGTACGTTCCTAATGCAGAGTTGCCAATTATGTGCATGGAGCAGAATGAAGACAGTGTGTTCCTAATGCAGAGTGAAGACAGTGTGTTCCTAATGCATAGTGAAGACAGTGGGTTCCTAATGCAGAGTGAAGACAGTGTGTTTCTAATGCAGAGGGAAGACAGTGTGTTCCTAGAACAGAGTGAAGAGAGTGTGTTCCTACAGCATTGTGAAGACAGTGTGTTCCTAGAGCAGAGTGGAGACAGTTTGTTCCCACAGCAGAGTGAAGACAGTGTGTTCCTAGAGCAGAGTGAAGACAGTTTGTTCCTAGTGCAGAGTGAAGAGAGTGTTCCAAGAGCAGAGTGAAGACAGTGTGTTTCTAGAGCAGAGTGAAGAAAGTTTGTTCCTAAAGCAGAGTGAAGACAGTGTGTTCCTCATGCAGAGTGAAGAGAGTGGGTTCCTAGAGCAGAGTGAAGACAGTGTGTTCCTAATGCAGACTGAAGACAGTGTGTTCCTAGAGCAGAGTGAAGACAGTGTGTTCCTAGAGCAGAGTGAAGGGAGTGTGTTCCTAGACCAGAGTGAGACAGTGTGTTCCTAGAGCATAGTGAAGAAAGTGTGTTCCTACTCAGAGTGAAGACAGTGTGTACATAGAGCAGAGTGAAGACAGTGTGTTCCTAATGCAGATTGCAGACAGTGTGTTCCTAGAGCAGAGTGAAGACAGTGTGTTCCTAATGCAGGGTGAAGACAGTGTGTTCCTAGAGAAGAGTGAAGACAGTGTGTTCGTAAAGCAGAGTGAAGACAGTGTGTTCCTAACGCAGAGTTGCGGTGTATGTGCATGGAGCAGAGTGAAGACAGTGTGTTCCAGAGCAGAGTGAAGACAGTGTGTTCCTAGAGCAGAGTGAAGACAGTGTGTTCCTAGAGCAGAGTGAAGACAGTGTGTTTCAAGAACAGAGTGAAGACAGTGTGTTCCTAAGCAGAGTGAAGACAGTGTGTTCCTAATGCAGAGTGAAGACAGTGTGTTCCTAGAGGAGAGTGAAGACAGTGTTTTCCTAATGCAGAGTGAAGACAGTGTGTTCCTAAAGCAGAGTGAAGACAGTGCGTTCCTAAAGCAGAGAGAAGACAGGGTGTTCTGAGAGCAGAGTGAAGTCAGTGTGTTCCTAATGCAGAGTGAAGACAGTGTGTGCCTAACGCAGAGTGAAGACAGTGTGTTCTTAATACAGAATGAAGACAGTGTGTTCCTAGAGCAGAGTGAAGACAGTGTGTTCCTAGAGCAGAGTGAAGACAGTTTGTTCCTAGTGCAGAGTGAAGAGAGTGTTCCAAGAGCAGAGTGAAGACAGTGTGTTTCTAGAGCAGAGTGAAGAAAGTTTGTTCCTAAAGCAGAGTGAAGACATTGTGTTCCTCATGCAGAGTGAAGAGAGTGGGTTCCTAGAGCACAGTGAAGACAGTGTGTTCCTAATGCAGACTGAAGACAGTGTGTTCCTAGAGCAGAGTGAAGACAGTATGTTCCTAAACCTGAGTGAAGACAGTGTGTTCCTAAGGCAGATTGCAGTGTATGTGCATGGAGCACAGTGAAGACTGTGTGTTCCTAGAGCAGAGTGAAGACTGTACGTTCCTAATGCAGAGTTGCCAATTATGTGCATGGAGCAGAATGAAGACAGTGTGTTCCTAATGCAGAGTGAAGACAGTGTGTTCCTAATGCATAGTGAAGACAGTGGGTTCCTAATGCAGAGTGAAGACAGTGTGTTTCTAATGCAGAGGGAAGACAGTGTGTTCCTAGAACAGAGTGAAGAGAGTGTGTTCCTACAGCAGTGTGAAGACAGTGTGTTCCTAGAGCAGAGTGGAGACAGTTTGTTCCCAGAGCAGAGTGAAGACAGTGTGTTCCTAGAACAGAGTGAAGACAGTGTGTTCCTAACGCAGAGTGAAGGCAGTGTGTTCCTAGAGCAGAGTGAAGACAGTGTGTTCCTAACGCAGAGTGAAGAGAGGGTGTTACTAGAGCCTAGTGGAGACAGTGTGTTCCTAGAGAAGAGTGAAGACAGTGTGTTCCTAGAGCAGAGTGAAGACAGTGTGTTTCTAAGCAGAGTGAAGACAGTGTGTTCCTAGAGCAGAGTGAAGAAAGTATGTTCCTAATGCAGAATTACGGTGTATTTGCATGAAGCAGAGTGAAGACGGTGTGTTCCTAGAGCAGAATGAAGACAGTGTGTTCCTAGAGCAGAGTGAAGACAGTGTGTTCCTAATGCAGAGTGAAGAGAGTGGGTTCCTAGAGCAGAGTGAAGACAGTGTATTACTAATGCAGACTGAAGACAGTGTCTTCCTAGAGCAGTGTGAAGACAGTATGTTACTAACCCAGAGTGAAAAGAGTGTGTTCCTAGAGCAGAGTGAAGACAGTGTGTTCCTAACACAGAGTGAAGACAGTGTGTTCCTAGGGCACAGTGAAGACAGTGTGTTCCTAACGCAGAGTGAATTCAGTGTGTTCCTAATGCAGATTGAAGAGAGTGTTTGCCTAGAACAGAGTGAAGACAGTGTGTTCCTAGAGCAGAGTGAAGACTGTATGTTCCTAATGCAGAGTTGCGGAGTATGTGCATGGAGCAGAATGAAGACAGTGTGTTCCTAATGCAGAGTGAAGACAGTGTGTTCCTAATGCAGAGTGAAGACAGTGTGTTCCTAATGCAGAGTGAAGACAGTGTGTTCCTAATGCAGAGTGAAGATAGTGTGTTTCTAATGCAGAGGGAAAACAGTGTGTTCCTAGAACAGAGTTTTGGTGTATTTGCATGGAGCAGAGTGAAGACAGTGTGTTCCTATAGCAGAGTGAAGAGAGTGTGTTCCTAGACCAGAGTGAAGACAGTGTGTTCCTAGAGCATAGTGAAGAAAGTGTGTTCCTACTCAGAGTGAAGACAGTGTGTACATAGAGCAGAGTGAAGACAGTGTGTTCCTAATGCAGAATGCAGACAGTGTGTTCCTAGAGCAGAGTGAAGACAGTGTGTTCCTAATGCAGGGTGAAGACAGTGTGTTCCTAGAGAAGAGGGAAGACAGTGTGTTCGTAAAGCAGAGTGAAGACAGTGTGTTCCTAAACAGAGTGAAGGCAGTGTGTGCCTAACACAGAGTTGCGGTGTATGTGCATGGAGCAGAGTGAAGACAGTGTGTTCCAGAGCAGAGTGAAGACAGTGTGTTCCTAGAGCAGAGTGAAGACAGTGTGTTCCTAGAGCAGAGTGAAGACAGTGTGTTCCTAGAACAGAGTGAAGACAGTGTGTTCCTAAGCAGAGTGAAGACAGTGTGTTCCTAATGCAGAGTGAAGACAGTGTGTTCCTAGAAGAGAGTGAAGACAGTGTTTTCCTAATGAAGAGTGAAGACAGTGTGTTCCTAATGCAGAGTGAAGACAGTGTGTTTCTAATGCAGAGGGAAGACACTGTGTTCCTAGAACAGAGTTGCGGTGTATTTGCATGGAGCAGAGTGAAGACAGTGTGTTCCTAGAGCAGAGTGAAGGGAGTGTGTTCCTAATGCAGACTGAAGACAGTGTTTTCCTTGAGGAGAGTGAAGACAGTGTGTTCCTAGAGCAGAGTGAAGACAGTTTGTTCCTAGTGCAGAGTGAAGAGAGTGTTCCAAGAGCAGAGTGAAGACAGTGTGTTTCTAGAGCAGAGTGAAGAAAGTTTGTTCCTACAGCAGAGTGAAGACAGTGTGTTCCTCATGCAGAGTGAAGAGAGTGGGTTCCTAGAGCAGAGTGAAGACAGTGTGTTCCTAATGCAGACTGAAGACAGTGTGTTCCTAGAGCAGAGTGAAGACAGTGTGTTCCTAGAGCAGAATGAAGACAGTATGTTCCTAACCCTGAGTGAAGACAGTGTGTTCCTAATGCAGATTGAAGAGAGTGTGCCTAGAACAGAGTGAAGACAGTGTGTTCCTAGAGCAGAGTGAAGACTGTACGTTCCTAATGCAGAGTTGCCAATTATGTGCATGGATCAGAATGAAGACAGTGTGTTCCTAAAGCAGAGTGAAGACAGTGTGTTCCTAATGCATAGTGAAGACAGTGGGTTCCTAATGCAGAGTGAAGACAGTTTGTTTCTAATGCAGAGGGAAGACAGTGTGTTCCTAGAACAGAGTTGCGGTGTATTTGCATGGAGCAGAGTGAAGACAGTGTGTTCCTAGAGCAGAGTGAAGGGAGTGTGTTCCTAGACCAGAGTGAAGAGAGTGTGTTCCTAGAGCAGAGTGAAGACAGTGTGTTCCTATTCCGAGTGAAGACAGTGTGTTCCTAGAGCAGAGTGAAAACAGTGTGTTCCTAATGCAGATTGCATACAGTGTTTTCCTAGGGCAGAGTGAAGACAGAGTGTTCCTAAAGCAGAGTGAAGACAGTGTGTTCCTAGAGCAGAGTGAAGACCGTGTGTTCTCAATGCAGAGTGAAGACAGTGTGTTCCTAGATAAGAGTGAAGACAGTGTGTTCGTGAAGCAGAGTGAAGACAGTGTGTTCCTAGAGCAGAGTGAAGACAGTGTGTTCCTAGAGCAGAGTGAAGACAGTGGGTTCCTAGAGCAGAGGGAAGACAGTGTTTTCCTAGAACAGAGTGAAGACAGTGTGTTCCTAAGCAGAGTGAAGACAGTGTGTTCCCAATGCAGAGTGAAGACAGTGTGTTCCTAGAGGAGAGTGAAGACAGTGTTTTACTAATGCAGAGTGAAGACAGTGTGTTCCTAGAGCAGAGTGAAGGCAGTGTGTTCCTAGAAAAGAGTGAAGACAGTGTGTTCCTAAGCAGAGTGAAGACAGTGTGTTCCTAATGCAGAGTGAAGACAGTGTGTTCCTAGAGGAGAGTGAAGACAGTGTTTTCCTAATGCAGAGTGAAGACAGTGTGTTCCTAAAGCAGAGTGAAGACAGTGCGTTCCTAAAGAAGAGAGAAGACAGGGTGTTCTGAGAGCAGAGTGAAGTCAGTGTGTTCCTAATGCAGAGTGAAGACAGAGTGTGCCTAACGCAGAGTGAAGACAGTGTGTTCTTAATATAGAATGAAGACAGTGTGTTCCTAGAGCAGAGTGAAGACAGTGTGTTCCTAGAGCAGAGTGAACACAGTGTTTTCCTAGTGCAGAGTGAAGAGAGTGTTCAAAGAGCAGAGTGAAGACACTCTATTTCTAGAGCAGAGTGAAGAAAGTGTGTTCCTAAAGCAGAGTCAAGACAGTGTGTTTCTAGAGCAGAGTGAAGACAGTGCGTTCCTAAAGCATAAAAAAGACAGGGTGTTCCGAGAGCAGAGTGAAGACAGTGTGTTCCTAATGCAGAGTGAAAACAGTGTGTTTCTAGAGAAGAGTGAAGACAGTGTGTTCCTAATGCAGGGTGAAGACAGTGTGTTCCCAGAGAAGAGTGAAGACAGTGTGTTCGTAAAGCAGAGTGAAGACAGTGTGTTCCTAACGCAGAGTTGCGGTGTATGTGCATGGAGCAGAGTGAAGGCAGTGTGTTCCAGAGCAGAGTGAAGACAGTGTGTTCCTAGAGCAGAGTGAAGACAGTGTGTTCCTAGAGCAGAGTGAAGACTGTACGTTCCTAATGCAGAGTTGCCAATTATGTGCATGGAGCAGAATGAAGACAGTGTGTTCCTAAAGCAGAGTGAAGACAGTGTGTTCCTAATGCATAGTGAAGACAGTGGGTTCCTAATGCAGAGTGAAGACAGTGTGTTTCTAATGCAGAGGGAAGACAGTGTGTTCCTAGAACAGAGTTGCGGTGTATTTGCATGGAGCAGAGTGAAGACAGTGTGTTCCTAGAGCAGAGTGAAGGGAGTGTGTTCCTAGACCAGAGTGAAGAGAGTGTGTTCCTAGAGCAGAGTGAAGACAGTGTGTTCCTACTCCGAGTGAAGACAGTGTGTTCCTAGAGCAGAGTGAAAACAGTGTGTTCCTAATGCAGATTGCATACAGTGTTTTCCTAGGGCAGAGTGAAGACAGAGTGTTCCTAAAGCAGAGTGAAGACCCTGTGTTCCTAGAACAGAGTGAAGACCGTGTGTTCTCAATGCAGAGTGAAGACAGTGTGTTCCTAGATAAGAGTGAAGACAGTGTGTTCGTGAAGCAGAGTGAAGACAGTGTGTTCCTAGAGCAGAGTGAAGACAGTGTGTTCCTAGAGCAGAGTGAAGACAGTGGGTTCCTAGAGCAGAGGGAAGACAGTGTTTTCCTAGAACAGAGTGAAGACAGTGTGTTCCTAAGCAGAGTGAAGACAGTGTGTTCCCAATGCAGAGTGAAGACAGTGTGTTCCTAGAGGAGAGTGAAGACAGTGTTTTACTAATGCAGAGTGAAGACAGTGTGTTCCTAGA
Source organism: Microtus pennsylvanicus (assembly GCF_037038515.1). Lineage (NCBI taxonomy): Eukaryota > Metazoa > Chordata > Mammalia > Rodentia > Cricetidae > Microtus > Microtus pennsylvanicus. Next base: position 1,828,666 of record NW_027460896.1, read on the forward strand.
GCAGAGTGAAGGCAGTGTGTTCCTAGAACAGAGTGAAGACAATGTGTTCCTAAGCAGAGTGAAGACAGTGTGTTCCTAATGCAGAGTGAAGACAGTGTGTTCCTAGAGGAGAGTGAAGACAGTGTTTTCCTAATGCAGAGTGAAGACAGTGTGTTCCTAAAGCAGAGTGAAGACAGTGCGTTCCTAAAGCAGAGAGAAGACAGGGTGTTCTGAGAGCAGAGTGAAGTCAGTGTGTTCCTAATGCAGAGTGAAGACAGAGTGTGCCTAACGCAGAGTGAAGACAGTGTGTTCTTAATATAGAATGAAGACAGTGTGTTCCTAGAGCAGAGTGAAGACAGTGTGTTCCTAGAGCAGAGTGAACACAGTGTTTTCCTAGTGCAGAGTGAAGAGAGTGTTCAAAGAGCAGAGTGAAGACACTCTATTTCTAGAGCAGAGTGAAGAAAGTGTGTTCCTAAAGCAGAGTCAAGACAGTGTGTTTCTAGAGCAGAGTGAAGACAGTGCGTTCCTAAAGCATAAAAAAGACAGGGTGTTCCGAGAGCAGAGTGAAGACAGTGTGTTCCTAATGCAGAGTGAAAACAGTGTGTTTCTAGAGAAGAGTGAAGACAGTGTGTTCCTAATGCAGGGTGAAGACAGTGTGTTCCCAGAGAAGAGTGAAGACAGTGTGTTCGTAAAGCAGAGTGAAGACAGTGTGTTCCTAACGCAGAGTTGCGGTGTATGTGCATGGAGCAGAGTGAAGGCAGTGTGTTCCAGAGCAGAGTGAAGACAGTGTGTTCCTAGAGCAGAGTGAAGACAGTGTGTTCCTAGAGCAGAGTGAAGACTGTACGTTCCTAATGCAGAGTTGCCAATTATGTGCATGGAGCAGAATGAAGACAGTGTGTTCCTAAAGCAGAGTGAAGACAGTGTGTTCCTAATGCATAGTGAAGACAGTGGGTTCCTAATGCAGAGTGAAGACAGTGTGTTTCTAATGCAGAGGGAAGACAGTGTGTTCCTAGAACAGAGTTGCGGTGTATTTGCATGGAGCAGAGTGAAGACAGTGTGTTCCTAGAGCAGAGTGAAGGGAGTGTGTTCCTAGACCAGAGTGAAGAGAGTGTGTTCCTAGAGCAGAGTGAAGACAGTGTGTTCCTACTCCGAGTGAAGACAGTGTGTTCCTAGAGCAGAGTGAAAACAGTGTGTTCCTAATGCAGATTGCATACAGTGTTTTCCTAGGGCAGAGTGAAGACAGAGTGTTCCTAAAGCAGAGTGAAGACCCTGTGTTCCTAGAACAGAGTGAAGACCGTGTGTTCTCAATGCAGAGTGAAGACAGTGTGTTCCTAGATAAGAGTGAAGACAGTGTGTTCGTGAAGCAGAGTGAAGACAGTGTGTTCCTAGAGCAGAGTGAAGACAGTGTGTTCCTAGAGCAGAGTGAAGACAGTGGGTTCCTAGAGCAGAGGGAAGACAGTGTTTTCCTAGAACAGAGTGAAGACAGTGTGTTCCTAAGCAGAGTGAAGACAGTGTGTTCCCAATGCAGAGTGAAGACAGTGTGTTCCTAGAGGAGAGTGAAGACAGTGTTTTACTAATGCAGAGTGAAGACAGTGTGTTCCTAGAGCAGAGTGAAGGCAGTGTGTTCCTAGAACAGAGTGAAGACAATGTGTTCCTAAGCAGAGTGAAGACAGTGTGTTCCTAATGCAGAGTGAAGACAGTGTGTTCCTAGAGGAGAGTGAAGACAGTGTTTTCCTAATGCAGAGTGAAGACAGTGTGTTCCTAAAGCAGAGTGAAGACAGTGCGTTCCTAAAGCAGAGAGAAGACAGGGTGTTCTGAGAGCAGAGTGAAGTCAGTGTGTTCCTAATGCAGAGTGAAGACAGAGTGTGCCTAACGCAGAGTGAAGACAGTGTGTTCTTAATATAGAATGAAGACAGTGTGTTCCTAGAGCAGAGTGAAGACAGTGTGTTCCTAGAGCAGAGTGAAGACAGTGTTTTCCTAGTGCAGAGTGAAGAGAGTGTTCCAAGAGCAGAGTGAAGACACTGTATTTCTAGAGCAGAGTGAAGAAAGTGTGTTCCTAAAGCAGAGTCAAGACAGTGGGTTTCTAGAGCAGAGTGAAGACAGTGCGTTCCTAAAGCATAAAAAAGACAGGGTGTTCCGAGAGCAGAGTGAAGACAGTGTGTTCCTAATGCAGAGTGAAAACAGTGTGTTTCTAGAGCAGAGTGAAGACAGTGTGTTCCTAGCGCAGAGTGAAGACAGTGTGTTCCTAAGCAGAGTGAAGACAGTGTGTTCCTAGAGCAGCGTGAAGACTGTGCATTCCTAATGCAGGGTAAAGACAGTGTGTTTCTAGAGCAGAGTGAAGACAATGTGTTTCTAGATCAGAGTGAAGAGAGTGTGTTCCTACAGCTGTGTGAAGACAGTGTGTTCCTAGAGCAGAGTGGAGACAGTGTGTTCCCAGAGCAGAGTGAAGACAGTGTGTTCCTAGAGCAGAGTGAAGACAGTGTGTTCCTAACGCAGAGTGAAGGCAGTGTGTTCCTAGAGCAGAGTGAAGACAGTGTGTTCGTAACGCAGAGTGAAGACAGTGTGTTACTAGAGCCTAGTGGAGACAGTGTGTTCCTAGAGAAGAGTGAAGACAGTGTGTTCCTAGAGCAGAGTGAAGACAGTGTGTTCCTAAGCAGAGTGAAGACAGTGTGTTCCTAGAGCAGAGTGAAGACTCTGTGTTCCTAATGCAGAGTGAAGAGAGTGTGTTCCTAGAGCAGAGTGAAGACAGTGTGTTCCTAGAGCAGAGTGAAGAGAGTGTGTTCCTAACACAGAGTGAAGCTGTGTGTTCCTAGAGCAGAGTGAAGACAGTGTGTGCCTAACGCAGAGTGAAGACAGTGTGTTCTTAGAGGAGAGTCAAGAAAGTATGTTCCTAATGCAGAATTACGGTGTATTTGCATGAAGCAGAGTGAAGACGGTGTGTTCCTAGAGCAGAATGAAGACAGTGTGTTCCTAGAGCAGCGAGAAGACAGTGTGTTCCTAGAGTAGAGTGAAGACAGTGTGTTCCAATGCAGAGTGAAGAGAGTGGGTTCCTAGAGCAGAGTGAAGACAGTGTATTACTAATGCAGACTGAAGACAGTGTCTTCCTAGAGCAGTGTGAAGACAGTATGTTCCTAACCCAGAGTGAAAAGAGTGTGTTCCTAGAGCAGAGTGAAGGCAGTGTGTTCCTAACACAGAGTGAAGACAGTGTGTTCCTAGGGCACAGTGAAGACAGTGTGTTCCTAACGCAGAGTGACGACAGTGTGTTCCTAATGCAGATTGAAGAGAGTGTTTGCCTAGAACAGAGTGAAGACAGTGTGTTCCTAGAGCAGAGTGAAGACTGTATGTTCCTAATGCAGAATTGCGGAGTATGTGCATGGAGCAGAATGAAGACAGTGTGTTCCTAATGCAGAGTGAAGACAGTGTGTTCCTAATGCAGAGTGAAGACAGTGTGTTCCTAATGCAGAGTGAAGACAGTGTGTTCCTAATGCAGAGTGAAGAAAGTGTGTTTCTAATGCAGAGGGAAAACAGTGTGTTCCTAGAACAGAGTTGTGGTGTATTTGCATGGAGCAGAGTGAAGACAGTGTGTTCCTAGAGCAGAGTGAAGGGAGTGTGTTCCTAGACCAGAGTGAAGACAGTGTGTTCCTAGAGCATAGTGAAGAAAGTGTGTTCCTAACGCAGAGTTGCGGTGTATGTGCATGGAGCAGAGTGAAGGCAGTGTGTTCCTAGAACAGAGTGAAGACAGTGTGTACATAGAGCAGAGTGAAGACAGTGTGTTCCTAATGCAGATTGCAGACAGTGTGTTCCTAGAGCAGAGTGAAGACAGTGTGTTCCTAATGCAGGGTGAAGACAGTCTGTTCCTAATGCAGGGTGCAGACAGTGTGTTCCCAGAGAAGAGTGAAGACAGTGTGTTCGTAAAGCAGAGTGAAGACAGTGTGTTCCTAACGCAGAGTTGCGGTGTATGTGCATGGAGCAGAGTGAAGGCAGTGTGTTCCTAGAACAGAGTGAAGACAGTGTGTTCCTAAGCAGAGTGAAGACAGTGTGTTCCTAATGCAGAGTGAAGACAGTGTGTTCCTAGAGGAGAGTGAAGACAGTGCGTTCCTAAAGCAGAGAGAAGACAGGGTGTTCTGAGAGCAGAGTGAAGTCAGTGTGTTCTTAATGCAGAGTGAATACAGTGTGTGCCTAACGCAGAGTGAAGACAGTGTGTTCTTAATACAGAATGAAGACAGTGTGTTCCTAGAGCAGAGTGAAGACAGTGTGTTCCTAGAGCAGAGTGAAGACAGTTTGTTCCTAGTGCAGAGTGAAGAGAGTGTTCCAAGAGCAGAGTGAAGACAGTGTGTTTCTAGAGCAGAGTGAAGAAAGTGTGTTCCTAAAGCAGAGTGAAGACAGTGTGTTCCTCATGCAGAGTGAAGAGAGTGGGTTCCTAGAGCAGAGTGAAGACAGTGTGTGCCTAATGCAGACTGAAGACAGTGTGTTCCTAGAGCAGAGTGAAGACAGTGTGTTCCTAGAGCAGAGTGAAGACAGTATGTTCCTAACCCTGAGTGAAGACAGTGTGTTCCTAATGCAGATTGAAGAGAGTGTGCCTAGAACACAGTGAAGACAGTGTGTTCCTAGAGCAGAGTGAAGACTGTACGTTCCTAATGCAGAGTTGCCAATTATGTGCATGGAGCAGAATGAAGACAGTGTGTTCCTAATGCATAGTGAAGACAGTGGGTTCCTAATGCAGAGTGAAGACAGTGTGTTTCTAATGCAGAGGGAAGACAGTGTGTTCCTAGAACAGAGTTGCGTTGTATTTGCATGGAGCAGAGTGAAGACAGTGTATTCCTAGAGCAGAGTGAAGGGAGTGTGTACCTAGACCAGAGTGAAGAGAGTGTGTTCCTAGAGCAGAGTGAAGACAGTGTGTTCCTACTCCGAGTGAAGACAGTGTGTTCCTAGAGCTGAGTGAAAACAGTGTGTTCCTAATGCAGATTGCACACAGTGTTTTCCTAGGGCAGAGTGAAGACAGAGTCTTCCTAAAGCAGAGTGAAGACAGTGTGTTCCTAGAGCAGAGGGAAGACCGTGTGTTCTCAATGCAGAGTGAAGACAGTGTGTTCCTAGATAAGAGTGAAGACAGTGTGTTCGTGAAGCAGAGTGAAGACAGTGTGTTCCTAGAGCAGAGTGAAGACAGTGTGTTCCTAGAGCAGAGTGAAGACAGTGGGTTCCTAGAGCAGAGTGAAGACAGTGTTTTCCTAGAACAGAGTGAAGCCAGTGTGTTCCTAAGCAGAGTGAAGACAGTGTGTTCCTTATGCAGAGTGAAGACAGTGTGTTCCTAGAGGAGAGTGAAGACAGTGTTTTACTAATGCAGAGTGAAGACAGTGTGTTCCTAAAGCAGAGTGAAGACAGTGCGTTCCTAAAGCAGAGAGAAGACAGGGTGTTCTGAGAGCAGAGTGAAGTCAGTGTGTTCCTAATGCAGAGTGAAGACAGTGTGTGCCTATCGCAGAGTGAAGTCAGTGTGTTCTTAATACAGAATGAAGACAGTGTGTTCCTAGAGCAGAGTGAAGACAGTGTGTTCCTAGAGCAGAGTGAAGACAGTGTGTTCCTAGAGCAGAGTGAAGACAGTGTGTTTCTAGAGCAGAGTGAAGAAAGTGTGTTCCTAAAGCAGAGTGAAGACAGTGTGTTGCTAATGCAGAGTGAAGACAGTGTGTTCCTAATGCAGAGTGAAGTAGTGTGTTTCTAGAGAAGAGTGAAGACAGTGTGTTCCTAGCGCAGAGTGAAGACAGTATATTCCTAACAAAGAGTGAAGACAGTGTTTTCCTATAGCAGAATGAAGACAGTGTGATTCAAACGCAGAGTGAACACAATGTGTTCATGACCAAGAGTTCCGGTGTATGTGCATGGAGCAGAGTGAAGCAAGTGTGTACATAGAGCAGAGTGAAGACAGTATGTTCCTAACGCAGAGTGAAGACAGTGTGTTCCTAGAGAAGAGTGAAGACAGTGTGTTCCTAATGCAGAGTTGCCTTGTATGTGCAAAGAGCAGAGTGAAGACAGTGTGTTCCTAAAGCAGATTGAAGACAGTGTGTTATTAATGCAGAGTGAAGACTGTGTGTTCCTAGAGCAGAGTGAAGACAGTGTGTTCCTAATGCAGGGTGAAGACAGTGTGTTCCTAGAGAAGAGTGAAGACAGTGTGTTCGTAAAGCAGAGTGAAGACAGTGTGTTCCTAACGCAGAGTTGCGGTGTATGTGCATGGAGCAGAGTGAAGACAGTGTGTTCCAGAGCAGAGTAAAGACAGTGTGTTCCTAATGCAGGGTGAAGACAGTGTGTTCCTAGAGAAGAGTGAAGACAGTGTGTTCGTAAAGCAGAGTGAAGACAGTGTGTTCCTGACGCAGAGTTGCGGTGTATGTGCATGGAGCAGAGTGAAGACAGTGTGTTCCAGAGCAGAGTGAAGACAGTGTGTTCCTATAGCAGAGTGAAGACAGTGTGTTCCTAGAGCAGAGTGAAGACAGTGTGTTCCTAGAACAGAGTGAAGACAGTGTGTTCCTAAAGCAGAGAGAAGACAGGGTGTTCTGAGAGCAGAGTGAAGACAGTGTGTTCCTAATGCAGAGTGAAGACAGTGTGTTCCTAGAGGAGAGTGAAGACAGTGTTTTCCTAATGCAGAGTGAAGACAGTGTGTTCCTAAAGCAGAGTGAAGACAGTGCGTTCCTAAAGCAGAGAGAAGACAGGGTGTTCTGAGAGCAGAGTGAAGTCAGTGTGTTCCTAATGCAGAGTGAAGACAGTGTGTGCCTAACGCAGAGTGAAGACAGTGTGTTCTTAATACAGAATGAAGACAGTGTGTTCCTAGAGCAGAGTGAAGACAGTGTGTTCCTAGAGCAGAGTGAAGACAGTTTGTTCCTAGTGCAGAGTGAAGAGAGTGTTCCAAGAGCAGAGTGAAGACAGTGTGTTTCTAGAGCAGAGTGAAGACAGTATGTTCCTAACCCTGAGTGAAGACAGTGTGTTCCTAACGCAGAGTGAAGACAGTGTGTTCTTAAAGCAGAGTGAAGACAGTGCGTTCCTAAAGCAGAGAGAAGACAGGGTGTTCTGAGAGCAGAGTGAAGTCAGTGTGTTCCTAATGCAGAGTGAAGACAGTGTGTGCCTAACGCAGAGTGAAGACAGTGTGTTCTTGATACAGAATGAAGACAGTGTGTTCCTCATGCAGAGTGAAGAGAGTGGGTTCGTAGAGCAGAGTGAAGACAGTGTGTTCCTAATGCAGACTGAAGACAGTGTGTTCCTAGAGCAGAGTGAAGACAGTGTGTTCCTAGAGCAGAGTGAAGACAGTATGTTCCTAACCCTGAGTGAAGACAGTGTGTTCCTAATGCAGATTGAAGAGAGTGTGCCTAGAACAGAGTGAAGACAGTGTGTTCCTAGAGCAGAGTGAAGACTGTATGTTCCTAATGCAGAGTTGCCAATTATGTGCATGGAGCAGAATGAAGACAGTGTGTTCCTAATGCAGAGTGAAGACAGTGTGTTCCTAATGCATAGTGAAGACAGTGGGTTCCTAATGCAGAGTGAAGAGAGTGTGTTTCTAAGGCAGAGGGAAGACAGTGTGTTCCTAGAACAGAGTTGCAGTGTATTTGCATGGAGCAGAGTGAAGACAGTGTATTCCTAGAACAGAGTGAAGGGAGTGTGTACCTAGACCAGAGTGAAGAGAGTGTGTTCCTAGAGCAGAGTGAAGACAGTGTGTTCCTACTCCGAGTGAAGACAGTGTGTTCCTAGAGCAGAGTGAAAACAGTGTGTTCCTAATGCAGATTGCACACAGTGTTTTCCTAGGGCAGAGTGAAGACAGAGTCTTCCTAAAGCAGAGTGAAGACAGTGTGTTCCTAGAGGAGAGTGAAGACAGTGTTTTACTAATGCAGAGTGAAGACAGTGTGTTCCTAAAGCAGAGTGAAGACAGTGCGTTCCTAAAGCAGAGAGAAGACAGGGTGTTCTGAGAGCAGAGTGAAGTCAGTGTGTTCCTAATGCAGAGTGAAGACAGTGTGTGCCTATCGCAGAGTGAAGTCAGTGTGTTCTTAATACAAAATGAAGACAGTGTGTTCCTAGAGCAGAGTGAAGACAGTGTGTTCCTAGAGCAGTGTGAAGACAGTGTAATCCTAGAGCAGAGTGAAGACAGTGTGTTCCTAGAGCAGAGTGAAGACAGTGTGTTTCTAGAGCAGAGTGAAGAAAGTGTGTTCCTAAAGCAGAGTGAAGACAGTGTGTTCCTAATTCAGAGTGAAGACAGTGTGTTCCTAATGCAGAGTGAAGTAGTGTGTTTCTAGAGAAGAGTGAAGACAGTGTGTTCCTAGCGCAGAGTGAAGACAGTGTGTTCCTAAACAGAGTGAAGACAGTGTGTTCCTAGAGCAGCGTGAAGACAGTGTGTTCCTAATGCAGTTAAAGACAGTGTTTTCCTAGAGTAGAGTGAAGACAATGTGTTACTAGATCAGAGTGAAGAGAGTGTGTTCCTACAGGAGAGTGAAGACAGCATGTTCCTAGAGCCGAGTGGAGACAGTGTGTTTCTAGAGCAGAGTGAAAACAGTGTGTTCCTAGAGCAGAGTGAAGACAGTGTGTTCCTAACGCAGAGTGAAGGCAGTGTGTTCCTAGAGCAGACTGAAGACAGTGTGTTCCTAACACAGAGTGAAGACAGTGTGTTCCTAGAGGAGAGTGAAGACAGTGTGTTCCTAACGAAGAGTTCCGGTTTATTTGAATGTAGCAGAGTGAAGATGGTGTGTTCCTAAAGCAGAGTGAAGACAGTGTGTTCCTAGAGCAGAGTGAAGACAGTGTGTTCCTAACGCAGAGTGAAGACAGTGTGATCCTAGGGCAGCGTGAAGACAGTGTGTTCCTAGAGCAGAGTGAAGACAGTGTGTTCATATAGCAGAATGAAGACAGTGTGTTCCTAGAGCAGAGTGAAGACAGTGTGTTCCTAACGCAGAGTGGAGACAGTGTGTTCCTAGAGCAGAGGGAAGACAGTGTGTTCCTAACACAGAGTGGAGACAGTGTGTTCCTAGAGCAGAGTGAAGACAGTGTGTTCCTAGAGCAGAATGAAGACAGTGTGTTACTAACGCAGAGTGAAGACAGTGTGTTCCTATAGCAGAGTGAAGACAGTGTGTTCCTAGAGCAGAGTGAAGACAGTATGTTCCTAACAAAGAGTGAAGACAGTGTTTTCCTATAGCAGAATGAAGACAGTGTGATTCAAACGCAGAGTGAACACAATGTGTTCATGACCCAGAGTTCCGGTGTATGTGCATGGAGCAGAGTGAAGCAAATGTGTACATAGAGCAGAGTGAAGACAGTATGTTCCTAACGCAGAGTGAAGACAGTGTGTTCCTAGAGCAGAGTGAAGACAGTGTGTCCCTAATGCAGAGTTGCCTTGTATGTGCAAAGAGCAGAGTGAAGACAGTGTGTTCCTAAAGCAGATTGAAGACAGTGTGTTATTAATGCAGAGTGAAGACAGTGTGTTCCTAGAGCAGAGTGAAGACAGTGTGTTCCTAATGCAGGGTGAAGACAGTGTGTTCCTAGAGAAGAGTGAAGACAGTGTGTTCGTAAAGCAGAGTGAAGACAGTGTGTTCCTAACGCAGAGTTGCGGTGTATGTGCATGGAGCAGAGTGAAGACATTGTGTTCCAGAGCAGAGTAAAGACAGTGTGTTCCTAATGCAGGGTGAAGACAGTGTGTTCCTAGAGAAGAGTGAAGACAGTGTGTTCGTAAAGCAGAGTGAAGACAGTGTGTTCCTGACGCAGAGTTGCGGTGTATGTGCATGGAGCAGAGTGAAGACAGTGTGTTCCAGAGCAGAGTGAAGACAGTGTGTTCCTATAGCAGAGTGAAGACAGTGTGTTCCTAGAGCAGAGTGAAGGCAGTGTGTTCCTAGAACAGAGTGAAGACAGTGTGTTCCTAAGCAGAGTGAAGACAGTGTGTTCCTAATGCAGAGTGAAGACAGTGTGTTCCTAGAGGAGAGTGAAGACAGTGTTTTCCTAATGCAGAGTGAAGACAGTGTGTTCCTAAAGCAGAGTGAAGATAGTGCGTTCCTAAAGCAGAGAGAAGACAGGGTGTTCTGAGAGCAGAGTGAAGTCAGTGTGTTCCTAATGCAGAGTGAAGACAGTGTGTGCCTAACGCAGAGTGAAGACAGTGTGTTCTTAATACAGAATGAAGACAGTGTGTTCCTAGAGCAGAGTGAAGACAGTGTGTTCCTAGAGCAGAGTGAAGACAGTTTGTTCCTAGTGCAGAGTGAAGAGAGTGTTCCAAGAGCAGAGTGAAGACAGTGTGTTTCTAGAGCAGAGTGAAGAAAGTTTGTTCCTAAAGCAGAGTGAAGACAGTGTGTTCCTCATGCAGAGTGAAGAGAGTGGGTTCCTAGAGCAGAGTGAAGACAGTGTGTTCCTAATGCAGACTGAAGACAGTGTGTTCCTAGAGCAGAGTGAAGACAGTGTGTTCCTAGAGCAGAGTGAAGACAGTATGTTCCTAACCCTGAGTGAAGACAGTGTGTTCCTAATGCAGATTGAAGAGAGTGTGCCTAGAACAGAGTGAAGACAGTGTGTTCCTAGAGCAGAGTGAAGACTGTACGTTCCTAATGCAGAGTTGCCAATTATGTGCATGGAGCAGAATGAAGACAGTGTGTTCCTAAAGCAGAGTGAAGACAGTGTGTTCCTAATGCATAGTGATGACAGTGGGTTCCTAATGCAGAGTGAAGACAGTGTGTTTCTAATGCAGAGGGAAGACAGTGTGTTCCTAGAACAGAGTTGCGTTGTATTTGCATGGAGCAGAGTGAAGACAGTGTGTTTCTAGAGCAGAGTGAAGACAGTGCGTTCCTAAAGCAGAGAGAAGACAGGGTGTTCTGAGAGCAGAGTGAAAACAGTGTGTTCCTAATGCAGATTGCATACAGTGTTTTCCTAGGGCAGAGTAAAGACAGAGTGTTCCTAAAGCAGAGTGAAGACAGTGTGTTCCTAGAGCAGAGTGAAGACAGTGTGTTCGTGAAGCAGAGGGAAGACAGTGTTTTCCTAGAACAGAGTGAAGACAGTGTGTTCCTAAGCAGAGGGAAGACAGTGTGTTCCTAATGCAGAGTGAAGACAGTGTGTTCCTAGAGGAGAGTGAAGACAGTGTTTTACTAATGCAGAGTGAAGACAGTGTGTTCCTAGAGCAGAGTGAATGCAGTGTGTTCCTAGAACAGAGTGAAAACAGTGTGTTCCTAAGCAGAGTGAAGACAGTGTGTTCCTAATGCAGAGTGAAGACAGTGTGTTCCTAGAGGAGAGTGAAGACAGTGTTTTCCTAATGCAGAGTGAAGACAGTGTGTTCCTAAAGCAGAGTGAAGACAGTGCGTTCCTAAAGCAGAGAGAAGACAGGGTGTTCTGAGAGCAGAGTGAAGTCAGTGTGTTCCTAATGCAGAGTGAAGACAGTGTGTGCCTAACGCAGAGTGAAGACAGTGTGTTCTTAATATAGAATGAAGACAGTGTGTTCCTAGAGCAGAGTTAAGACAGTGTGTTCCTAATGCAGAGTAAAGACAGTGTGTTTCTAGAGCAGAGTGAAGACAATGTGTTTCTAGATCAGAGTGAAGAGACTGTGTTCCTACAGCAGTGTGAAGACAGTGTGTTCCTAGAGCAGAGTGAAGACAGTGTGTTCCTAACGCAGAGTGAAGGCAGTGTGTTCCTAGAGCAGAGTGAAGACAGTGTGTTCCTAAGCAGAGTGAAGACAGTGTGTTCCTAGAGCAGAGTGAAGACTCTGTGTTCCTAATGCAGAGTGAAGAGAGTGTGTTCCTAGAGCAGAGTGAAGACAGTGTGTTCCTAGAGCAGAGTGAAGAGAGTGTGTTCCTAACGCAGAGTGAAGGCTGTGTGTTCCTAGAGCAGAGTGAAGACAGTGTGTGCCTAACGCAGAGTGAAGACAGTGTGTTCCTAGAGGAGAGTGAAGAAAGTATGTTCCTAATGCAGAATTACGGTGTATTTGTATGAAGCAGAGTGAAGACGGTGTGTTCCTAGAGCAGAATGAAGACAGTGTGTTCCTAGAGCAGCGAGAAGACAGTGTGTTCCTAGAGCAGAGTGAAGACAATGTGTTCCTAATGCAGAGTGAAGAGAGTGGGTTCCTAGAGCAGAGTGAAGACAGTGTATTACTAATGCAGACTGAAGACAGTGTCTTCCTAGAGCAGTGTGAAGACAGTATGTTCCTAACCCAGAGTGAAAAGAGTGTGTTCCTAGAGCAGAGTGAAGGCAGTGTGTTCCTAACACAGAGTGAAGACAGTGTGTTCCTAGGGCACAGTGAAGATAGTGTGTTCCTAACGCAGAGTGAAGACAGTGTGTTCCTAATGCAGATTGAAGAGAGTGTTTGACTAGAACAGAGTGAAGACAGTGTGTTCCTAGAGCAGAGTGAAGACTGTATGTTCCTAATGCAGAGTTGCGGAGTATGTGCATGGAGCAGAATGAAGACAGTGTGTTCCTAATGCAGAGTGAAGACAGTGTGTTCCTAATGCAGAGTGAAGACAGTGTGTTCCTAAAGCAGAGTGAAGACAGTGTGTTCCTAATGCAGAGTGAAGACAGTGTGTTTCTAATGCAGAGGGAAAACAGTGTGTTCCTAGAACAGAGTTGTGGTGTATTTGCATGGAGCAGAGTGAAGACAGTGTGTCCCTAGGGCAGAGTGAAGGGAGTGTGTTCCTAGACCAGAGTGAAGACAGTGTGTTCCTAGAGCATAGTGAAGAAAGTGTGTTCCTACTCAGAGTGAAGACAGTGTGTACATAGAGCAGAGTGAAGACAGTGTGTTCCTAATGCAGATTGCAGACAGTGTGTTCCTAGAGCAGAGTGAAGACAGTGTGTTCCTAGAGCAGAGTGAAGACAGTGTGTTCCTAGAACAGAGTGAAGACAGTGTGTTCCTAAGCAGAGTGAAGACAGTGTGTTCCTAATGCAGAGTGAAGACAGTGTGTTCCTAGAGGAGAGTGAAGACAGTGTTTTCCTAATGCAGAGTGAAGACAGTGTGTTCCTAAACAGAGTTAAGGCAGTGCGTTCCTAAAGCAGAGAGAAGACAGGGTGTTCTGAGAGCAGAGTGAAGTCAGTGTGTTCCTAATGCAGAGTGAAGACAGTGTGTGCCTAATGCAGAGTGAAGACAGTGTGTTCTTAATACAGAATGAAGACAGTGTGTTCCTAGAGCAGAGTGAAGACAGTTTGTTCCTAGTGCAGAGTGAAGAGAGTGTTCCAAGAGCAGAGTGAAGACAGTGTGTTTCTAGACCAGAGTGAAGAAAGTTTGTTCCTAAAGCAGAGTGAAGACAGTGTGTTCCTCATGCAGAGTGAAGAGAGTGGGTTCCTAGAGCAGAGTGAAGACAGTGTGTTCCTAATGCAGACTGAAGACAGTGTGTTCCTAGAGCAGAGTGAAGACAGTGTGTTACTAGAGCAGAGTGAAAACAGTATGTTCCTAACCCTGAGTGAAGACAGTGTGTTCCTAATGCAGATTGAAGAGAGTGTGCCTAGAACAGAGTGAAGACAGTGTGTTCCTAGAGCAGAGTGAAGACTGTACGTTCCTAATGCAGAGTTGCCAATTATGTGCATGGAGCAGAATGAAGACAGTGTGTTCCTAATGCAGAGTGAAGACAGTGTGTTCCTAATGCATAGTGAAGACAGTGGGTTCCTAATGCAGAGTGAAGACAGTGTATTCCTAGAGCAGAGTGAAGGGAGTGTGTACCTAGACCAGAGTGAAGAGAGTGTGTTCCTAGAGCAGAGGGAAGACAGTGTGTTCCTACTCCGAGTGAAGACAGTGTGTTCCTAGAGCAGAGTGAAAACAGTGTGCTCCTAATGCAGATTGCATACAGTGTTTTCCTAGGGCAGAGTGAAGACAGAGTGTTCCTAAAGCAGAGTGAAGACACTGTGTTCCTAGAGCAGAGTGAAGACCGTGTGTTCTCAATGCAGAGTGAAGACAGTGTGTTCCTAGATAAGAGTGAAGACAGTGTGTTCGTGAAGCAGAGTGAAGACAGTGTGTTCCTAGAGCAGAGTGAAGACAGTGTGTTCCTAGAGCAGAGTGAAGACAGTGGCTTCCTAGAGCAGAGTGAAGACAGTGTTTTCCTAGAACAGAGTGAAGACAGTGTGTTCCTAAGCAGAGTGAAGACAGTGTGTTCCTAATGCAGAGTGAAGACAGTGTGTTCCAAGAGGAGAGTGAAGACAGTGTTTTACTAATGCAGAGTGAAGACAGTGTGTTCCTAAAGCAGAGTGAAGACAGTGCGTTCCTAAAGCAGAGAGAAGACAGGGTGTTTCGAGAGCAGAGTGAAGACAGTGTGTTCCTAATGCAGAGTGAAGTAGTGTGTTTCTAGAGAAGAGTGAAGACAGTGTGTTCCTAGCGCAGAGTGAAGACAGTGTGTTCCTAAGCAGAGTGAAGACAGTGTGTTCCTAGAGCAGCGTGAAGACAGTGTGTTCCTAATGCAGTTAAAGACAGTGTGTTCCTAGAGCAGAGTGAAGACAGTGTGTTCCTAACGCAGAGTGAAGGCAGTGTGTTCCTAGAGCAGAGTGAAGACAGTGTGTTCCTAAGCAGAGTGAAGACAGTGTGTTCCTAGAGCAGAGTGAAGACTCTGTGTTCCTAATGCAGAGTGAAGAGAGTGTGTTCCTAGAGCAGAGTGAAGACAGTGTGTTCCTAGAGCAGAGTGAAGAGAGTGTGTTCCTAACGCAGAGTGAAGGCTGTGTGTTCCTAGAGCAGAGTGAAGACAGTGTGTGCCTAACGCAGAGTGAAGACAGTGTGTTCCTAGAGGAGAGTGAAGAAAGTATGTTCCTAATGCAGAATTACGGTGTATTTGTATGAAGCAGAGTGAAGACGGTGTGTTCCTAGAGCAGAATGAAGACAGTGTGTTCCTAGAGCAGCGAGAAGACAGTGTGTTCCTAGAGCAGAGTGAAGACAATGTGTTCCTAATGCAGAGTGAAGAGAGTGGGTTCCTAGAGCAGAGTGAAGACAGTGTATTACTAATGCAGACTGAAGACAGTGTCTTCCTAGAGCAGTGTGAAGACAGTATGTTCCTAACCCAGAGTGAAAAGAGTGTGTTCCTAGAGCAGAGTGAAGGCAGTGTGTTCCTAACACAGAGTGAAGACAGTGTGTTCCTAGGGCACAGTGAAGATAGTGTGTTCCTAACGCAGAGTGAAGACAGTGTGTTCCTAATGCAGATTGAAGAGAGTGTTTGACTAGAACAGGGTGAAGACAGTGTGTTCCTAGAGCAGAGTGAAGACTGTATGTTCCTAATGCAGAGTTGCGGAGTATGTGCATGGAGCAGAATGAAGACAGTGTGTTCCTAATGCAGAGTGAAGACAGTGTGTTCCTAATGCAGAGTGAAGACAGTGTGTTCCTAAAGCAGAGTGAAGACAGTGTGTTCCTAATGCAGAGTGAAGACAGTGTGTTTCTAATGCAGAGGGAAAACAGTGTGTTCCTAGAACAGAGTTGTGGTGTATTTGCATGGAGCAGAGTGAAGACAGTGTGTCCCTAGGGCAGAGTGAAGGGAGTGTGTTCCTAGACCAGAGTGAAGACAGTGTGTTCCTAGAGCATAGTGAAGAAAGTGTGTTCCTACTCAGAGTGAAGACAGTGTGTACATAGAGCAGAGTGAAGACAGTGTGTTCCTAATGCAGATTGCAGACAGTGTGTTCCTAGAGCAGAGTGAAGACAGTGTGTTCCTAGAGCAGAGTGAAGACAGTGTGTTCCTAGAACAGAGTGAAGACAGTGTGTTCCTAAGCAGAGTGAAGACAGTGTGTTCCTAATGCAGAGTGAAGACAGTGTGTTCCTAGAGGAGAGTGAAGACAGTGTTTTCCTAATGCAGAGTGAAGACAGTGTGTTCCTAAACAGAGTTAAGGCAGTGCGTTCCTAAAGCAGAGAGAAGACAGGGTGTTCTGAGAGCAGAGTGAAGTCAGTGTGTTCCTAATGCAGAGTGAAGACAGTGTGTGCCTAATGCAGAGTGAAGACAGTGTGTTCTTAATACAGAATGAAGACAGTGTGTTCCTAGAGCAGAGTG
Organism: Microtus pennsylvanicus; assembly: GCF_037038515.1. Lineage (NCBI taxonomy): Eukaryota > Metazoa > Chordata > Mammalia > Rodentia > Cricetidae > Microtus > Microtus pennsylvanicus. The sequence continues at coordinate 1,844,571 of NW_027460896.1, forward strand.
AAGACAGTTTGTTCCTAGTGCAGAGTGAAGAGAGTGTTCCAAGAGCAGAGTGAAGACAGTGTGTTTCTAGACCAGAGTGAAGAAAGTTTGTTCCTAAAGCAGAGTGAAGACAGTGTGTTCCTCATGCAGAGTGAAGAGAGTGGGTTCCTAGAGCAGAGTGAAGACAGTGTGTTCCTAATGCAGACTGAAGACAGTGTGTTCCTAGAGCAGAGTGAAGACAGTGTGTTACTAGAGCAGAGTGAAAACAGTATGTTCCTAACCCTGAGTGAAGACAGTGTGTTCCTAATGCAGATTGAAGAGAGTGTGCCTAGAACAGAGTGAAGACAGTGTGTTCCTAGAGCAGAGTGAAGACTGTACGTTCCTAATGCAGAGTTGCCAATTATGTGCATGGAGCAGAATGAAGACAGTGTGTTCCTAATGCAGAGTGAAGACAGTGTGTTCCTAATGCATAGTGAAGACAGTGGGTTCCTAATGCAGAGTGAAGACAGTGTATTCCTAGAGCAGAGTGAAGGGAGTGTGTACCTAGACCAGAGTGAAGAGAGTGTGTTCCTAGAGCAGAGGGAAGACAGTGTGTTCCTACTCCGAGTGAAGACAGTGTGTTCCTAGAGCAGAGTGAAAACAGTGTGCTCCTAATGCAGATTGCATACAGTGTTTTCCTAGGGCAGAGTGAAGACAGAGTGTTCCTAAAGCAGAGTGAAGACACTGTGTTCCTAGAGCAGAGTGAAGACCGTGTGTTCTCAATGCAGAGTGAAGACAGTGTGTTCCTAGATAAGAGTGAAGACAGTGTGTTCGTGAAGCAGAGTGAAGACAGTGTGTTCCTAGAGCAGAGTGAAGACAGTGTGTTCCTAGAGCAGAGTGAAGACAGTGGCTTCCTAGAGCAGAGTGAAGACAGTGTTTTCCTAGAACAGAGTGAAGACAGTGTGTTCCTAAGCAGAGTGAAGACAGTGTGTTCCTAATGCAGAGTGAAGACAGTGTGTTCCAAGAGGAGAGTGAAGACAGTGTTTTACTAATGCAGAGTGAAGACAGTGTGTTCCTAAAGCAGAGTGAAGACAGTGCGTTCCTAAAGCAGAGAGAAGACAGGGTGTTTCGAGAGCAGAGTGAAGACAGTGTGTTCCTAATGCAGAGTGAAGTAGTGTGTTTCTAGAGAAGAGTGAAGACAGTGTGTTCCTAGCGCAGAGTGAAGACAGTGTGTTCCTAAGCAGAGTGAAGACAGTGTGTTCCTAGAGCAGCGTGAAGACAGTGTGTTCCTAATGCAGTTAAAGACAGTGTGTTCCTAGAGTAGAGTGAAGACAATGTGTTACTAGATCAGAGTGAAGAGAGTGTGTTCCTACAGGAGAGTGTAGACAGCGTGTTCCCTGAGCCGAGTGGAGACAGTGTGTTTCTAGAGCAGAGTGAAAACAGTGTGTTCCTAGAGCAGAGTGAAGACAGTGTGTTCCTAACGCAGAGTGAAGGCAGTGTGTTCCTAGAGCAGACTGAAGACAGTGTGTTCCTAACACAGGGTGAAGACAGTGTGTTCCTAGAGGAGAGTGAAGACAGTGTGTTCCTAACGAAGAGTTCCGGTTTATTTGAATGTAGCAGAGTGAAATGGTGTGTTCCTAAAGCAGAGTGAAGACAGTGTGTTCCTAGAGCAGAGTGAAGACAGTGTGTTCCTAACGCAGAGTGAAGACAGTGTTATCCTAGGGCAGCGTGAAGACAGTGTGTTCCTAGAACAGAGTGAAGACAGTGTGTTCATATAGCAGAATGAAGACAGTGTGTTCCTAGAGCAGAGTGAAGACAGTGTGTTCCTAACGCAGAGTGGAGACAGTGTGTTCCTAGAGCAGAGGGAAGACAGTGTGTTCCTAACACAGAGTGGAGACAGTGTGTTCCTAGAGCAGAGTGAAGACAGTGTGTTCCTAGAGCAGAATGAAGACAGTGTGTTACTAACGCAGAGTGAAGACAGTGTGTTCCTATAGCAGAGTGAAGACAGTGTGTTCCTAGAGCAGAGTGAAGACAGTATGTTCCTAACAAAGAGTGAAGACAGTGTTTTCCTATAGCAGAATGAAGACAGTGTGATTCAAACGCAGAGTGAACACAATGTGTTCATGACCCAGAGTTCCGGTGTATGTGCATGGAGCAGAGTGAAGCAAGTGTGTACATAGAGCAGAGTGAAGACAGTATGTTCCTAACGCAGAGTGAAGACAGTGTGTTCCTAGAGCAGAGTGAAGACAGTGTGTTCCTAATGCAGAGTTGCCTTGTATGTGCAAAGAGGAGAGTGAAGACAGTGTGTTATTAATGCAGAGTGAAGACAGTGTGTTCCTAGAGCAGAGTGAAGACACTGTGTTCCTAATGCAGGGTGAAGACAGTGTGTTCCTAGAGAAGAGTGAAGACAGTGTGTTCGTAAAGCAGAGTGAAGACAGTGTGTTCCTAACGCAGAGTTATGGTGTATGTGCATGGAGCAGAGTGAAGACAGTGTGTTCCAGAGCAGAGTAAAGACAGTGTGTTCCTAATGCAGGGTGAAGACAGTGTGTTCCTAGAGAAGAGTGAAGACAGTGTGTTCGTAAAGCAGAGTGAAGACAGTGTGTTCCTGACGCAGAGTTGCGGTGTATGTGCATGGAGCAGAGTGAAGACAGTGTGTTCCAGAGCAGAGTGAAGACAGTGTGTTCCTAGAACAGAGTGAAGACAGTGTGTTCCTAAGCAGAGTGAAGACAGTGTGTTCCTAATGCAGAGTGAAGACAGTGTGTTCCTAGAGGAGAGTGAAGACAGTGTTTTCCTAATGCAGAGTGAAGACAGTTTGTTCCTAAAGCAGAGTGAAGACAGTGCGTTCCTAAAGCAGAGAGAAGACAGGGTGTTCTGAGAGCAGAGTGAAGTCAGTGTGTTCCTAATGCAGAGTGAAGACAGTGTGTCCCTAACGCAGAGTGAAGACAGTGTGTTCTTAATACAGAATGAAGACAGTGTGTTCCTAGAGCAGAGTGAAGACAGTGTGTTCCTAGAGCAGAGTGAAGACAGTTTGTTCCTAGTGCAGAGTGAAGAGAGTGTTCCAAGAGCAGAGTGAAGACAGTGTGTTTCTAGAGCAGAGTGAAGAAAGTTTGTTCCTAAAGCAGAGTGAAGACAGTGTGTTCCTCATGCAGAGTGAAGAGAGTGGGTTCCTAGAGCAGAGTGAAGACAGTGTGTTCCTAATGCAGACTGAAGACAGTGTGTTCCTAGAGCAGAGTGAAGACAGTGTGTTCCTAGAGCAGAGTGAAGACAGTATGTTCCTAACCCTGAGTGAAGACAGTGTGTTCCTAATGCAGATTGAAGAGAGTGTGCCTAGAACAGAGTGAAGACAGTGTGTTCCTAGAGCAGAGTGAAGACTGTACGTTCCTAATGCAGAGTTGCCAATTATGTGCATGGAGCAGAATGAAGACAGTGTGTTCCTAAAGCAGAGTGAAGACAGTGTGTTCCTAATGCATAGTGAAGACAGTGGGTTCCTAATGCAGAGTGAAGACAGTGTGTTTCTAATGCAGAGGGAAGACAGTGTGTTCCTAGAACAGAGTTGCGTTGTATTTGCATGGAACAGAGTGAAGACAGTGTGTTCCTAGAGCAGAGTGAAGGGAGTGTGTTCCTAGACCAGAGTGAAGAGAGTGTGTTCCTAGAGCAGAGTGAAGACAGTATGTACCTACTCCGAGTGAAGACAGTGTGTTCCTAGAGCAGAGTGAAAACAGTGTGTTCCTAATGCAGATTGCATACAGTGTTTTCCTAGGGCAGAGTGAAGACAGAGTGTTCCTAAAGCAGAGTGAAGACAGTGTGTTCCTAGAGCAGAGTGAAGACCGTGTGTTCTCAATGCAGAGTGAAGACAGTGTGTTCCTAGATAAGAATGAAGACAGTGTGTTCGTGAAGCAGAGTGAAGACAGTGTGTTCCTAGAGCAGAGTGAAGACAGTGTGTTCCTAGAGCAGAGTGAAGACAGTGGGTTCCTAGAGCAGAGGGAAGACAGTGTTTTCCTAGAACAGAGTGAAGACAGTGTGTTCCTAAGCAGATTGAAGACAGTGTGTTCCTAATGCAGAGTGATGACAGTGTGTTCCTAGAGGAGAGTGAAGACAGTGTTTTACTAATGCAGAGTGAAGACAGTGTGTTCCTAGAGCAGAGTGAATGCAGTGTGTTCCTAGAACAGAGTGAAGACAGTGTGTTCCTAAGCAGAGTGAAGACAGTGTGTTCCTAATGCAGAGTGAAGACAGTGTGTTCCTAGAGGAGTGTGAAGACAGTGTTTTGCTAATGCAGAGTGAAGACAGTGTGTTCCTAAAGCAGAGTGAAGACAGTGCGTTCCTAAAGCAGAGAGAAGACAGGGTGTTCTGAGAGCAGAGTGAAGTCAGTGTGTTCCTAATGCAGAGTGAAGACAGTGTGTGCCTAACGCAGAGTGAAGACAGTGTGTTCTTAATATAGAATGAAGACAGTGTGTTCCTAGAGCAGAGTTAAGACAGTGTGTTCCTAATGCAGAGTAAAGACAGTGTGTTTCTAGAGCAGAGTGAAGACAATGTGTTTCTAGATCAGAGTGAAGAGAGTGTGTTCCTACAGCAGTGTGATGACAGTGTGTTCCTAGAGCAGAGTGGAGACAGTGTGTTCCCAGAGCAGAGTGAAGACAGTGTGTTCCTAGAGCAGAGTGAAGACAGTGTGTTCCTAACGCAGAGTGAAGGCAGTGTGTTCCTAGAGCAGAGTGAAGACAGTGTGTTCCTAACGCAGAGTGAAGACAGTGTGTTACTAGAGCCTAGTGGAGACAGTGTGTTCCCAATGCAGAGTGAAGACAGTGTGTTCCTAGAGCAGAGTGAAGACAGTGTGTTCCTAACGCAGAGTGAAGGCAGTGTGTTCCTAGAGCAGAGTGAAGACAGTTTGTTCCTAACGCAGAGTGAAGACAGTGTGTTACTAGAGCCTAGTGGAGACAGTGTGTTCCTAGAGAAGAGTGAAGACAGTGTGTTCCTAGAGCAGAGTGAAGACAGTGTGTTCCTAAGCAGAGTGAAGACAGTGTGTTCCTAGAGCAGAGTGAAGACTCTGTGTTCCTAATGCAGAGTGAAGAGAGTGTGTTCCTAGAGCAGAGTGAAGACAGTGTGTTCCTAGAGCAGAGTGAAGAGAGTGTGTTCCTAACGCAGAGTGAAAGCTGTGTGTTCCTAGAGCAGAGTGAAGACAGTGTGTGCCTAACGCAGAGTGAAGACAGTGTGTTCCTAGAGGAGAGTGAAGAAAGTATGTTCCTAATGCAGAATTACGGTGTATTTGCATGAAGCAGAGTGAAGACGGTGTGTTCCTAGAGCAGAATGAAGACAGTGTGTTCCTAGAGCAGCGAGAAGACAGTGTGTTCCTAGAGCAGAGTGAAGACAGTGTGTTCCTAATGCAGAGTGAAGAGAGTGGGTTCCTAGAGCAGAGTGAAGACAGTGTATTACTAATGCAGACTGAAGACAGTGTCTTCCTAGAGCAGTGTGAAGACAGTATGTTCCTAACCCAGAGTGAAAAGAGTGTGTTCCTAGAGCAGAGTGAAGGCAGTGTGTTCCTAACACAGAGTGAAGACAGTGTGTTCCTAGGGCACAGTGAAGATAGTGTGTTCCTAACGCAGAGTGAAGACAGTGTGTTCCTAATGCAGATTGAAGAGAGTGTTTGCCTAGAACAGAGTGAAGACAGTGTGTTCCTAGAGCAGAGTGAAGACTGTATGTTCCTAATGCAGAGTTGCGGAATATGTGCATGGAGCAGAATGAAGACAGTGTGTTCCTAATGCAGAGTGAAGACAGTGTGTTCCTAATGCAGAGTGAAGACAGTGTGTTCCTAATGCAGAGTGAAGACAGTGTGTTCCTAATGCAGAGTGAAGACAGTGTGTTTCTAATGCAGAGGGAAAACAGTGTGTTCCTAGAACAGAGTTGTGGTGTATTTGCATGGAGCAGAGTGAAGACAGTGTGTTCCTAGAGCAGAGTGAAGGGAGTGTGTTCCTAGACCAGAGTGAAGACAGTGTGTTCCTAGAGCATAGTGAAGAAAGTGTGTTCCTACTCAGAGTGAAGACAGTGTGTACATAGAGCAGAGTGAAGACAGTGTGTTCCTAATGCAGATTGCAGACAGTGTGTTCCTAGAGCAGAGTGAAGACAGTGTGTTCCTAATGCAGGGTGAAGACAGTGTGTTCCTAGAGAAGATGAAGACAGTGTGTTCGTAAAGCAGAGTGAAGACAGTGTGTTCCTAAGGCAGAGTTGCGGTGTATGTGCATGGAGCAGAGTCAAGACAGTGTGTTCCAGAGCAGAGTGAAGACAGTGTGTTCCTAGAGCAGAGTGAAGACAGTATGTTCCTAGAGCAGAGTGAAGACAGTGTGTTCCTAGAACAGAGTGAAGACAGTGTGTTCCTAAGCAGAGTGAAGACAGTGTGTTCCTAATGCAGAGTGAAGACAGTGTGTTCCTAGAGGAGAGTGAAGACAGTGTTTTCCTAATGCAGAGTGAAGACAGTGTGTTCCTAAAGCAGAGTGAAGACAGTGCGTTCCTAAAGCAGAGAGAAGACAGGGTGTTCTGAGAGCAGAGTGAAGTCAGTGTGTTCCTAATGCAGAGTGAAGACAGTGTGTGCCTAATGCAGAGTGAAGACAGTGTGTTCTTAATACAGAATGAAGACAGTGTGTTCCTAGAGCAGAGTGAAGACAGTTTGTTCCTAGTGCAGAGTGAAGAGAGTGTTCCAAGAGCAGAGTGAAGACAGTGTGTTTCTAGACCAGAGTGAAGAAAGTTTGTTCCTAAAGCAGAGTGAAGACAGTGTGTTCCTCATGCAGAGTGAAGAGAGTGGGTTCCTAGAGCAGAGTGAAGACAGTGTGTTCCTAATGCAGACTGAAGACAGTGTGTTCCTAGAGCAGAGTGAAGACAGTGTGTTCCTAGAGCAGAGTGAAAACAGTATGTTCCTAACCCTGAGTTAAGACAGTGTGTTCCTAATGCAGATTGAAGAGAGTGTGCCTAGAACAGAGTGAAGACAGTGTGTTCCTAGAGCAGAGTGAAGACTGTACGTTCCTAATGCAGAGTTGCCAATTATGTGCATGGAGCAGAATGAAGACAGTGTGTTCCTAATGCAGAGTGAAGACAGTGTGTTCCTAATGCATAGTGAAGACAGTGGGTTCCTAATGCAGAGTGAAGACAGTGTATTCCTAGTGCAGAGTGAAGGGAGTGTGTACCTAGACCAGAGTGAAGAGAGTGTGTTCCTAGAGCAGAGTGAAGACAGTGTGTTCCTACTCCGAGTGAAGACAGTGTGTTCCTAGAGCAGAGTGAAAACAGTGTGCTCCTAATGCAGATTGCATACAGTGTTTTCCTAGGGCAGAGTGAAGACAGAGTGTTCCTAAAGCAGAGTGAAGACAGTGTGTTCCTAGAGCAGAGTGAAGACCGTGTGTTCCCAATGCAGAGTGAAGACAGTGTGTTCCTAGAGCAGAGTGAAGACAGTGGGTTCCTAGAGCAGAGTGAAGACAGTGTTTTCCTAGAACAGAGTGAAGACAGTGTGTTCCTAAGCAGAGTGAAGACAGTGTGTTCCTAATGCAGAGTGAAGACAGTGTGTTCCTAGAGGAGAGTGAAGACAGTGTTTTACTAATGCAGAGTGAAGACACTGTTTTCCTAAAGCAGAGTGAAGACAGTGCGTTCCTAAAGCAGAGAGAAGACAGGGTGTTCTGAGAGCACAGTGAAGTCAGTGTGTTCCTAATGCAGAGTGAAGACAGTGTGTGCCTATCGCAGTGCGAAGTCAGTGTGTTCTTAATACAGAATGAAGACAGTGTGTTCCTAGAGCAGAGTGAAGACAGTGTGTTCCTAGAGCAGAGTGAAGACAGTGTAATCCTAGAGCAGAGTGAAGACAGTGTGTTCCTAGAGCAGAGTGAAGACAGTGTGTTTCTAGAGCAGAGTGAAGAAAGTGTGTTCCTAAAGCAGAGTGAAGACAGTGTGTTCCTAATGCAGAGTGAAGACAGTGTGTTCCTAAAGCAGAGTGAAGACAGTGCGTTCCTAAAGCAGAGAGAAGACAGGGTGTTTCGAGAGCAGAGTGAAGACAGTGTGTTCCTAATGCAGAGTGAAGTAGTGTGTTTCTAGAGAAGAGTGAAGACAGTGTCTTCCTAGCGCAGAGTGAAGACAGTGTGTTCCTAAGCAGAGTGAAGACAGTGTGTTCCTAGAGCAGCGTGAAGACAGTGTGTTCCTAACGCAGTTAAAGACAGTGTGTTCCTAGAGTAGAGTGAAGACAATGTGTTACTAGATCAGAGTGAAGAGAGTGTGTTCCTACAGGAGAGTGAAGACAGCGTGTTCCTAGAGCCGAGTGGAGACAGTGTATTCTAGAGCAGGGTGAAAACAGTGTGTTCCTAGAGCAGAGTGAAGACAGTGTGTTCCTAACGCAGAGTGAAGGCTGTGTTCCTAGAGCAGACTGAAGACAGTGTGTTCCTAACACAGAGTGAAGACAGTGTGTTCTTGGAGGAGAGTGAAGACAGTGTGTCCCTAACGAAGAGTTGCGGTTTATTTGAATGTAGCAGAGTGAAGATGGTGTGTTCCTAAAGCAGAGTGAAGACAGTGTGTTCCTAGAGCAGAGTGAAGACAGTGTGTTCCTAACGCAGAGTGAAGACAGTGTGTTCCTAGAGCAGAGTGAAGAATGTACGTTCCTAATGCAGAGTTGCCAATTATGTGCATGGAGCAGAATGAAGACAGTGTGTTCCTAATGCAGAGTGAAGACAGTGTGTTCCTAATGCATAGTGAAGACAGTGGGTTCCTAATGCAGAGTGAAGACAGTGTGTTTCTAATGCAGAGGGAAGACAGTGTGTTCCTAGAACAGAGTAGCGGTGTATTTGCATGGAGCAGAGTGAAGACAGTGTATTCCTAGAGCAGAGTGAAGGGAGTGTGTACCTAGACCAGAGTGAAGAGAGTGTGTTCCTAGAGCAGAGTGAAGACAGTGTGTTCCTACTCCGAGTGAAGACAGTGTGTTCCTAGAGCAGAGTGAAAACAGTGTGTTCCTAGTGCAGATTGCATACAGTGTTTTCCTAGGGCAGAGTGAAGACAGAGTATTCCTAAAGCAGAGTGAAGACAGTGTGTTCCTAGAGCAGAGTGAAGACCGTGTGTTCTCAATGCAGAGTGAAGACAGTGTGTTCCTAGAGAAGAGTGAAGACAGTGTGTTCGTGAAGCAGAGTGAAGACAGTGTGTTCCTAGAGCAGAGTGAAGACAGTGTGTTCCTAGAGCAGAGTGAAGACAGTGGGTTCCTAGAGCAGAATGAAGACAGTGTTTTCCTAGAACAGAGTGAAGACAATGTGTTCCTAAGCAGAGTGAAGACAGTGTGTTCCTAATGCAGAGTGAAGACAGTGTGTTCCTAGAGGAGAGTGAAGACAGTGTTTTACTAATGCAGAGTGAAGACAGTGTGTTCCTAATGCAGAGTGAAGACAGTGTGTTCCTAACGCAGAGTGAAGGCAGTGTGTTTCTAGAGCAGACAGAAGACAGTGTGTTCCTAACACAGAGTGAAGACAGTGTGTTCCTAGAGGAGAGTGAAGACAGTGTGTTCCTAACGAAGAGTTCCGGTTTATTTGAATGTAGCAGAGTGAAGATGGTGTGTTCCTAAAGCAGAGTGAAGACAGTGTGTTCCTAGAGCAGAGTGAAGACAGTGTGTTCCTAACGCAGAGTGAAGACAGTGTGATCCTAGAGCAGCGTGAAGACAGTGTGTTCCTAGAGCAGAGTGAAGACAGTGTGTTTATATAGCAGAATGAAGACAGTGTGTTCCTAGAGCAGAGTGAAGACAGTGTGTTCCTAATGCAGAGTGGAGACAGTGTGTTCCTAGAGCAGAGGGAAGACAGTGTGTTCCTAACACAGAGTGGAGACAGTGTGTTCCTAGAGCAGAGTGAAGACAGTGTGTTCCTAGAGCAGAATGAAGACAGTGTGTTACTAACGCAGAGTGAAGACAGTGTGTTCCTATAGCAGAGTGAAGACAGTGCGTTCCTAAAGCAGAGAGAAGACAGGGTGTTCTGAGAGCAGAGTGAAGTCAGTGTATTCCTAATGCAGAGTGAAGACAGTGTGTGCCTAATGCAGAGTGAAGACAGTGTGTTCTTAATACAGAATGAAGACAGTGTGTTCCTAGAGCAGAGTGAAGACAGTTTGTTCCTAGTGCAGAGTGAAGAGAGTGTTCCAAGAGCAGAGTGAAGACAGTGTGTTTCTAGACCAGAGTGAAGAAAGTTTGTTCCTAAAGCAGAGTGAAGACTGTGTGTTCCTCATGCAGAGTGAAGAGAGTGGGTTCCTAGAGCAGAGAGAAGACAGTGTGTTCCTAATGCAGACTGAAGACAGTGTGTTCCTAGAGCAGAGTGAAGACAGTGTGTTCCTAGAGCAGAGTGAAAACAGTATGTTCCTAACCCTGAGTTAAGACAGTGTGTTCCTAATGCAGATTGAAGAGAGTGTGCCTAGAACAGAGTGAAGAAAGTGTGTTCCTAGAGCAGAGTGAAGACTGTACGTTCCTAATGCAGAGTTGCCAATTATGTGCATGGAGCAGAATGAAGACAGTGTGTTCCTAATGCAGAGTGAAGACAGTGTGTTCCTAATGCATAGTGAAGACAGTGGGTTCCTAATGCAGAGTGAAAACAGTGTATTCCTAGAGCAGAGTGAAGGGAGTGTGTACCTAGACCAGAGTGAAGAGAGTGTGTTCCTAGAGCAGAGTGAAGACAGTGTGTTCCTACTCCGAGTGAAGACAGTGTGTTCCTAGAGCAGAGTGAAAACAGTGTGCTCCTAATGCAGATTGCATACAGTGTTTTCCTAGGGCAGAGTGAAGACAGAGTGTTCCTAAAGCAGAGTGAAGACAGTGTGTTCCTAGAGCAGAGTGAAGACCGTGTGTTCCCAATGCAGAGTGAAGACAGTGTGTTCCTAGATAAGAGTGAAGACAGTGTGTTCGTGAAGCAGAGTGAAGACAGTGTGTTCCTAGAGCAGAGTGAAGACAGTGTGTTCCTAGAGCAGAGTGAAGACAGTGGGTTCCTAGAGCAGAGTGAAGACAGTGTTTTCCTAGAACAGAGTGAAGACAGTGTGTTCCTAAGCAGAATGAAGACAGTGTGTTCCTAATGCAGAGTGAAGACAGTGTGTTCCTAGAGGAGAGTGAAGACAGTGTTTTACTAATGCAGAGTGAAGACAGTGTTTTCCTAAAGCATAGTGAAGACAGTGCGTTCCTAAAGCAGAGAGAAGACAGGGTGTTCTGAGAGCACAGTGAAGTCAGTGTGTTCCTAATGCAGAGTGAAGACAGTGTGTGCCTATCGCAGTGCGAAGTCAGTGTGTTCTTAATACAGAATGAAGACAGTGTGTTCCTAGAGCAGAGTGAAGACAGTGTGTTCCTAGAGCAGAGTGAAGACAGTGTAATCCTAGAGCAGAGTGAAGACAGTGTGTTCCTAGAGCAGAGTGAAGACAGTGTGTTTCTAGAGCAGAGTGAAGAAAGTGTGTTCCTAAAGCAGAGTGAAGACAGTGTGTTCCTAATGCAGAGTGAAGACAGTGTGTTCCTAAAGCAGAGTGAAGACAGTGCGTTCCTAAAGCAGAGAAAAGACAGGGAGTTTCGAGAGCAGAGTGAAGACAGTGTGTTCCTAATGCAGAGTGAAGTAGTGTGTTTCTAGAGAAGAGTGAAGACAGTGTGTTCCTAGCGCAGAGTGAAGACAGTGTGTTCCTAAGCAGAGTGAAGACAGTGTGTTCCTAGAGCAGCGTGAAGACAGTGTGTTCCTAACGCAGTTAAAGACAGTGTGTTCCTATAGTAGAGTGAAGACAATGTGTTATTAGACAAGAGTGAAGAGAGTGTGTTCCTACAGGAGAGTGAAGACAGCGTGTTCCTAGAGCCGAGTGGAGACAGTGTGTTTCTAGAGCAGAGTGAAAACAGTGTGTTCCTAGAGCAGAGTGAAGACAGTGTGTTCCTAACGCAGAGTGAAGGCAGTGTGTTCCTAGAGCAGACTGAAGACAGTGTGTTCCTAACACAAAGTGAAGACAGTGTGTTCTTGGAGGAGAGTGAAGACAGTGTGTTCCTAACGAAGAGTTGCGGTTTATTTGAATGTAGCAGAGTGAAGATGGTGTGTTCCTAAAGCAGAGTGAAGACAGTGTGTTCCTAGAGCAGAGTGAAGACAGTGTGTTCCTAACGCAGAGTGAAGACAGTGTGTTCCTAGAGCAGAGTGAAGAATGTACGTTCCTAATGCAGAGTTGCCAATTATGTGCATGGAGCAGAATGAAGACAGTGTGTTCCTAATGCAGAGTGAAGACAGTGTGTTCCTAATGCATAGTGAAGACAGTGGGTTCCTAATGCAGAGTGAAGACAGTGTGTTTCTAATGCAGAGGGAAGACAGTGTGTTCCTAGAACAGAGTTGCGGTGTATTTGCATGGAGCAGAGTGAAGACAGTGTATTCCTAGAGCAGAGTGAAGGGAGTGTGTACCTAGACCAGAGTGAAGAGAGTGTGTTCCTAGAGCAGAGTGAAGACAGTGTGTTCCTACTCCGAGTGAAGACAGTGTGTTCCTAGAGCAGAGTGAAAACAGTGTGTTCCTAGTGCAGATTGCATACAGTGTTTTCCTAGGGCAGAGTGAAGACAGAGTGTTCCTAAAGCAGAGTGAAGACAGTGTGTTCCTAGAGCAGAGTGAAGACCGTGTGTTCTCAATGCAGAGTGAAGACAGTGTGTTCCTAGATAAGAGTGAAGACAGTGTGTTCGTGAAGCAGAGTGAAGACAGTGTGTTCCTAGAGCAGAGTGAAGACAGTGTGTTCCTAGAGCAGAGTGAAGACAGTGGGTTCCTAGAGCAGAATGAAGACAGTGTTTTCCTAGAACAGAGTGAAGACAATGTGTTCCTAAGCAGAGTGAAGACAGTGTGTTCCTAATGCAGAGTGAAGACAGTGTGTTCCTAGAGGAGAGTGAAGACAGTGTTTTACTAATGCAGAGTGAAGACAGTGTGTTCCTAATGCAGAGTGAAGACAGTGTGTTCCTAACGCAGAGTGAAGGCAGTGTGTTTCTAGAGCAGACAGAAGACAGTGTGTTCCTAACACAGAGTGAAGACAGTGTGTTCCTAGAGGAGAGTGAAGACAGTGTGTTCCTAACGAAGAGTTCCGGTTTATTTGAATGTAGCAGAGTGAAGATGGTGTGTTCCTAAAGCAGAGTGAAGACAGTGTGTTCCTAGAGCAGAGTGAAGACAGTGTGTTCCTAACGCAGAGTGAAGACAGTGTGATCCTAGAGCAGCGTGAAGACAGTGTGTTCCTAGAGCAGAGTGAAGACAGTGTGTTTATATAGCAGAATGAAGACAGTGTGTTCCTAGAGCAGAGTGAAGACAGTGTGTTCCTAACGCAGAGTGGAGACAGTGTGTTCCTAGAGCAGAGGGAAGACAGTGTGTTCCTAACACAGAGTGGAGACAGTGTGTTCCTAGAGCAGAGTGAAGACAGTGTGTTCCTAGAGCAGAATGAAGACAGTGTGTTACTAACGCAGAGTGAAGACAGTGTGTTCCTATAGCAGAGTGAAGACAGTGTGTTCCTAGAGCAGAGTGAAGACAGTATGTTCCTAACAAAGAGTGAGGACAGTGTTTTCCTATAGCAGAATGAAGACAGTGTGATTCAAACGCAGAGTGAACACAATGTGTTCATGACCCAGAGATCCGGTGTATGTGCATGGAGCAGAGTGAAGCAAGTGTGTACATAGAGCAGAGTGAAGACAGTATGTCCCTAACGCAGAGTTGCGGTGTATGTGCATGGAGCAGAGTGAAGACAGTGTGTTCCAGAGCAGAGTGAAGACAGTGTGTTCCTATAGCAGAGTGAAGACAGTGTGTTCCTAGAGCAGAGTGAAGACAGTGTGTTCCTAACGCAGAGTTGCGGTGTATGTGCATGGAGCAGAGTGAAGACAGTGTGTTCCAGAGCAGAGTGAAGACAGTGTGTTCCTATAGCAGAGTGAAGACAGTGTGTTCCTAGAGCAGAGTGAAGACAGTGTGTTCCTAGAACAGAGTGAACACAGTGTGTTCCTAAGCAGAGTGAAGACAGTGTGTTCCGAATGCAGAGTGAAGACAGTGTGTTCCTAGAGGAGAGTGAAGACAGTGTTTTCCTAATGCAGAGTGAAGACAGTGTGTTCCTAAAGCAGAGTGAAGACAGTGCGTTCCTAAAGCAGAGAGAAGACAGGGTGTTCTGAGAGCAGAGTGAAGTCAGTGTGTTCCTATTGCAGAGTGAAGACAGTGTATGCCTAACGCAGAGTGAAGACAGTGTGTTCTTAATACAGAATGAAGACAGTGTGTTCCTAGAGCAGAGTGAAGACAGTGTGTTCCTAGAGCAGAGTGAAGACAGTTTGTTCCTAGTGCAGAGTGAAGAGAGTGTTCCAAGAGCAGAGTGAAGACAGTGTGTTTCTAGAGCAGAGTGAAGAAAGTTTGTTCCTAAAGCAGAGTGAAGACAGTGTGTTCCTCATGCCGAGTGAAGAGAGTGGGTTCCTAGAGCAGAGTGAAGACAGTGTGTTCCTAATGCAGACTGAAGACAGTGTGTTCCTAGAGGAGAGTGAAGACAGTGTTTTACTAATGCAGAGTGAAGACAGTGTGTTCCTAGACAGAGTGAAGGCAGTGTGTTCCTAGAACAGAGTAAAGACAGTGTGTTCCTAAGCAGAGTGAAGACAGTGTGTTCCTAATGCAGAGTGAAGACAGTGTGTTCCTAGAGGAGAGTGAAGACAGTGTTTTCCTAATGCAGAGTGAAGACAGTGTGTTCCTAAAGCAGAGTGAAGACAGTGCGTTCCTAAAGCAGAGAGAAGACATGGTGTTCTGAGAGCAGAGTGAAGTCAGTGTGTTCCTAATGCAGAGTGAAGACAGTGTGTGCCTAACGCAGAGTGAAGACAGTGTGTTCTTAATATAAAATGAAGACAGTGTGTTCCAAGAGCAGAGTGAAGACAGTGTGTTCCAAATGCAGAGTAAAGACAGTGTGTTTCTAGAGCAGAGTGAAGACAATGTGTTTCTAGATCAGAGTGAAGAGAGTGTGTTCCTACAGCAGTGTGAAGACAGTGTGTTCCTAGAGCAGAGTGGAGACAGTGTGTTCCCAGAGCAGAGTGAAGACAGTGTGTTCCTAGAGCAGAGTGAAGACAGTGTGTTCCTAACGCAGAGTGAAGGCAGTGTGTTCCTAGAGCAGAGTGAAGACAGTGTGTTCCTAACGCAGAGTGAAGACAGTGTGTTACTAGAGCCTAGTGGAGACAGTGTGTTCCTAGAGAAGAGTGAAGACAGTGTGTTCCTAGAGCAGAGTGAAGACAGTGTGTTCCTAAGCAGAGTGAAGACAGTGTGTTCCTAGAGCAGAGTGAAGACTCTGTGTTCCTAATGCAGAGTGAAGAGAGTGTGTTCCTAGAGCAGAGTGAAGACAGTGTGTTCCTAGAGCAGAGTGAAGACAGTGTGTTCCTAATGCAGAGTGAAGGCTGTGTGTTCCTATAGCAGAGTGAAGACAGTGTGTGCCTAACGCAGAGTGAAGACAGTGTCTTCCTAGAGGAGAGTGAAGAAAGTATGTTCCTAATGCAGAATTACGGTGTATTTGCATGACGCAGAGTGAAGACGGTGTGTTCCTAGAGCAGAATGAAGACAGTGTGTTTCTAGAGCAGCGAGAAGACAGTGTGTTCCTAGAGCAGAGTGAAGACAGTGTGTTCCTAATGCAGAGTGAAAAGAGTGGGTTCCTAGAGCAGAGTGAAGACAGTGTATTACTAATGCAGACTGAAGACAGTGTCTTCCTAGAGCAGTGTGAAGACAGTATGTTCCTAACCCAGAGTGAAAAGAGTGTGTTCCTAGAGCAGAGTGAAGGCAGTGTGTTCCTAACACAGAGTGAAGACAGTGTGTTCCTAGGGCACAGTGAAGACAGTGTGTTCCTAACGCAGAGTGAAGACAGTGTGTTCCTAATGCAGATTGAAGAGAGTGTTTGCCTAGAACAGAGTGAAGACAGTGTGTTCCTAGAGCAGAGTGAAGACTGTATGTTCCTAATGCAGAGTTGCGGAGTATGTGCATGGAGCAGAATGAAGACAGTGTGTTCCTAATGCAGAGTGAAGACAGTGTGTTCCTAATGCAGAGTGAAGACAGTGTGTTCCTAATGCAGAGTGAAGACAGTGTGTTCCTAATGCAGAGTGAAGACAGTGTGTTTCTAATGCAGAGGGAAAACAGTGTGTTCCTAGAACAGAGTTGTGGTGTATTTGCATGGAGCAGAGTGAAGACAGTGTGTTCCTAGAGCAGAGTGAAGGGAGTGTGTTCCTAGACCAGAGTGAAGACAGTGTGTTCCTAGAGCCTAGTGGAGACAGTGTGTTCCTAGAGAAGAGTGAAGACAGTGTGTTCCTAGAGCAGAGTGAAGACAGTGTGTTCCTAAGTAGAGTGAAGACAGTGTGTTCCTAGAGCAGAGTGAAGACTCTGTGTTCCTAATGCAGAGTGAAGAGAGTGTGTTCCTAGAGTAGAGTGAAGACAGTGTGTTCCTAGAGCAGAGTGAAGAGAGTGTGTTCCTAATGCAGAGTGAAGGCTGTGTGTTCCTATAGCAGAGTGAAGACAGTGTGTGCCTAACGCAGAGTGAAGACAGTGTGTTCCTAGAGGAGAGTGAAGAAAGTATGTTCCTAATGCAGAATTACGGTGTATTTGCATGACGCAGAGTGAAGACGGTGTATTCCTAGAGCAGAATGAAGACAGTGTGTTCCTAGAGCAGCGAGAAGACAGTGTGTTCCTAGAGCAGAGTGAAGACAGTGTGTTCCTAATGCAGAGTGAAGAGAGTGGGTTCCTAGAGCAGAGTGAAGACAGTGTATTACTAATGCAGACTGAAGACAGTGTCTTCCTAGAGCAGTGTGAAGACAGTATGTTCCTAACCCAGAGTGAAAAGAGTGTGTTCCTAGAGCAGAGTGAAGGCAGTGTGTTCCTAACACAGAGTGAAGACAGTGTGTTCCTAGGGCACAGTGAAGACAGTGTGTTCCTAACGCAGAGTGAAGACAGTGTGTTCCTAATGCAGATTGAAGAGAGTGTTTGCCTAGAACAGAGTGAAGACAGTGTGTTCCTAGAGCAGAGTGAAGACTGTATGTTCCTAATGCAGAGTTGCGGAGTATGTGCATGGAGCAGAATGAAGACAGTGTGTTCCTAATGCAGAGTGAAGACAGTGTGTTCCTAATGCAGAGTGAAGACAGTGTGTTCCTAATGCAGAGTGAAGACAGTGTGTTCCTAATGCAGAGTGAAGACAGTGTGTTTCTAATGCAGAGGGAAAACAGTGTGTTCCTAGAACAGAGTTGTGGTGTATTTGCATGGAGCAGAGTGAAGACAGTGTGTTCCTAGAGCAGATTGAAGGGAGTGTGTTCCTAGAGCAGAGTGAAGACAGTGTGTTCCTTATGCAGGGTGAAGACAGTGTGTTCCTAGAGAAGAGTGAAGACAGTGTGTTCGTAAAGCAGAGTGAAGACAGTGTGTTCCTAACGCAGAGTTGCGGTGTATGTGCATGGAGCAGAGTGAAGACAGTGTGTTCCAGAGCAGAGTGAAGACAGTGTGTTCCTAGAGCAGAGTGAAGACAGTGTGTTCCTAGAGCAGAGTGAAGACAGTGTGTTCCTAGAACAGAGTGAAGACAGTTTGTTCCTAAGCAGAGTGAAGACAGTGTGTTCCTAACGCAGAGTGAAGACAGTGTGTTCCTAGAGGAGAGTGAAGACAGTGTTTTCCTAATGCAGAGTGAAGACAGTGTGTTCCTAAAGCAGAGTGAAGACAGTGCGTTCCTAAAGCAAGAGAAGACAGGGTGTTCTGAGAGCAGAGTGAAGTCAGTGTGTTCCTAGAGCAGCGAGAAGACAGTGTGTTCCTAGAGCAGAGTGAAGACAGTGTGTTCCTAATGCAGAGTGAAGAGAGTGGGTTCCTAGAGCAGAGTGAAGACAGTGTATTACTAATGTAGACTGAAGACAGTGTCTTCCTAGAGCAGTGTGAAGACCGTATGATCCTAACCCAGAGTGAAAAGAGTGTGTTCCTAGAGCAGCGTGAAGGCAGTGTGTTCCTAACACAGAGTGAAGACAGTGTGTTCCTAGGGCACAGTGAAGACAGTGTGTTCCTAACGCAGAGTGAAGACAGTGTGTTCCTAATGCAGATTGAAGAGAGTGTTTGCCTAGAACAGAGTGAAGACAGTGTGTTCCTAGAGCAGAGTGAAGACTGTATGTTCCTAATGCAGAGTTGCGGAGTATGTGCATGGAGCAGAATGAAGACAGTGTGTTCCTAATGCAGAGTGAAGACAGTGTGTTCCTAATGCAGAGTGAAGACAGTGTGTTCCTAATGCAGAGTGAAGACAGTGTGTTCCTAATGCAGAGTGAAGACAGTGTGTTTCTAATGCAGAGGGAAAACAGTGTGTTCCTAGAACAGAGTTGTGGTGTATTTGCATGGAGCAGAGTGAAGACAGTGTGTTCCTAGAGCAGAGTGAAGGGAGTGTGTTCCTAGAGCAGAGTGAAGACAGTTTGTTCCTTATGCAGGGTGAAGACAGTGTGTTCCTAGAGAAGAGTGAAGACAGTGTGTTCGTAAAGCAGAGTGAAGACAGTGTGTTCCTAACGCAGAGTTGCGGTGTATGTGCATGGAGCAGAGTGAAGACAGTGTGTTCCAGAGCAGAGTGAAGACAGTGTGTTCCTAGAGCAGAGTGAAGACAGTGTGTTCCTAGAGCAGAGTGAAGACAGTGTGTTCCTAGAACAGAGTGAAGACAGTTTGTTCCTAAGCAGAGTGAAGACAGTGTGTTCCTAACGCAGAGAGAAGACAGTGTGTTCCTAGAGGAGAGTGAAGACAGTGTTTTCCTAATGCAGAGTGAAGACAGTGTGTTCCTAAAGCAGAGTGAAGACAGTGCGTTCCTAAAGCAAGAGAAGACAGGGTGTTCTGAGAGCAGAGTGAAGTCAGTGTGTTCCTAATGCAGAGTGAAGACAGTGTGTGCCTAACGCAGAGTGAAGACAGTGTGTTCTTAATACAGAATGAAGACAGTGTGTTCCTACAGCAGAGTGAAGACAGTGTTTTCCTAGAGCAGAGTGAAGACAGTTTGTTCCTAGTGCAGAGTGAAGAGAGTGTTCCAAGAGCAGAGTGAAGACAGTGTATTTCTAGAGCAGAGTGAAGAAAGTTTGTTCCTAAAGCAGAGTGAGGACAGTGTGTTCCTCATGCAGAGTGAAGAGAGTGGGATCCTAGAGCAGAGTGAAGACAGTGTGTTCCTAATGCAGACTGAAGACAGTGTGTTCCTAGAGCAGAGTGAAGACAGTGTGTTCCTAGAGCAGAGTGAAGACAGTGTGTTCCTAACGCAGAGTGGAGACTGTGTGTTCCTAGAGCAGAGGGAAGACAGTGTGTTCCTAACACAGAGTGGAGACAGTGTGTTCCTAGAGCAGAGTGAAGACAGTGTGTTCCTAGAGCAGAATGAAGACAGTGTGTTACTAACGCAGAGTGAAGACAGTGTGTTCCTATAGCAGAGTGAAGACAGTGTGTTTTTAGAGCAGAGTGAAGACTGTATGTTCCTAACACAGAGTGAAGACAGTGTTTTCCTATAGCAGAATGAAGACAGTGTGATTCAAATGCAGAGTGAACACAATGTGTTCATGACCCAGAGTTCCGGTGTATGTGCATGGAGCAGAGTGAAGCAAGTGTGTACATAGAGCAGAGTGAAGACAGTATGTTCCTAACGCAGAGTGAAGACAGTGTGTTCCTAGAGCAGAGTGAAGACAGTGTGTTCCTAAAGCAGATTGAAGACAGTGTTTTATTAATGCAGAGTGAAGACAGTGTGTTCCTAGAGCAGAGTAAAGACAGTGAGTTCCTAAGCAGAGTGAAGACAGTGTGTTCCTAGAGCAGAGTGAAGACAGTGTGTTACTAGATCAGTGTGAAGAGAGTGTCTTCCTAGAGCAGAGTGATGACAGTGTCTTCCTAGAGCAGAGTGGAGACAGTGTGTTCCAAGGGAAGAGTGAAGAAAGAGTGTTCCTTAGCAGAGTGAAGATAGTGTGTTCCTAACGCAGAGTGAAGGCAGTGTGTTCCTAACGCAGTGTGAAGGCAGTGTGTTCCTAGAGCAGAGTGAAGACAGTGTGTTCCTAACGCAGAGTGAAGACAGTGTGTTACTAGAGCCTAGTGGAGACAGTGTGTTCCTAGAGAAGAGTGAAGACAGTGTGTTCCTAGAGCAGAGTGAAGACAGTGTGTTCCTAAGCAGAGTGAAGACAGTGTGTTCCTAGAGCAGAGTGAAGACTCTGTGTTCCTAATGCAGAGTGAAGGGAGTGTGTTCCTAGAGCAGAGTGAAGACAGTGTGTTCCTAGAGCAGAGTGAAGAGAGTGTGTTCCTAACGCAGAGTGAAGGCTGTGTGTTCCTAGAGCAGAGTGAAGACAGTGTGTGCCTAACGCAGAGTGAAGACAGTGTGTTCCTAGAGGAGAGTGAAGAAAGTATGTTCCTAATGCAGAATTACGGTGTTTTTGCATGACGCAGAGTGAAGACGGTGTGTTCCTAGAGCAGAATGAAGACAGTGTGTTCCTAGAGCAGCGAGAAGACAGTGTGTTCCTAGAGCAGAGTGAAGACAGTGTGTTCCTAATGCAGAGTGAAGAGAGTGGGTTCCTAGAGCAGAGTGAAGACAGTGTATTACTAATGCAGACTGAAGACAGTGTCTTCCTACAGCAGTGTGAAGACAGTATGTTCCTAACCCAGAGTGAAAAGAGTGTGTTCCTAGAGCAGAGTGAAGGCAGTGTGTTCCTAACACAGAGTGAAGACAGTGTGTTCCTAGGGCACAGTGAAGACAGTGTGTTCCTAACGCAGAGTGAAGACAGTGTGTTCCTAATGCAGATTGAAGAGAGTGTTTGCATAGAACAGAGTGAAGACAGTGTGTTCCTAGAGCAGAGTGAAGGCTGTATGTTCCTAATGCATAGTTGCGGAGTATGTGCATGGAGCAGAATGAAGACAGTGTGTTCCTAATGCAGAGTGAAGACTGTGTGTTCCTAATGAAGAGTGAAGACAGTGTGTTCCTAATGCAGAGTGAAGACAGTGTGTTCCTAATGCAGAGTGAAGACAGTGTGTTTCTAATGCAGAGGGAAAACAGTGTGTTCCTAGAACAGAGTTGTGGTGTATTTGCATGGAGCAGAGGGAAGACAGTGTGTTCCTAGAGCAGAGTGAAGGGAGTGTGTTCCTAGACCAGAGTGAAGACAGTGTGTTCCTAGAGCAAAGTGAAGAAAGTGTGTTCCTACTCAGAGTGAAGACAGTGTGTACATAGAGCAGAGTGAAGACAGTGTGTTCCTAATGCAGATTGCAGACAGTGTGTTCCTAGAGCAGAGTGAAGACAGTGTGTTCCTTATGCAGGGTGAAGACAGTGTGTTCCTAGAGAAGAGTGAAGACAGTGTGTTCGTAAAGCAGAGTGAAGACAGTGTGTTCCTAACGCAGAGTTGCGGTGTATGTGCATGGAGCAGAGTGAAGACAGTGTGTTCAAGAGCAGAGTGAAGACAGTGTGTTCCTAGAGCAGAGTGAAGACAGTGTGTTCCTAGAGCAGAGTGAAGACAGTGTGTTCCTAGAACAGAGTGAAGACAGTGTGTTCCTAAGCAGAGTGAAGACAGTGTGTTCCTAATGCAGAGTGAAGACAGTGTGTTCCTAGAGGAGAGTGAAGACAGTGTTTTCCTAATGCAGAGTGAAGACAGTGTGTTCCTAAAGCAGAGTGAAGACAGTGCGTTCCTAAAGCAGAGAGAAGAAAGGGTGTTCTGAGAGCAGAGTGAAGTCAGTGTGTTCCTAATGCAGAGTGAAGACAGTGTGTGCCTAACGCAGAGTAAAGACAGTGTGTTCTTAATACAGAATGAAGACAGTGTGTTCCTAGAGCAGAGTGAAGACAGTGTGATCCTAGAGCAGAGTGAAGACAGTTTGTTCCTAGTGCAGAGTGAAGAGAGTGTTCCAAGAGCATAGTGAAGACAGTGTGTTTCTAGAGCAGAGTGAAGAAAGTTTGTTCCTAAAGCAGAGTGAGGACAGTGTGTTCCTCATGCAGAGTGAAGAGAGTGGGATCCTAGAGCAGAGTGAAGACAGTGTGTTCCTAATGCAGACTGAAGACAGTGTGTTCCTAGAGCAGAGTGAAGACAGTGTGTTCCTAGAAAAGAGTGAAGACAGTATGTTCCTAACCCTGAGTGAAGACAGTGTGTTCCTAATGCAGATTGAAGAGAGTGTGCCTAGAACAGAGTGAAGACAGTGTGTTCCTAGAGCAGAGTGAAGACTGTACGTTCCTAATGCAGAGTTGCCAATTATGTGCATGGAGCAGAATGAAGACAGTGTGTTCCTAATGCAGAGTGAAGACAGTGTGTTCCTAATGCATAGTGAAGACAGTGGGTTCCTAATGCAGAGTGAAGACAGTGTGTTTCTAATGCAGAGGGAAGACAGTGTGTTCCTAGAACAGAGTTGCGGTGTATTTGCATGGAGCAGAGTGAAGACAGTGTATTCCTAGAGCAGAGTGAAGGGAGTGTGTACCTAGACCAGAGTGAAGAGAGTGTGTTCCTAGAGCAGAGTGAAGACAGTGTGTTCCTACTCCGAGTGAAGACAGTGTGTTCCTAGAGCAGAGTGAAAACAGTGTGTTCCTAATGCAGATTGCATACAGTGTTTTCCTAGGGCAGAGTGAAGACATTGTATTCCTAGAACAGAGTGAAGACAGTGTGTTCCTAGAGCAGAGTGAAGACAGTGTGTTCCTAGAGCAGAGTGAAGACAGTGGGTTCCTAGAGCAGAGTGAAGACAGTGTTTTCCAGGAACAGAGTGAAGACAGTGTGTTCCTAAGCAGAGTGAAGACAGTGTGTTCCTAGAGGAGAGTGAAGACAGTCTTTTACTAATGCAGAGTGAAGACAGTGTGTTCCTAAAGCAGAGTGAAGACAGTGCGTTCCTAAAGCAGAGAGAAGACAGGGTGTTCTGAGAGCAGAGTGAAGTCAGTGTGTTCCTAATGCAGAGTGAAGACAGTGTGTGCCTATCGCAGAGTGAAGTCAGTGTGTTCTTAATACAGAATGAAGACAGTGTGTTCCTAGAGCAGAGTGAAGACAGTGTGTTCCTAGAGCAGAGTGAAGACAGTGTAATCCTAGAGCAGAGTGAAGACAGTGTGTTCCTAGAGCAGAGTGAAGACAGTGTTTCTAGAGCAGAGTGAAGAAAGTGTGTTCCTAAAGCAGAGTGAAGACAGTGTGTTCCTAATGCAGAGTGAAGACAGTGTGTTCCTAAAGCAGAGTGAAGACAGTGCGTTCCTAAAGCAGAGAGAAGACAGGGTGTTTCGAGAGCAGAGTGAAGACATTGTGTTCCTAATGCAGAGTGAAGTAGTGTGTTTCTAGAGAAGAGTGAAGACAGAGTGTTCCTAGCGCAGAGTGAAGACAGTGTGTTCCTAAGCAGAGTGAAGACAGTGTGTTCCTAGAGCAGCGTGAAGACAGTGTGTTCCTAACGCAGTTAAAGACAGTGTGTTCCTAGAGTAGAGTGAAGACAATGTGTTACTAGATCAGAGGGAAGAGAGTGTGTTCCTACAGGAGAGTGAAGACAGGGTGTTCCTAGAGCCGATTGGAGACAGTGTGTTTCTAGAGCAGAGTGAAAACAGTGTGTTCCTAGAGCAGAGTGAAGACAGTGTGTTCCTAACGCAGAGTGAAGGCAGTGTGTTCCTAGAGCAGACTGAAGACAGTGTGTTCCTAACACAGAGTGAAGACAGTGTGTTCTTGGAGGAGAGTGAAGACAGTGTGTTCCTAACGAAGAGTTGCGGTTTATTTGAATGTAGCAGAGTGAAGATGGTGTGTTCCTAAAGCAGAGTGAAGACAGTGTGTTCCTAGAGCAGAGTGAAGACTCTGTGTTCCTAATGCAGAGTGAAGAGAGTGTGTTCCTAGAGCAGAGTGAAGACAGTGTGTTCCTAGAGCAGAGTGAAGAGAGTGTGTTCCTAACGCAGAGTGAAGGCTGTGTGTTCCTAGAGCAGAGTGAAGACAGTGTGTGCCTAACGCAGAGTGAAGACAGTGTGTTCCTAGAGGAGAGTGAACAAAGTATGTTCCTAATGCAGAATTACGGTGTTTTTGCATGACGCAGAGTGAAGACGGTGTGTTCCTAGAGCAGAATGAAGACAGTGTGTTCCTAGAGCAGCGAGAAGACAGTGTATTCCTAGAGCAGAGTGAAGACAGTTGTTCCTAATGCAGAGTGAAGAGAGTGGGTTCCTAGAGCAGAGTGAAGACAGTGTATTACTAATGCAGACTGAAGACAGTGTCTTCCTACAGCAGTGTGAAGACAGTATGTTCCTAACCCAGAGTGAAAAGAGTGTGTTCCTAGAGCAGAGTGAAGGCAGTGTGTTCCTAACACAGAGTGAAGACAGTGTGTTCCTAGGGCACAGTGAAGACAGTGTGTTCCTAACGCAGAGTGAAGACAGTGTGTTCCTAATGCAGATTGAAGAGAGTGTTTGCATAGAACAGAGTGAAGACAGTGTGTTCCTAGAGCAGAGTGAAGACTGTATGTTCCTAATTCAGAGTTGCGGAGTATGTGCATGGAGCAGAATGAAGACAGTGTGTTCCTAATGCAGAGTGAAGACTGTGTGTTCCTAATGAAGAGTGAAGACAGTGTGTTCCTAATGCAGAGTGAAGACAGTGTGTTCCTAATGCAGAGTGAAGACAGTGTGTTTCTAATGCAGAGGGAAAACAGTGTGTTCCTAGAACAGAGTTGTGGTGTATTTGCATGGAGCAGAGTGAAGACAGTGTGTTCCTAGAGCAGAGTGAAGGCAGTGTGTTCCTAGACCAGAGTGAAGACAGTGTGTTCCTAGAGCAAAGTGAAGAAGGTGTGTTCCTACTCAGAGTGAAGACAGTGTGTACATAGAGCAGAGTGAAGACAGTGTGTTCCTAATGCAGATTGCAGACAGTGTGTTCCTAGAGCAGAGTGAAGACAGTGTGTTCCTTATGCAGAGTGAAGACAGTGTGTTCCTAGAGCAGAGTGAAGACAGTATGTTCCTAACCCTGAGTGAAGACAGTGTGTTCCTAATGCAGATTGAAGAGAGTGTGCCTAGAACAGAGTGAAGACAGTGTGTTCCTAGAGCAGAGTGAAGACTGTACGTTCCTAAAGCAGAGTTGCCAATTATGTGCATGGAGCAGAATGAAGACAGTGTGTTCCTAATGCAGAGTGAAGACAGTGTGTTCCTAATGCATAGTGAAGACAGTGGGTTCCTAATGCAGAGTGAAGACAGTGTGTTTCTAATGCAGAGGGAAGACAGTGTGTTCCTAGAACAGAGTTGCGGTGTATTTGCATGGAGCAGAGTGAAGACAGTGTATTCCTAGAGCAGAGTGAAGGGAGTGTGTACCTAGACCAGAGTGAAGAGAGTGTGTTCCTAGAGCAGAGTGAAGACAGTGTGTTCCTACTCCGAGTGAAGACAGTGTGTTCCTAGAGCAGAGTGAAAACAGTGTGTTCCTAATGCAGATTGCATACAGTGTTTTCCTAGGGCAGAGTGAAGACATTGTATTCCTAGAACAGAGTGAAGACAGTGTGTTCCTAGAGCAGAGTGAAGACAGTGTGTTCCTAGAGCAGAGTGAAGACAGTGGGTTCCTAGAGCAGAGTGAAGACAGTGTTTTCCAGGAACAGAGTGAAGACAGTGTGTTCCTAAGCAGAGTGAAGACAGTGTGTTCCTAATGCAGAGTGAAGACAGTGTGTTCCTAGAGGAGAGTGAAGACAGTGTTTTACTAATGCAGAGTGAAGACAGTGTGTTCCTAAAGCAGAGAGAAGACAGTGCGTTCCTAAAGCAGAGAGAAGACAGGGTGTTCTGAGAGCAGAGTGAAGTCAGTGTGTTCCTAATGCAGAGTGAAGACAGTGTGTGCCTATCGCAGAGTGAAGTCAGTGTGTTCTTAAAACAGAATGAAGACAGTGTGTTCCTAGAGCAGAGTGAAGACAGTGTGTTCCTAAGCAGAGTGAAGACAGTGTGTTCCTAGAGCAGCGTGAAGACAGTGTGTTCCTAACGCAGTAAAGCCAGTGTGTTCCTAGAGTAGAGTGAAGACAATGTGTTACTAGATCAGAGTGAAGAGAGTGTGTTCCTACAGGAGAGTGAAGACAGCGTGTTCCTAGAGCCGAGTGGAGACAGTGTGTTTCTAGAGCAGAGTGAAAACAGTGTGTTCCTAGAGCAGAGTGAAGACAGTGTGTTCCTAACGCAGAGTGAAGGCAGTGTGTTCCTAGAGCAGACTGAAGACAGTGTGTTCCTAACACAGAGTGAAGACAGTGTGTTCTTGGAGGAGAGTGAAGACAGTGTGTTCCTAACGAAGAGTTGCGGTTTATTTGAATGTAGCAGAGTGAAGATGGTGTGTTCCTAAAGCAGAGTGAAGACAGTGTGTTCCTAGAGCAGAGTGAAGACAGTGTGTTCCTAAGGCAGAGTGAAGACAGTGTGATCCTAGGGCAGCGTGAAGACAGTGTGTTCCTAGAGCAGAGTGAAGACAGTGTGTTCATATAGCAGAATGAAGACAGTGTGTTCCTAGAGCAGAGTGAAGACAGTGTGTTCCTAACGCAGAGTGGAGACAGTGTGTTCCTAGAGCAGAGGGAAGACAGTGTGTTCCTAACACAGAGTGGAGACAGTGTGTTCCTAGAGCAGAGTGAAGACAGTGTGTTCCTAGAGCAGAATGAAGACAGTGTGTTACTAACGCAGAGTGAAGACAGTGTGTTCCTATAGCAGAGTGAAGACTGTATGTTCCTAGAGCAGAGTGAAGACAGTATGTTCCTAACACAGAGTGAAGACAGTGTTTTCCTATAGCAGAATGAAGACAGTGTGATTCAAACGCAGAGTGAACACAATGTGTTCATGACCCAGAGTTCCGGTGTATGTGCATGGAGCAGAGTGAAGCAAGTGTGTACATAGAGCAGAGTGAAGACAGTATGTTCCTAACGCAGAGTGAAGACAGTGTGTTCCTAGAGCAGAGTGAAGACAGTGTGTTCCTAATGCAGAGTTGCCTTGTATGTGCAAAAAGCAGAGTGAAGACAGTGTGTTCCTAAAGCAGATTGAAGACAGTGTGTTATTAATGCAGAGTGAAGACAGTGTGTTTCTAGAGCAGAGTAAAGACAGTGAGTTCCTAAGCAGAGTGAAGACAGTGTGTTCCTAGAGCAGAGTGAAGACAGTGTGTTACTAGATCAGTGTGAAGAGAGTGTCTTCCTACAGCAGAGTAAGGACAGTGTCTTCCTAGAGCAGAGTGGAGACAGTGTGTTCCAAGGGAAGAGTGAAGAAAGAGTGTTCCTTAGCAGAGTGAAGATAGTGTGTTCCTAACGCAGAGTGAAGGCAGTGTGTTCCTACAGCAGAGTGAAGACAGTGTGTTCCTAACACAGAGTGAAGACTGTGTGTTCGTAGAGGAGAGTGAAGACAGTGTGTTCCTAATGCAGAGTTGCAGTGTATTTGCATGGAGTAGAGTGAAATCGGTGTGTTCCTAGAGCAGAGTGAAGACAGTGTGTTCCTAGAGCAGAGTGAAGACAGTGTGTTCCTAACGCATAGTGAAGACAGTGTGATCCTAGAGCAGAGTGAAGATAGTGTGTTCCTAGAGCAGAGGGAAGACATTGTTTTCCTAGAGCAGAGTGAAGACAGTGTGTTCCTAGAGCAGAGTGAAGACAGTGTGTTCCTAGAGCAGAATGAAGACAATGTGTTCCTAGAGCAGAATGAAGACAGTGTGTTCCTAATGCATAGTGAAGACAGTGTGTTCCTAACGCAAGGTGAAAAGAGTGTGTTCCTAGAGGAGAGTGAAGATAGTGTGTTCCTAACACAGGGTGAAAACAGTGTGTTCCTAGAGCAGAGTGAAGACACTGTGTTCCTAGACCAGAATGAAGACAGTGGGTTCCTAACGCAGAGTGAAGACAGTGTGTTCCTAATGCACAGTGAAAACAGTGTGTGTCTAGAGCAGAGTGAAGACAGTGTGTTCCTAGAGTAGAGTGAAGACATTGTGTTCCTAGAGCAGAGTGAAGACAGTGTGTTCCTAGACCAGAATGAAGACAGTGGGTTCCTAAAGCAGAGTGAAGACAGTGTGTTCCTAGAGCAGAGTGAAGACAGTGTGTTCCTAGAGCAGAGTGAAGACACTGTGTTCCTAACACAGAGAGAAGGCAGTGTGTTCCTCGAGCAGAGTGAAGACAGTGTGTTCCTTATGCAGAGTGAAGACAATGTGTTCCTAGAGCAGAGTGTAGACATTGTGATCCTAAGGCAGAGTGAAAACAGTGTGATGGTAGAGCAGAGTGAAGACAGTGTGTTCCTAAGGCAGACTGAAGACATTGTATTCATAGAACAGAGTGAAGACAGTGTGTTCCTAGAGCAGAGTGAAGACAGTGTGTTCCTAACGCAGAGTGAAGACAGTGTGTTCCTAGAGGAGAGTGAACAGTGTGTTCCTAACGCAGAATTGCGTTGTATGTGCATGGAGCATAGTGAAGACGGTGTTTTCCTAGAGCAGAGTGAAGACAGTGTGTTCGTAGAGCAGAATGAAGACAGTGTGTTCCTACACAGAGTGAAGACAGTTTTTTCCCAGAACAGAGTGAAGACAGTGTGTTCCTAACGCAGAGTGAAGACAGTGTGTTCCCAATGCAGAGTGAAGACAGTGTGTTCCTAGAGGAGAGTGAAGACAGTGTGTTCCTAAGCAGAGTGAAGATAATGTGTTCCTAATGCAGAGTGAAGATAGTGTGTTCCTAGAGGAGATTGCAGACAGTCTTTTCCTAATGCAGTGTGAAGGCAGTGTGTTCCTAGAGCAGAGTGAAGACAGTGTGTTCTTAACGCAGAGTGTAGACAGTGTGTTCCTAGAGACTAGTGGAGACAGTGTGTTCCTGGAGAAGAGTAAAGACAGTGTGTTCCTAGAGCAGAGTGAAGACAGTGTGTTCCTAGAGCAGAGTGAAGACAGTGTATTCCTAAGCAGAGTGAAGACAGTGTGTTCATAATGCAGAGTTAAGACAGTGTTTTCCTAGAGGAGAGTGAAGACAGTGTGTTCCTAGGGCAGAGTGAAGACAGTATGTTCCTAACGCAGAGTGAAGACAGTGTGTTCCTAGAGCAGAGTGAAGACAGTGTGTTCCTAATGCAGAGTTGCCTTGTATGTGCAAAAAGCAGAGTGAAGACAGTGTGTTCCTAAAGCAGATTGAAGACAGTGTGTTATTAATGCAGAGTGAAGACAGTGTGTTTCTAGAGCAGAGTAAAGACAGTGAGTTCCTAAGCAGAGTGAAGACAGTGTGTTCCTAGAGCAGAGTGAAGACAGTGTGTTACTAGATCAGTGTGAAGAGAGTGTCTTCCTAGAGCAGAGTAAGGACAGTGTCTTCCTAGAGCAGAGTGGAGACAGTGTGTTCCAAGGGAAGAGTGAAGAAAGAGTGTTCCTTAGCAGAGTGAAGATAGTGTGTTCCTAACGCAGAGTGAAGGCAGTGTGTTCCTACAGTAGAGTGAAGACAGTGTGTTCCTAACACAGAGTGAAGACTGTGTGTTCGTAGAGGAGAGTGAAGACAGTGTGTTCCTATTGCAGAGTTGCAGTGTATTTGCATGGAGTAGAGTGAAATCGGTGTGTTCCTAGAGCAGAGTGAAGACAGTGTGTTCCTAGAGCAGAGTGAAGACAGTGTGTTCCTAACGCATAGTGAAGACAGTGTGATCCTAGAGCAGAGTGAAGATAGTGTGTTCCTAGAGCAGAGGGAAGACATTGTTTTCCTAGAGCAGAGTGAAGACAGTGTGTTCCTAGAGCAGAGTGAAGACAGTGTGTTCCTAGAGCAGAATGAAGACAATGTGTTCCTAGAGCAGAATGAAGACAGTGTGTTCCTAATGCATAGTGAAGACAGTGTGTTCCTAACGCAAGGTGAAAAGAGTGTGTTCCTAGAGGAGAGTGAAGACAGTGTGTTCCTAACACAGGGTGAAAACAGTGTGTTCCTAGAGCAGAGTGAAGACACTGTGTTCCTAGACCAGAATGAAGACAGTGGGTTCCTAACGCAGAGTGAAGACAGTGTGTTCCTAATGCACAGTGAAAACAGTGTGTGCCTAGAGCAGAGTGAAGACAGTGTGTTCCTAGAGTAGAGTGAAGACATTGTGTTCCTAGAGCAGAGTGAAGACAGTGTGTTCCTAGACCAGAATGAAAACAGTGGGTTCCTAAAGCAGAGTGAAGACAGTGTGTTCCTAGAGCAGAGTGAAGACAGTGTGTTCCTAGAGCAGAGTGAAGACACTGTGTTCCCAACACAGAGAGAAGGCAGTGTGTTCCTCGAGCAGAGTGAAGACAGTGTGTTCCTTATGCAGAGTGAAGACAATGTGTTCCTAGAGCAGAGTGTAGACATTGTGACCCTAAGGCAGAGTGAAAACAGTGTGATGGTAGAGCAGAGTGAAGACAGTGTGTTCCTAGAGCAGAGTGAAGACAGTGTGTTCCTAACGCAGACTGAAGACAGTGTGTTCCTAGAGGAGAGTGAACAGTGTGTTCCTAACGCAGAATTGCGTTGTATGTGCATGGAGCATAGTGAAGACGGTGTTTTCCTTGAGCAGAGTGAAGACAGTGTGTTCGTAGAGCAGAATGAAGACAGTGTGTTCCTACACAGAGTGAAGACAGTTTTTTCCCAGAACAGAGTGAAGACAGTGTGTTCCTAACGCAGAGTGAAGACAGTGTGTTCCTAGAGGAGAGTGAAGACAGTGTGTTCCTAAGCAGAGCGAAGATAATGTGTTCCTAATGCAGAGTGAAGATAGTGTGTTCCTAGAGGAGATTGCAGACAGTCTTTTCCTAATGCAGAGTGAAGGCAGTGTGTTCCTAGAGCAGAGTGAAGACAGTGTGTTCTTAACGCAGAGTGAAGACAGTGTGTTCCTAGAGACTAGTGGAGACAGTGTGTTCCTGGAGAAGAGTAAAGACAGTGTGTTCCTAGAGCAGAGTGAAGATAGTGTGTTCCTAGAGCAGAGTGAAGACAGTGTATTCCTAAGCAGAGTGAAGACAGTGTGTTCATAATGCAGAGTTAAGACAGTGTTTTCCTAGAGGAGAGTGAAGACAGTGTGTTCCTAGGGCAGAGTGAAGACAGTGTGTTCCTAGAGCAGAGTTAAGACAGTGGGTTCCTAAGCAGAGTGAATACAGTGTGTTCCTAATGCAGAGTAAGACAGTGTGTTCCTAGAGGAGAGTGAAGACAGTGTTTTCCTAATGCAGAGTGAAGACAGTGTGTTCCTAAACAGAGTTAAGGCAGTGCGTTCCTAAAGCAGAGAGAAGACAGGGTGTTCTGAGAGCAGAGTGAAGTCAGTGTGTTCCTAATGCAGAGTGAAGACAGAGTGTGCCTAACGCAGATTGAAGACAGTGTGTTCTTAATATAGAATGAAGACAGTGTGTTCCTAGAGCAGAGTGAAGACAGTGTGTTCCAGGGGAGCAGAGTGAAGACAGTTTGTTCCTAGTGCAGAGTGAAGAGAGTGTTCCAAGAGCAGAGTGAAGACAGTGTGTTTCTAGAGCTGAGTGAAGAAAGTGTGTTCCTAAATCAGAGTGAAGACAGTGTGTTTCTAGAGCAGAGTGAAGACAGTGCGTTCCTAAAGCAGAAAAAAGACAGGGTGTTCCGAGAGCAGAGTGAAGACAGTGTGTTCCTAATTCAGAGTGAAGACAGTGTGTTTCTAGAACAGAGTGAAGACATTGTGTTCCTAGAGACTAGTGGAAACAGTGTGTTCCTGGAGAAGAGTGAAGACACTGTGTTCCTAGAGCAGAGTGAAGACAGTGTGTTCCTAAGCAGAGTGAAGACAGTGTGTTCCTAATGCAGACTGAAGACAGTGTTTTCCTAGAGGAGAGTGAAGACAGTGTGTTCCTAGGGCAGAGTGAAGACAGTGTGTTCCTAGAGGAGAGTGAAGACAGTGTTTTCCTAATGCAGAGTGAAGACAGTGTCTTCCTAAACAGAGATAAGGCAGTGCATTCCTAAAGCAGAGAGAAGACTGGGTGTTCTCAGAGCAGAGTGAAGTCAGTGTGTTCCTAATACAGAGAGAAGACAGTGTGTGCCTAACGCAGAGTGAAGACAGTGTGTTCTTCATATAGAATGAAGACAGTGTGTTCCTAGAGCAGAGTGAAGACAGTGTGTTCCTAGAGCTGAGTGAAGAATGTGTGTTCCTAAAGAAGAGTGAAGACAGTGTGTTTCTAGAGCAGAATGAAGACAGTGTGTTCCTAAGGCAGAGTGAAGACAGTGTGTTCCTAACGAAGAGTGAAAAGAGTGTGTTCCTAGAGGAGAGTGAAGACAGTGTGTTCCTAACACAGGGTGAAAACAGTGTGTTCCTAGAGCAGAGTGAAGACAGTGTGTTCCTAAGCAGAGTGAAGACAGTGTGTTCCTAATGCAGACTGAAGACAGTGTTTTCCTTGAGGAGAGTGAAGACAGTGTGTTCCTAGGGCAGAGTGAAGACAGTGTGTTCCTAGAGGAGAGTGAAGACAGTGTGTTCCTAATGCAGAGTGGAGACAGTGTGTTCCTAATGTAGAGTGAAGACAGTGTGTTTCTAATGCAGAGTGAAGACAGTGTGTTCCTATTGCAAAGTGAAGACAGTGTATTTCTAATGCAGAGGGAAGACAGTGTGTTCCTAGAACAGAGTTGCGGTGTATTTGCATGGAGCAGAGTGAAGACAGTGTGTTCCTAGAGCAGAGTGAAGGCAGTGTGTTCCTAGACCAGAGTGAAGACAGTGTGTTCCTAGAGCAGAGTGAAGACAGTGTGTTCCTACTCAGAGTGAAGACAGTGTGTTCCTAGAGCAGAGTGAAGACAGTGTGTTCCTAATGCAGAGTAAGACAGTGTGTTCCTAGAGGAGAGTGAAGACAGTGTTTTCCTAATGCAGAGTGAAGACAGTGTGTTCCTACACAGAGTGAAGGCAGTGCGTTCCTAAAGCAGAGAGAAGAGAGGGTCTTCTGAGAGCAGAGTGAAGTCAGTGTGTTCCTAATGCAGAGTGAAGACAGAGTGTGCCTAACGCAGAGTGAAGACAGTGTGTTCTTAATATAGAATGAAGACAGTGTGTTCCTAGAGCAGAGTGAAGACAGTGTGTTCCTAGAGCAGAGTGAAGTCAGTTTGTTCCTAGTGCAGAGTGAAGAGAGTGTTCCAAGAGCAGAGTGAAGACAGTGTGTTCCTAGACCAGAATGAAGCCAGTGGGTTCCTAATGCAGAGTGAAGACAGTGTGTTCCTAATGCACATTGAAGACAGTGTGTGCCTAGAGCAGAGTGAAGACAGTGTGTTCCTAGAGTAGAGTGAAGACATTGTGTTCCTAGAGCAGAGTGAAGACAGTGTGTTCCTAGACCAGAATGAAGACAGTGGGTTCCTAAAGCAGAGAGAAGACAGTGTGTTCCTAGAGCAGAGTGAAGACAGTGTGTTCCTAAAGCAGAGTGAAGACACTGTGTTCCTAACACAGAGTGAAGGCAGTGTGTTCCTAGAGAAGAGTGAAGACAGTGTGTTCCTAATGCAGAGTGAAGACAGTGTGTTCCTAGAGCAGAGTGAAGACATTGTGATCCAAGATCAGAGTGAAGACAGTGTGTTCCTAATGCAGACTGAAGACATTGTGTTCCCAGAACAGAGTTAAGACAGTGTGTTCCTAGAGCAGAGTGAATACAGTGTGTTCCCATAGCAGAGAGAATACAGTATGTTCCTAGTGCAGAGTGAAGACAGTGTGTTCCTAACGCAGAGTGAAGACAATGTGTTCCTAGAGGAGAGTGAAGACAGTGTGTTCCTAACGCAGAATTGCAGTGTATGTGCATGGAGCATAGTGAAGATAGTGTGTTCCTAGAGCAGAGTGAAGACAGTGTGTTCGTAGAGCAGAATGAAGACAGTGTGTTCCTAATGCAGAGTGAAGACAGTTTTTTCCTAGAACAGAGTGAAGACAGTGTGTTCCTAATGCAGAGTGAAGACAGCGTGTTCCTAACGCAGAGTGAAGACAGGGTGTTCCTAATGCAGATTGAAGACAGTGTGTGCCTAGAGCAGAGTGAAGACAGTGTGTTCCTAGAGCAGAGTGAAGACTGTATGTTCCTAGAGCAAAGTAAAGACTGTGTGTTCCTCAGCAGAATGAAGACAATATGTTCCTAAGGCAGAGTGACGATAGTGTGTTCCTATAGCAGAATGAAGACAGTGTGTTCCTAGAGCAGATTGAAGACAGTGTATTCCTAATGCAGAGTGGAGACAGTGTGTTCCTAGAGCAGAGTGAAGACAGTGTGTTCCTAGAGCAGAGTGAAGACAGTGCGTTCCTAACACAGAGTGAAGACAGTGTGTTCCTAGAGGAGAGTGAATACAGTGTGTTCCTAACGAAGAGTTGCGGTTTATTTGAATGTAGCAGAGTGAAGATGGTGTGTTCCTAAAGCAGAGTGAAGACAGTGTGTTCCTAGAGCAGAGTGAAGACAGTGTGTTCCTAACGCAGAGTGAAGACAGTGTGATCCTAGGGCAGCGTGAAGACAGTGTGTTCCTAGAGCAGAGTGAAGACAGTGTGTTCATATAGCAGAATGAAGACAGTGTGTTCCTAGAGCAGAGTGAAGACAGTGTGTTCCTAACGCAGAGTGGAGACAGTGTGTTCCTAGAGCAGAGGGAAGACAGTGTGTTCCTAACACAGAGTGGAGACAGTGTGTTCCTAGAGCAGAGTGAAGACAGTGTGTTCCTAGAGCAGAATGAAGACAGTGTGTTACTAACGCAGAGTGAAGACAGTGTGTTCCTAATGCAGAGTGAAGACTGTGTGTTCCTAGAGCAGAGTGAAGACAGTATGTTCCTAACACAGAGTGAAGACAGTGTTTTCCTATAGCAGAATGAAGACAGTGTGATTCAAACGCAGAGTGAACACAATGTGTTCATGACCCAGAGTTCCGGTGTATGTGCATGGAGCAGAGTGAAGCAAGTGTGTACATAGAGCAGAGTGAAGACAGTATGTTCCTAACGCAGAGTGAAGACAGTGTGTTCCTAGAGCAGAGTGAAGACAGTGTGTTCCTAATGCAGAGTTGCCTTGTATGTGCAAAGAGCAGAGTGAAGACAGTGTGTTCCTAAAGCAGATTGAAGACAGTGTGTTATTAATGCAGAGTGAAGACAGTGTGTTCCTAGAGCAGAGTAAAGACAGTGAGTTCCTAAGCAGAGTGAAGACAGTGTGTTCCTAGAGCAGAGTGAAGACAGTGTGTTACTAGATCAGTGTGAAGAGAGTGTCTTCCTAGAGCAGAGTGAGGACAGTGTCTTCCTAGAGCAGAGTGGAGACAGTGTGTTCCAAGGGAAGAGTGAAGAAAGAGTGTTCCTTAGCAGAGTGAAGATAGTGTGTTCCTAACGCAGAGTGACGGCAGTGTGTTCCTACAGCAGAGTGAAGACAGTGTGTTCCTAACACAGAGTGAAGACTGTGTGTTCGTAGAGAAGAGTGAAGACAGTGTGTTGCTAATGCAGAGTTGCAGTGTATTTGCATGGAGTAGAGTGAAATCGGTGTGTTCCTAGAGCAGAGTGAAGACAGTGTGTTCCTAGAGCAGAGTGAAGACAGTGTGTTCCTAACGCATAGTGAAGACAGTGTGATCCTAGAGCAGAGTGAAGATAGTGTGTTCCTAGAGCAGAGGGAAGACATTGTTTTCCTAGAGCAGAGTGAAGACAGTGTGTTCCTAGAGCAGAGTGAAGACAGTGTGTTCCTAGAGCAGAATGAAGACAGTGTGTTCCTAGAGCAGAATGAAGACAGTGTGTTCCTAATGCATAGTGAAGACAGTGTGTTCCTAACACAGAGTGAAAAGAGTGTGTTCCTAGAGGAGAGTGAAGACAGTGTGTTCCTAACACAGGGTGAAAACAGTGTGTTCCTAGAGCAGAGTGAAGACACTGTGTTCCTAGACCAGAATGAAGACAGTGGGTTCCTAACGCAGAGTGAAGACAGTGTGTTCCTAATGCACAGTGAAGACAGTGTGTGCCTAGAGCAGAGTGAAGACAGTGTGTTCCTAGAGTAGAGTGAAGACATTGTGTTCCTAGAGCAGAGTGAAGACAGTGTGTTCCTAGACCAGAATGAAGACAGTGTGTTCTTAGAGCAGAGTGAAGACAGTGTGTTCCTAGAGCAGAGTGAAGACAGTGTGTTCCTAGAGCAGAGTGAAGACACTGTGTTCCTAACACAGAGAGAAGGCAGTGTGTTCCTAGAGCAGAGTGAAGACAGTGTGTTCCTAATGCAGAGTGAAGACAATGTGTTCCTAGAGCAGAGTGTAGACATTGTGATCCTAGAGCAGAGTGAAAACAGTGTGATGGTAGAGCAGAGTGAAGACAGTGTGTTCCTAAGGCAGACTGAAGACATTGTGTTCATAGAACAGAGTGAAGACAGTGTGTTCCTAGAGCAGAGTGAAGACAGTGTGTTCCTTACGCAGAGTGAAGACAGTGTGTTCCTAGAGGAGAGTGAACAGTGTGTTCCTAACGCAGAATTGCGTTGTATGTGCATGGAGCATAGTGAAGACGGTGTTTTCCTAGAGCAGAGTGAAGACAGTGTGTTCGTAGAGCAGAATGAAGACATTGTGTTCCTAACACAGAGTGAAGACAGTTTTTTCCTAGAACAGAGTGAAGACAGTGTGTTCCTAACGCAGAGTGAAGACAGTGTGTTCCTAACGCAGAGTGAAGACAGTGTGTTCCTAGAGGAGAGTGAAGACAGTGTGTTCCTAATGCAGAGTGGAGACAGTGTGTTCCTAATGTAGAGTGAAGACAGTGTGTTTCAAACGCAGAGTGGAGACAGTGTGTTCCTAGAGCAGAGTGAAGACATTGTGATCCTAGAGCAGAGTGAAGACAGTGTGATCCTAGAGCAGAGTGAAGACAGTGTGTTCCTAGAACAGATTGAAGACAGTGTATTCCTAATGCAGAGTGGAGACAGTGTGTTCCTAGAGCAGAGTGAAGACAGTGTGTTTCAAACGCAGAGTGGAGACAGTGTGTTCCTAGAGCAGAGTGAAGACATTGTGATGCTAGAGCAGAATGAAGACAGTGTGATCCTAGAGCAGAGTGAAGACAGTGTGTTCCTAGAGCCGAGTGAAGACAGTGTGTTCTTAATGCAGACTGAAGACATTGTGTTCCTAGAACAGAGTGAAGACAGTGTGTTCCTAGAGCAGAGTGAAGACAGTGTGTTCCCATAGCAGAGAGAAGACAGTATGTTCCTAGAGCAGAGTGAACACAGTGTGTTCCTAACGCAGAGTGAAGACAGTGTGTTCCTAGAGGAGAGTGAAGAAAGTGTGTTCCTAAGCAGAGTGAAGATAATGTGTTCCTAATGCAGAGTGAAGATAGTGTGTTCCTAGAGGAGATTGAAGATAGTCTTTTCCTAATGCAGAGTGAAGGCAGTGTGTTCCTAGAGCAGAGTGAAGAGAGTGCGTTCCTAACACAGAGTGAAGACAGTGTGTTCCTAGAGGAGAGTGAATACAGTGTGTTCCTAACGAAGAGTTGCGGTTTATTTGAATGTAGCAGAGTGAAGATGGTGTGTTCCTAAAGCAGAGTGAAGACAGTGTGTTCCTAGAGCAGAGTGAAGACAGTGTGTTCCTAACGCAGAGTGAAGACAGTGTGATCCTAGGGCAGCGTGAAGACAGTGTGTTCCTAGAGCAGAGTGAAGACAGTGTGTTCATATAGCAGAATGAAGACAGTGTGTTCCTAGAGCAGAGTGAAGACAGTGTGTTCCTAACGCAGAGTGGAGACAGTGTGTTCCTAGAGCAGAGGGAAGACAGTGTGTTCCTAACACAGAGTGGAGACAGTGTGTTCCTAGAGCAGAGTGAAGACAGTGTGTTCCTAGAGCAGAATGAAGACAGTGTGTTACTAACGCAGAGTGAAGACAGTGTGTTCCTAATGCAGAGTGAAGACTGTGTGTTCCTAGAGCAGAGTGAAGACAGTATGTTCCTAACACAGAGTGAAGACAGTGTTTTCCTATAGCAGAATGAAGACAGTGTGATTCAAACGCAGAGTGAACACAATGTGTTCATGACCCAGAGTTCCGGTGTATGTGCATGGAGCAGAGTGAAGCAAGTGTGTACATAGAGCAGAGTGAAGACAGTATGTTCCTAACGCAGAGTGAAGACAGTGTGTTCCTAGAGCAGAGTGAAGACAGTGTGTTCCTAATGCAGAGTTGCCTTGTATGTGCAAAGAGCAGAGTGAAGACAGTGTGTTCCTAAAGCAGATTGAAGACAGTGTGTTATTAATGCAGAGTGAAGACAGTGTGTTCCTAGAGCAGAGTAAAGACAGTGAGTTCCTAAGCAGAGTGAAGACAGTGTGTTCCTAGAGCAGAGTGAAGACAGTGTGTTACTAGATCAGTGTGAAGAGAGTGTCTTCCTAGAGCAGAGTGAGGAGAGTGTCTTCCTAGAGCAGAGTGGAGACAGTGTGTTCCAAGGGAAGAGTGAAGAAAGAGTGTTCCTTAGCAGAGTGAAGATAGTGTGTTCCTAACGCAGAGTGACGGCAGTGTGTTCCTACAGCAGAGTGAAGACAGTGTGTTCCTAACACAGAGTGAAGACTGTGTGTTCGTAGAGAAGAGTGAAGACAGTGTGTTGCTAATGCAGAGTTGCAGTGTATTTGCATGGAGTAGAGTGAAATCGGTGTGTTCCTAGAGCAGAGTGAAGACAGTGTGTTCCTAGAGCAGAGTGAAGACAGTGTGTTCCTAACGCATAGTGAAGACAGTGTGATCCTAGAGCAGAGTGAAGATAGTGTGTTCCTAGAGCAGAGGGAAGACATTGTTTTCCTAGAGCAGAGTGAAGACAGTGTGTTCCTAGAGCAGAGTGAAGACAGTGTGTTCCTAGAGCAGAATGAAGACAGTGTGTTCCTAGAGCAGAATGAAGACAGTGTGTTCCTAATGCATAGTGAAGACAGTGTGTTCCTAACACAGAGTGAAAAGAGTGTGTTCCTAGAGGAGAGTGAAGACAGTGTGTTCCTAACACAGGGTGAAAACAGTGTGTTCCTAGAGCAGAGTGAAGACACTGTGTTCCTAGACCAGAATGAAGACAGTGGGTTCCTAACGCAGAGTGAAGACAGTGTGTTCCTAATGCACAGTGAAGACAGTGTGTGCCTAGAGCAGAGTGAAGACAGTGTGTTCCTAGAGTAGAGTGAAGACATTGTGTTCCTAGAGCAGAGTGAAGACAGTGTGTTCCTAGACCAGAATGAAGACAGTGTGTTCTTAGAGCAGAGTGAAGACAGTGTGTTCCTAGAGCAGAGTGAAGACAGTGTGTTCCTAGAGCAGAGTGAAGACACTGTGTTCCTAACACAGAGAGAAGGCAGTGTGTTCCTAGAGCAGAGTGAAGACAGTGTGTTCCTAATGCAGAGTGAAGACAATGTGTTCCTAGAGCAGAGTGTAGACATTGTGATCCTAGAGCAGAGTGAAAACAGTGTGATGGTAGAGCAGAGTGAAGACAGTGTGTTCCTAAGGCAGACTGAAGACATTGTGTTCATAGAACAGAGTGAAGACAGTGTGTTCCTAGAGCAGAGTGAAGACAGTGTGTTCCTTACGCAGAGTGAAGACAGTGTGTTCCTAGAGGAGAGTGAACAGTGTGTTCCTAACGCAGAATTGCGTTGTATGTGCATGGAGCATAGTGAAGACGGTGTTTTCCTAGAGCAGAGTGAAGACAGTGTGTTCGTAGAGCAGAATGAAGACATTGTGTTCCTAACACAGAGTGAAGACAGTTTTTTCCTAGAACAGAGTGAAGACAGTGTGTTCCTAACGCAGAGTGAAGACAGTGTGTTCCTAACGCAGAGTGAAGACAGTGTGTTCCTAGAGGAGAGTGAAGACAGTGTGTTCCTAATGCAGAGTGGAGACAGTGTGTTCCTAATGTAGAGTGAAGACAGTGTGTTTCAAACGCAGAGTGGAGACAGTGTGTTCCTAGAGCAGAGTGAAGACATTGTGATCCTAGAGCAGAGTGAAGACAGTGTGATCCTAGAGCAGAGTGAAGACAGTGTGTTCCTAGAACAGATTGAAGACAGTGTATTCCTAATGCAGAGTGGAGACAGTGTGTTCCTAGAGCAGAGTGAAGACAGTGTGTTTCAAACGCAGAGTGGAGACAGTGTGTTCCTAGAGCAGAGTGAAGACATTGTGATCCTAGAGCAGAATGAAGACAGTGTGATCCTAGAGCAGAGTGAAGACAGTGTGTTCCTAGAGCCGAGTGAAGACAGTGTGTTCTTAATGCAGACTGAAGACATTGTGTTCCTAGAACAGAGTGAAGACAGTGTGTTCCTAGAGCAGAGTGAAGACAGTGTGTTCCCATAGCAGAGAGAAGACAGTATGTTCCTAGAGCAGAGTGAACACAGTGTGTTCCTAACGCAGAGTGAAGACAGTGTGTTCCTAGAGGAGAGTGAAGAAAGTGTGTTCCTAAGCAGAGTGAAGATAATGTGTTCCTAATGCAGAGTGAAGATAGTGTGTTCCTAGAGGAGATTGAAGATAGTCTTTTCCTAATGCAGAGTGAAGGCAGTGTGTTCCTAGAACAGAGTGAAGACAGTGTGTTCTTAACGCAGAGTTAAGACAGTGTGTTCCTAGAGACTAGTGGAGACAGTGTGTTCCTGGAGAAGAGTGAAGACAGTGTGTTCCTAGAGCAGAGTGAAGACAGTGTGTTCCTAGAGCAGAGTGAAGACAGTGAGTTCCTAAGCAGAGGGAAGACAGTGTGTTCCTAATGCAGAGTGAAGACAGTGTTTTCCTAGAGGAGAGTGAAGACAGTGTATACCTAGGGCAGAGTGAAGACAGTGTGTTCCTAGAGCAGAGTGAAGACAGTGGGTTCCTAAGCAGAGTGAAGACAGTGTGTTCCTAATGCAGAGTAAGACAGTGTGTTCCTAGAGGAGAGTGAAGACAGTGGTTTCCTAGAGCAGAGTGAAGACAGTGAGTTCCTAAGCAGAGTGAAGACAGTGTTTTCCTAATGCAGAGTGAAGACAGTGTTTTCCTAGAGGAGAGTGAAGACAGTGTATACCTAGGGCAGAGTGAAGACAGTGTGTTCCTAGAGCAGAGTGAAGACAGTGGGTTCCTAAGCAGAGTGAAGACAGTGTGTTCCTAATGCAGAGTAAGACAGTGTGTTCCTAGAGGAGAGTGAAGACAGTGGTTTCCTAATGCAGAGTGAAGACAGAGTGTTCCTAACAGAGTGAAGGCAGTGCGTTCCTAAAGCAGAGAGAAGACATGGTGTTCTGAGAGCAGAGTGAAGTCAGTGTGTTCCTAATGCAGAGTGAAGACAGAGTGTGCCTAACGCAGAGTGAAGACAGTGTGTTCTTAATATAGAATGAAGACAGTGTGTTCCTAGAGCAGAGTGAAGACAGTGTGTTCCTAGAGCAGAGTGAAGACAGTTTGTTCCTAGTGCAGAGTGAAGAGAGTGTTCCAAGTGCAGAGTGAAGACAGTGTGTTTCTAGAGCTGAGTGAAGAAAGTGTGTTCCTAAAGCAGAGTGAAGACAGTGTGTTTCTAGAGCAGAGGGAAGACAGTGTGTTTCTAGAACAGAGTGAAGACAGTGTGTTCCTAATGCAGAGTGAAGACAGTGTGTTTCTAGAACAGAGTGAAGACAGTGTGTTCTTAATGCAGAGTGAAGACAGTGTGTTCCTAGAGACTAGTGGAGACAGTGTGTTCCTGGAGAAGAGTGAAGACAGTGTGTTCCTAGAGCAGAGTGAAGACAGTGTGTTCCTAGAGCAGAGTGAAGACAGTTTGTTCCTAAGCAGAGTGAAGACAGTGTGTTCCAAATGCAGACTGAAGACAGTGTTTTCCTAGAGGAGAGTGAAGACAGTGTGTTCCTAGGGCAGAGTGAAGACAGTGTGTTCCTAGAGGAGAGTGAAGACAGTGTTTTCCTAATGCAGAGGGAAGACAGTGTCTTCCTAAACAGAGTTAAGGCAGTGCGTTCCTAAAGCAGTGAGAGAAGACAGGCTGTTCTCAGAGCAGAGTTAAGTCAGTGTGTTCCTAATACAGAGTGAAGACAGTGTGTGCCTAACGCAGAGTGAAGACAGTGTGTTCTTAATATAGAATGAAGACAGTGTGTTCCAAGAGCAGAGTGAAGACAGTGTGTTTCTAGAGCTGAGTGGAGAATGTGTGTTCCTAAAGCAGAGTGAAGACAGTGTGTTTCTAGAGCAGAGTGAAGACAGTGCGTTCCTAAAGCAGAAAAAAGACAGGGTGTTCCGAGAGCAGAGTGAAGACAGTGTGTTCCTAATGCAGAGTGAAGACAGTGTGTTTCTAGAGCAGAGTGAAGACAGTGTGTTCCTAGCGCAGAGTGAAGACATTGTGTTCCTAAGCAGAGTGAAGACAGTGTGTTCCTAGAGCAGAGTTAAGACAGTGTATTACTAATGCAGAGTGGAGACAGTGTGTTCCTAGAGCAGAGTGAAGACAGTGTGTTTCAAACGCAGAGTGGAGACAGTGTGTTCCTAAAGCAGAGTGAAGACATTGTGATCCTAGAGCAGAGTGAAGACAGTGTGATCCTAGAGCAGAGTGAAGACAGTGTGTTCCTAGAGCAGAGTGAAGACAGTGTGTTTCTAACACATTGTGAAGACTGTGTGTTCGTAGAGGAGAGTGAAGACAGTGTGTTCCTAATGCAGAGTTGCAGTGTATTTGCATGGAGTAGAGTGAAATCGGTGTGTTCCTAGAGCAGAGTGAAGACAGTGTGTTCATAGAGCAGAGTGAAGACAGTGTGTTCCTAACGCATAGTGAAGACAGTGTGATCCTAGAGCAGAGTGAAGATAGTGTGTTCCTAGAGCAGAGTGAAGACCTTGTTTTCCTAGAGCAGAGTGAAGACAGTGTGTTCCTAGAGCAGAGTGAAGACAGTGTGTTCCTAGAGCAGAGTGAAGACAGTGTGTTCCTAACGCAGAGTGAAAAGAGTGTTTTCCTAGAGGAGAGTGAAGACAGTGTGTTCCTAACACAAGGTGAAAACAGTGTGTTCCTAGAGCAGAGTGAAGACAGTGTGTTCCTAGACCAGAATGAAGACAGTGGGTTCCTAATGCAGAGTGAAGACAGTGTGTTCCTAAAGCACAGTGAAGACAGTGTGTGCCTAGAGCAGAGTGAAGACAGTGTGTTCCTAGAGTAGAGTGAAGACATTGTGTTCCTAGAGCAGAGTGAAGACAGTGTGTTCCTAAACCAGAATGAAGAGAGTGGGTTCCTAAAGCAGAGTGAAGACAGTGTGTTCCTAGAGCAGAGTGAAGACAGTGTGTTCCTAGAGCAGAGTGAAGACACTGTGTTCCTAACACAGAGAGAAGGCAGTGTGTTCCTAGAGCAGAGTGAAGACAGTGTGTTCCTAATGCAGAGTGAAGACAGTGTGTTCCTAGAGCAGAGTGTAGACATTGTGATACTAGAGCAGAGTGAAGACAGTGTGATCGTAGAGCAGAGTGAAGACAGAGTGTTCCTAAGGCAGACTGAAGACATTGTGTTCGTAGGACAGAGTGAAGACAGTGTGTTCCTAGAGCAGAGTGAAGACAGTGTGTTCCTAACACAGAGTGAAGACAGTGTGTTCCTAGAGGAGAGTGAAGACAGTGTGTTCCTAACGCAGAATTGCGGTGTATGTGCATGGAGCATAGTGAAGACGGTGTGTTCCTAGAGCAGAGTGACGACAGTGTGTTCGTAGAGCAGAATGAAGACAGT
This sequence comes from Microtus pennsylvanicus, assembly GCF_037038515.1. Taxonomy (NCBI): domain Eukaryota; kingdom Metazoa; phylum Chordata; class Mammalia; order Rodentia; family Cricetidae; genus Microtus; species Microtus pennsylvanicus. Next base: position 1,887,785 of record NW_027460896.1, read on the forward strand.
GTGTTCCTAACACAGAGTGAAGACAGTTTTTTCCTAGAACAGAGTGAAGACAGTGTGTTCCTAATGCAGAGTGAACGCAGTGTGTTCCTAACACAGAGTGAAGACAGTTTTTTCCTAGAAGAGAGTGAAGACAGTGTGTTCCTAACGCAGAGTGAAGACAGTGTGTTCCTAACGCAGAGTGAAGACACTGTGTTCCTAGAGGAGAGTGAAGACAGTGTGTTCCTAAGCAGAGTGAAGATAATGTGTTCCTAATGCAGAGTGAAGATAGTGTGTTCCTAGAGGAGATTGCAGACCGTCTTTTCCTAATGCAGAGTGAAGGCAGTGTGTTCCTACAGCAGAGTGAAGACAGTGTGTTCTTAACGCAGAGTGAAGACAGTGTGTTTCTAGAGACTAGTGGAGACAGTGTGTTCCTGGAGAAGAGTAAAGACAGTGTGTTCCTAGAGCAGAGTGAAGACAGTGTGTTCCTAGAGCAGAGTGAAGACAGTGTGTTCCTAATGCAGAGTGAAGACAGTGTTTATCTAGAGGAGAGTGAAGACAGTGTGTTCCTATGGCAGATTGAAGACAGTGTGTTCCTAGAGCAGTGTGAAGACAGTGGGTTCCTAAGCAGAGTGAAGACAGTGTGTTCCTAATGCAGAGTAAGACAGCGTGTTCCTAGAGGAGAGTGAAGACAGTGTTTTCCTAATGCAGAGTGAAGACAGTGTGTTCCTAAACAGAGTGAAGGCAGTGCATTCCTAAAGCAGAGTGAAGACAGTTTGTTCCTAGTGCAGAGTGAAGAGAGTGTTCCAAGAGCAGAGTGAAGACAGTGTGTTTCTAGAGCTGAGTGAAGAATGTGTGTTCCTAAATCAGAGTGAAAACAGAGTGTTTCTAGAGCAGAGGGAAGACAGTGCGTTCCTAAAGCAGAAAAAAGACAGGGTGTTCCGAGAGCAGAGTGAAGACAGTGTGTTCCTAATGCAGAGTGAAGACAGTGTGTTTCTAGAAAAGAATGAAGACAGTGTGTTCTTAACGCAGAGTGAAGACAGTGTGTTCCTAGAGACTAGTGGAGACAGTGTGTTCCTGGAGAAGAGTGAAGACAGTGTGTTCCTAGAGCAGAGTGAAGACAGTGTGTTTATAGAGCAGAGTGAAGACAGTGTGTTCCTAAGCAGAGTGAAGACAGTGTGTTCCTAATGCAGACTGAAGACAGTGTTTTCCTAGCGGAGAGTGAAGACAGTGTGTTCCTAGGGCAGAGTGAAGACAGTGTGTTCCTAGAGGAGATTGAAGACAGTGTTTTCCTAATGCAGAGTGAAGACAGTCTCTTCCTAAACAGAGTTAAGGCAGTGCATTCCTAAAGCAGAGAGAAGACAGGGTGTTTCAGAGCAGAGTGAAGTCAGTGTGTTCCTAATACAGAGTGAAGACAGTGTGTGCCTAACGCAGAGTGAAGACAGTGTGTTCTTAATATAGAATGAAGACAGTGTGTTCCTAGAGCAGAGTGAAGACAGTGTGTTCCTAGAGCAGAGTGAAGACAGTTTGTTCCTAGTGCAGAGTGAAGAGAGTGTTCCAAGAGCAGAGTGAAGACAGTGTGTTTCTAGAGCTGAGTGAAGAATGTGTGTTCCTAAAGAAGAGTGAAGACAGTGTGTTTCTAGAGCAGAGTGAAGACAGTGTGTTCCTAAGGCAGAGTGAAGACAGTGTGTTCCTAACGAAGAGTGAAAAGAGTGTGTTCCTAGAGGAGAGTGACGACAGTGTGTTCCTAAAACAGGGTGAAAACAGTGTGTTCCTAGAGCAGAGTGAAGACAGTGTGTTCCTAAGCAGAGTGAAGACAGTGTGTTCCTAATGGAGACTGAAGACAGTGTTTTCCTAGAGGAGAGTGTAGACAGTGTGTTCCTAGGGCAGAGTGAAGACAGTGTGTTCCTAGAAGAGAGTGAAGACAGTGTGTTCCTAATGCAGAGTGGAGACAGTGTGTTCTTAATGTAGAGTGAAGACAGTGTGTTTCTAATGCAGAGTGAAGACAGTCTGTTCCTATTGCAAAGTGAAGACAGTGTATTTCTAATGCAGAGGGAAGACAGTGTGTTCCTAGAACAGAGTTGCGGTGTATTTGCATGGAGCATAGTGAAGACAGTGCGTTCCTAGAGCAGAGTGAAGGCAGTGTATTCCTAGACCAGAGTGAAGACAGTGTGTTCCTAGAGCAGAGTGAAGACAGTGTGTTCCTAATGCAGAGTAAGACAGTGTGTTCCTAGAGGAGAGTGAAGACAGTGTTTTCCTAATGCAGAGTGAAGACAGTGTGTTCCTACACAGATTGAAGGCAGTGCGTTCCTAAAGCAGAGAGAAGACAGGGTGTTCTGAGAGCAGAGTGAAGTCAGTGTGTTCCTAATGCAGAGTGAAGACAGAGTGTGCCTAACACAGAGTGAAGACAGTGTGTTCTTAATAAAGAATGAAGACAGTGTGTTCCTAGAGCAGAGTGAAGACAGTGTGTTCCTAGAGCAGAGTGAAGACAGTTTGTTCCTAGTGCAGAGTGAAGAGAGTGTTCCAAGAGCAGAGTGAAGACAGTGTGTTCCTAGACCAGAATGAAGACAGTGGGTTCCTAACGCAGAGTGAAAACAGTGTGTTCCTAATGCACATTGAAGACAGTGTGTGCCTAGAGCAGAGTGAAGACATTGTGTTCCTAGAGTAGAGTGAAGACATTGTGTTCCTAGAGGAGAGTGAAGACAGTGTGTTCCTAGACCAGAATGAAGACAGTGGGTTCCTAAAGCAGAGTGAAGACAGTGTGTTCCTAGAGCAGAGTGAAGACAGTGTGTTCCTAACACAGAGTGAAGGCAGTGTGTTCCTAGAGCAGAGTGAAGACAGTGTGTTCCTAACGCAGAGTGAAGACAGTGTGTGCCTAGAGCCTAGTGGAGACAGTGTGTTCCTAGAAAAGAGTGAAGACAGTGTGTTCCTAGAGCAGAGTGAAGACAGTGTGTTCCTAGAGCAGAGTGAAGACAGTGTGTTCCTAAGCAGAGTGAAGACAGTGTGTTCCTAATGCAGAGTGAAGATAGTATGTTCCTAGAGGAGATTGAAGACAGTCTTTTCCTAATGCAGAGTGAAGGCAGTGTGTTTCTAGAGCAGTTGAAGACAGTGTGTTCTTAACGCAGAGTGAAGACACTGTGTTCCTAGAGACTAGTGGAGACAGTGTGTTCCTGTAGAAGAGTGAAGACAGTGTGTTCCTAGAGCAGAGTGAAGACAGTGTGTTCCTAGAGCAGAGTGAAGGCAGTGTGTTCCTAAGCAGAGTGAAGACAGTGTGTTCCTAATGCAGAGTGAAGACAGTGTTTTCCTAGAGCAGAGTGAAGACAGTGGGTTCCTAGCAGAGTGAAGACAGTGTGTTCCTAACGCAGAGTGAAGACAGTGTGTTCCTAGAGGAGAGTGAAGACAGCGTGTTCCTAACGCAGAATTGCGGAGTATGTGCATGGAGCATAGTGAAGACGGTGTGTTCCTAAAGCAGAGTGAAGACAGTGTGTTCGTAGAGCAGAATGAAGACAGTGTGTTCCTAACACAGAGTGAAGACAGTTTTTTCCTAGAACAGAGTGAAGACAGTGTGTTCCTAATGCAGAGTGAAGACAGCGTGTTCCTAAGGCAGAGTGAAGGCAGTGTGTTCCTAGAGCAGAGTGAAGACAGTGTGTTCCTAGCGCAGAGTGAAGACAGTGTGTTCCTAGAGCCTAGTGGAGACAGTGTGTTCCTAGAGAAGAGTGAAGACAGTGTGTTCTTAGAGCAGAGTGAAGACTGTGTGTTCCTTGAGCAGAGTGAAGACAGTGTGTTCCTAAGCAGAGTGAAGACAGTGTGTTCCTAATGCAGAGTGAAGATAGTGTGTTCCTAGAGGAGATTGAAGACAGTCTTTTCCTAATGCAGAGTGAAGCAGTGTGTTCCTAGAGCAGAATGAAGACAGTGTGTTCTTAACGCAGAGTGAAGACAGTGTGTTCCTAGAGACTAGTGGAGACAGTGTGTTCCTGTAGAAGAGTGAAGACAGTGTGTTCCTAGAGCAGAGTGAAGACAGTGTGTTCCTAGAGCAGAGTGAAGACAGTGGGTTCCTAAGCAGAGTGAAGACAGTATGTTCCTAATGCAGAGTAAGACAGTGTGTTCCTAGAGGAGAGTGAAGACAGTGTTTTCCTAATGCGGAGTGAAGACAGTGTGTTCCTAAACAGAGTGAAGGCAGTGCGTTCCTAAAGCAGAGAGAAGACAGGGTGTTCTGAGAGCAGAGTGAAGTCAGTGTGTTCCTAGTGCAGAGTGAAGACAGTGTGTGCCTAACGCAGAGTGAAGACAGTGTGTTCTTAATATAGAATGAAGACAGTGTGTTCCTAGAACAGAGTGAAGACAGTGTTCCAAGAGCAGAGTGAAGACAGTGTGTCTCTAGAGCTGAGTGAAGAAAGTGTGTTCCTAAAGCAGAGTGAAGACAGTGTGTTTCTAGAGCAGAGTGAAGACAGTGCGTTCCTAAAGCAGAGAGAAGACAGGGTGTTCCGAGAGCAGAGTGAAGACAGTGTGTTCCTAATGCAGAATGAAGACAGTGTGTTTCTAGAGCAGAGTGAAGACAGTTGTTCTTAACGCAGAGTGAAGACAGTGTGTTCCTAGAGACTAGTGGAGACAGTGTGTTCCTGGAGAAGAGTGAAGACAATGTGATCCTAGAGCAGAGTGAAGACAGTGTTTCCTAGAGCAGAGTGAAGAAAGTGTGTTCCTAAGCAGAGTGAAGACAGTGTGTTCCTAATGCAGACTGAAGACAGTGTTTTCCTAGAGGAGAGTGAAGACAGTGTGTTCCTAGGGCAGAGTGAAGACAGTGTGTTCTTAGAGCAGAGTGAAGACAGTGGGTTCCTAAGCAGAGTGAAGACAATGTGTTCCTAGAGCAGAGTGAAGACAGTGTGTTCCTAGAGCAGAGTGAAGAAAGTGTGTTCCTAAGCAGAGTGAAGACAGTGTGTTTCTAATGGAGACTGAAGACAGTGTTTTCCTAGAGGAGAGTGAAGACAGTGTGTTCCTAGGGCAGAGTAAAGAGAGTGTGTTCCTAGAGCAGAGTGAAGACAGTGGGTTCCTAAGCAGAGTGAAGACAGTGTGTTCCTAATGCAGAGTAAGACAGTGTGTTCCTAGAGGAGAGTGAAGACAGTGTTCTCCTAATGCAGAGTGAAGACAGTGTGTTCATAAACGGAGTGAAGGCAGTGCGTCCCTAAAGCAGAGAGAAGACAGGGTGTTCTGAGAGCAGAGTGAAGTCAGTGTGTTCCTAATGCAGAGTGAAGACAGTGTGTGCCTAACGCAGAGTGAAGACCGTGTGTTCTTAATATAGAATGAAGACAGTGTGTTCCTAGAGCAGAGTGAAGACAGTGTGTTCCTAGAGCAGAGTGAAGACAGTTTGTTCCTAGTGCAGAGAGAAGAGAGTGTTCCAAGTGCAGAGTGAAGACAGTGTGTTTCTAGAGCTGAGTGAAGAAAGTGTGTTCCTAAAGCAGAGTGAAGACAGTGTGTTTCTAGGGCAGAGTGAGGACAGTGCGTTCCTAAAGCAGAAAAAAGACAGGGTCTTCCGAGAGCAGAGTGAAGACAGTGTGTTCCTTATGCAGAGTGAAGACAGTGTGTTTCTAGAGCAGAGTGAATACAGTGTGTTCCTAGCACAGAGTGAAGACAGTGTGTTCCTAAGCAGAATGAAGACAATGTGTTCCTAGAGCAGAGTGAAGACAGTATAATACTAATGCAGAGTGGAGACAGTGTGTTCCTAGAGCACAGTGAAGACAGTGTGTTTCAAACGCAGAGAGGAGACAGTGTGTTCCTAGAGCAGAGTGAAGACATTGTGATCCTAGAGCAGAGTGAAGACAGTGTGATCCTAGAGCAGAGTGAAGAAAGTGTGTTCCTAGAGCAGAGTGAAGACAGTGCGTTCCTAATGCAGACTGAAGACATTGTGTTCCTAGACAGAGTGAAGACAGTGTGTTCCTAGAGCAGTGTGAAGACAGTGTGTTCCCATAGCAGAGAGAAGACAGTATGTTCCTAGAGCAGAGTGAAGACAGTGTGTTCCTAACGCAGAGTGAAGACAGTGTGTTCCTAGAGCAGAGTGAAGACAGTGTGTTCCTAGAGAAGAGTGAAGACAGTGTGTTCCTAACGCAGAGTGAAGACAGTGTGTTCCTAATGCAGAGTGAAGGCAGTGTGTTCCTAGAGCAGAATGAAGACAGTGTGTTCTTAACGCAGAGTGAAGACAGTGTGTTCCTAGAGACTAGTGGAGACAGTGTGTTCCTGTAGAAGTGTGAAGACAGTGTGTTCCTAGAGCAGAGTGAAGACAGTGTGTTCCTAGAGCAGAGTGAAGACAGTGTGTTCCTAAGCAGAGTGAAGATAATGTGTTCCTAATGCAGAGTGAAGACAGTGTTTTCCTAGAGGAGAGTGAAGACCGTGTGTTCCTAGGGCAGAGTGAAGACAGTGTGTTCCTAGAGCAGAGTGAAGACAGTGGGTTCCTAGCAGAGTGAAGACAGTGTGTTCCTAATGCAGAGTAAGACAGTGTGTTCCTAGAGGAGAGTGAAGACAGTGTTTTCCTTATGCGGAGTGAAGACAGTGTGTTCCTAAACAGAGTGAAAGCAGTGCATTCCTAAAGCAGAGAGAAGACAGGGTGTTCTGAGAGCAGAGTGAAGTCAGTGTGTTCCTAATGCAGAGTGAAGACAGTGTGTGCCTAACGCAGAGTGAAGACAGTGTGTTCTTAATATAGAATGATGACAGTGTGTTCCTAGAGCAGAGGGAAGACAGTGTGTTCCTAGAGCAGAGTGAAGACAGTTTGTTCCAAGTGCAGAGTGAAGAGAGTGTTCCAAGAGCAGAGTGAAGACAGTGTGTCTCTAGAGCTGAGTGAAGAAAGTGTGTTCCTAAAGCAGAGTGAAGACAGTGTGTTTCAAGATCAGAGTGAAGACAGTGCGTTCCTAAAGCAGAGAGAAGACAGGGTGTTCCGAGAGCAGAGTGAAGACAGTGTGTTCCTAATGCAGAGTGAAGACAGTGTGTTTCTAGAGCAGAGTGAAGACAGTGTGTTCTTAACGCAGAGTGAAGACAGTGTGTTCCTAGAGACTAGTGGAGACAGTGTGTTCCTGGAGAAGAGTGAAGACAATGTGTTCCTAGAGCAGAGTGAAGACAGTGTGTTCCTAGAGCAGAGTGAAGAAAGTGTGTTCCTAAGCAGAGTGAAGACAGTGTGTTCCTAATGGAGACTGAAGACAGTCTTTTCCTAGAGGAGAGTGAAGACAGTGTGTTCCTAGGGTAGAGTGAAGACAGTGTGTTCTTAGAGCAGAGTGAAGACAGTGGGTTCCTAAGCAGAGTGAAGACAGTGGGATCCTAAGCAGAGTGAAGACAGTGTGTTCCTAATGCAGAGTAAGACAGTGTTTTCCTAGAGGAGAGTGAAGACAGTGTTTTCCTAATGCAGAGTGAAGACAGTGTGTTCCTAAACGGAGTGAAGGCAGTGCGTCCCTAAAGCAGAAAGAAGACAGGGTGTTCTGAGAGCAGAATGAAGTCAGTGTGTTCCTAATGCAGAGTGAAGACAGTGTGTGCCTAACGCAGAGTGAAGACAGTGTGTTCTTAATATAGAATGAAGACAGTGTGTTCCTAGAGCAGAGTGAAGACAACGTGATCCTAATGCAGAATTGCGGAGTATGTGCATGGAGCATAGTGACGACGGTGTGTTCCTAGAGCAGAGTGAAGACAGTGTGTTCGTAGAGCAGAATGAAGACAGTGTGTTCCTAACGCAGAGTGAAGACAGTTTTTGCCTAGAACAGAGTGAAGACAGTGTGTTCCTAATGCAGAGTGAAGACAGCGTGTTCCTAACGCAGAGTGAAGGCAGTGTGTTCCTAGAGCAGAGTGAAGACAGTGTGTTCCTAACGCAGAGTGAAGACAGTGTGTTCCTAGAGCCTAGTGGAGACAGTGTGTTCCTAGAGAAGAGTGAAGACAGTTTGTTCCAAGTGCAGAGTGAAGAGAGTGTTCCAAGAGCAGAGTGAATACAGTGTGTTCCTAGAGCAGAGTGAAGACAGTGCGTTCCTAAAGCAGAAAAAAGACAGGGTGTTCCGAGAGCAGAGTGAAGACAGTGTGTTCCTAATGCAGAGTGAAGACAGTGTGTTTCTAGAGCAGAGTGAAGACAGTGTGTTCCTAGCGCAGAGTGAAGACAGTATGTTCCTAAGCAGAGTGAAGATAGTGTGTTCCTAGAGCAGAGTTAAGACAGTGTATTCCTAATGCAGAGTGGAGACAGTGTGTTCCTAGAGCAGAGTGAAGACATTGTGATCCTAGAGCAGAGTGAAGACAGTGTGATCCTAGAGCAGAGTGAAGACAGTGTGATCCTAGAGCAGAGTGAAGACATTGTGATCCTAGAGCAGAGTGAAGACAGTGTGATCCTAGAGCAGAGTGAAGACAGTGTGTTCCTAGAGCAGAGTGAAGACAGTGTGTTCCTAATGCAGACTGAAGACATTGTGTTCCTAGAACAGAGTGAAGACAGTGTGTTCCTAGAGCAGTGTGAAGACAGTGTATTCCTAATGCAGAGTGAAGACAGTGTGTTCCTAGAGCAGAGTGAAGGCATTGTGATCCTAGAGCAGAGTGAAGACAGTGTGATCCTAGAGCAGAGTGAAGACAGTGTGAACCTAGAGCAGAGTGAAGACATTGTGATCCTAGAGCAGAGTGAATACAGTGTGATCCTAGAGCAGAGTGAAGACAGTGTGTTCCTAGAGCAGAGTGAAGACAGTGTGTTCCTAATGCAGACTGAAGACATTGTGTTCCTAGAACAGAGTGAAGACAGTGTGTTCCTAGAGCAGTGTGAAGACAGTGTATTCCTAATGCAGAGTGAAGACAGTGTGTTCCTAGAGCAGAGTGAAGGCGTTGTGATCCTAGAGCAGAGTGAAGACAGTGTGTTCCTAGAGCATAGTGAAGACTGTATGTTCCTAGCGCAAAGTGAAGACAGTGTGTTCCTAGAGCAGAATGAAGACAGTGAGTTCCTAACGCAGAATTGCGGTGTATGTGCATGGAGCATAGTGAAGACGGTGTGTTCCTAGAGCAAAGTGAAGACAGTGTGTTCGTAGAGCAGAATGAAGACAGTTTGTTCCTAACGCAGAGTGAAGACAGTTTTTTCCTAGAACAGAGTGAAGACAGTGTGTTCCTAACACAGCGTGAAGACAGCGTGTTCCTGACGCAGAGTGAACATAGTGTGTTCCTAATGCAGATTGAAGACAGTGTGTGCCTAGAGCAGAGTGAAGACAGTGTGTTCCTAGAGCATAGTGAAGACTGTATGTTCCTAGCGCAAAGTGAAGACAGTGTGTTCCTAGAGCAGAATGAAGACAGTGTGTTCCTAACGCAGAGTGAAGATAGTTTGTTCCTATAGCAGAATGAAGACAGTGTGTTCCTAGAGCAGAGTGAAGACAGTGTATTCCTAATGCAGAGTGGAGACAGTGTGTTCCTAGAGCAGAGTGAAGACAGTGTGTTTCAAACGCATTGTGGAGACAGTGTGTTCCTAGAGCAGAGTGAAGACATTATGGTCCTAATGCAGAGTGAAGACAGTGTGATCCTAGAGCAGAGTGAAGACAGTGTGTTCCTAGAGCAGGGTGAAGACAGTATGTTCCTAATTCAGACTGAAGACATTGTTTTCCTAGAACAGAGTGAAGACAGTGTGTTCCTAGAGCAGAGTGAAGACAGTGTGTTCCCATAGCAGAGAGAAGACAGAATGTTCCTAGAGCAGAGTGAAGACAGTGTGTTCCTAACGCAGAGTGAAGACAGTGTGTTCCTGAGGAGAGTGAATACAGCGTGATCCTAATGCAGAATTGCGGAGTATGTGCATGGAGCATAGTGAAGACGGTGTGTTCCTAGAGCAGAGTGAAGACAGTGTGTTCGTAGAGCAGAATGAAGACAGTGTGTTCCTAACGCTGAGTGAAGACAGTTTTTCCTAGAACAGAGTGAAGACATTGTGTTCCTAATGCAGAGTGAAGACAGCGTCTTCCTAACGCAGAGTGAAGGCAGTGTGTTCCTAGAGCCTAGTGGAGACAGTGTGTTCCTAGAGAAGAGTGAAGACAGTGTGTTCCTAGAGCAGAGTGAAGACAGTGTGTTCCTTGAGCAGAGTGAAGACAGTGTGTTCCTAAGCAGAGTGAAGACAGTGTGTTCCTAATGCAGAGTGAAGATAGTGTGTTCCTAGAGGAGATTGAAGACAGTCTTTTCCTAATGCAGAGTGAAGGCAGTGTGTTTCTAGAGCAGAGTGAAGACAGTGTGTTCTTAACGCCGAGTGAAGACACTGTGTTCCTAGAGACTAGTGGAGACAGTGTGTTCCTGTAGAAGAGTGAAGACAGTGTGTTCCTAGAGCAGAGTGAAGACAGTGTGTTCCTAGAGCAGAGTGAAGACAGTGTGTTCCTAAGCAGAGTGAAGACAGTGTGTTCCTAATGCAGAGTGAAGACAGTGTTTTCCTAGAGCAGAGTGAAGACAGTGGGTTCCTAAGCAGAGTGAAGACAGTGTGTTCCTAACGCAGAGTGAAGACAGTGTATTCCTATAAGAGAGTGAAGACAGTGTGTTCCTAACGCAGAATTGCGGAGTATATGCATGGAGCATAGTGAAGACGGTGTGTTCCTAGAGAAGAGTGAAGACAGTGTGTTCGTAGAGCAGAATGAAGACAGTGTGTTCCTAAAGCAGAGTGAAGACAGTTTTTTCCTAGAACAGAGTGAAGACAGTGTGTTCCTAACGCAGAGTGAAGACAGCGTGTTCCTAACGCAGAGTGAAGGCAGTGTGTTCCTAGAGCAGAATGAAGACAGTGTGTTCTTAACGCAGAGTGAAGACAGTGTGTTCCTAGAGACTAGTGGAGACAGTGTGTTCCTGTAGAAGAGTGAAGACAGTGTTTTCCTAGAGCAGAGTGAAGACAGTGTGTTCCTAGAGCAGAGTGAAGACAGTGGGTTCCTAAGCAGAGTGAAGACAGTGTGTTCCTATTGCAGAGTATGACAGTGTGTTCCTAGGGGAGAGTGAAGACAGTGTTTTCCTAATGCGGAGTGAAGACAGTGTGTTCCTAAACAGAGTGAAGGCAGTGCGTTCCTAAAGCAGAGAGAAGACAGGGTGTTCTGAGAGCAGAGTGAAGTCAGTGTGTTCCTAATGCAGAGTGAAGACAGTGTGTGCCTAACGCAGAGTGAAGACAGTGTGTTCTTAATATTGAATGAAGACAGTTTGTTCCTAGAGCAGAGTGAAGACAGTGTGTTCCTAGAGCAGAGTGAAGAGTTTGTTCCTAGTGCAGAGTGAAGAGAGTGTTCCAAGAGCAGAGTGAAGACAGTGTGTCTCTAGAGCTGAGTGAAGAAAGTTTGTTCCTATAGCAGAGTGAAGACAGTGTGTTTCTAGAGCAGAGTGAAGACAGTGCGTTCCAAAAGCAGAGAGAAAACAGGGTGTTCCGAGAGCAGAGTGAAGACAGTGTTTTCCTAATGCAGAGTGAAGACAGTGTGTTTCTAGAGCAGAGTGAAGACAGTGTGTTCTTAACGCAGAGTGAAGACAGTGTGTTCCTAGAGACTAGTGGAGACAGTGTGTTCCTGGAGAAGAGAGAAGACAATGTGTTCCTAGAGCAGAGTGAAGACAGTGTGTTCCTAGAGCAGAGTGAAGAAAGTGTGTTCCTAAGCAGAGTGAAGACAGTGTGTTCCTAATGGAGACTGAAGACAGTGTTTTCCTAGAGGAGAGTGAAGACAGTGTGTTCCTAGGGCAGAGTGAAGACAGTGTGTTCCTAGAGCAGAATGAAGACAGTGGGTTCCTAAGCAGAGTGAAGACAGTGTGTTCCTAATGCAGAGTAAGACAGTGTGTTCCTAGAGGAGAGTGAAGACAGTGGTTTCCTAATGCAGAGTGAAGACAGTGTGTTCCTAAACGGAGTGAAGGCAGTGCGTCCCTAAAGCAGAGAGAAGACAGTGTGTTCCTAGAGCAGAGTGAAGTCAGTGTGTTCCTAATGCAGAGTGAAGACAGTGTGTGCCTAACGCAGAGTGAAGACAGTGTGTTCTTAATATAGAATGAAGACAGTGTGTTCCTAGAGCAGAGTGAAGACAGTGTGTTCCTAGTGCAGAATGAAGAGAGTGTTCCAAGTGCAGAGTGAAGACAGTGTGTTTCTAGAGCTGAGTGAAGAAAGTGTGTTCCTAAAGCAGAGTGAAGACAGTGTGTTTCTAGAGCAGAGTGAGGACAGTGCGTTCCTAAAGCAGAAAATGACAGGGTCTTCCGAGAGCAGAGTGAAGACAGTGTGTTCCTAATGCAGAGTGAAGACAGTGTGTTTCTAGAGCAGAGTGAATACAGTGTGTTCCTAAGCAGAGTGAAGACAGTGTGTTCCTAGAGCAGAGTGAAGACAGTATAATCCTAATGCAGAGTGGAGACAGTGTGTTCCTAGAACAGAGTGAAGACAGTATAATCCTAATGCAGAGTGGAGACAGTGTGTTCCTAGAGCACAGTGAAGACAGTGTGTTTCAAACGCAGAGAGGAGACAGTGTGTTCCTAGAGCAGAGTGAAGAATTTGTGATCCTAGAGCAGAGTGAAGACAGTGTGATCCTAGAGCAGAGTGAAGACAGTGTGTTCCTAGAGCAGAGTGAAGACAGTGTGTTCCTAATGCAGACTGAAGACATTGTGTTCCTAGAACAGAGTGAAGACAGTGTGTTCCTAGAGCAGTGTGAAGACAGTGTGTTCCCATAGCAGAGAGAAGACAGTATGTTCCTAGAGCAGAGTGAAGACAGTGTGTTCCTAATGCAGAGTGAAGACAGTGTGTTCCTAGAGCAGAGTGAAGAAAGTGTGTTCCTAGAGAAGAGTGAAGACAGTGTGTTCCTAACGCAGAGTGAAGACAGTGTGTTCCTAATGCAGAGTGAAGGCAGTGTGTTCCTAGAGCAGAATGAAGACAGTGTGTTCTTAACGCAGAGTGAAGACAGTGTGTTCCTAGAGACTAGTGGAGACAGTGTGTTCCTGTAGAAGAGTGAAGACAGAGTGTTCCTAGAGCTGAGTGAAGACAGTGTGTTCCTAGAGCACAGTGAAGACAGTGTGTTCCTAACGCAGAGTGAAGACATTGTGTTCCTAATGCAGAGTGAAGACAGTATTTTCCTAGAGGAGAGTGAAGACCGTTTGTTCCTAGGGCAGAGTGAAGACAGTGTGTTCCTAGGGCAGAGTGAAGACAGTGTGTTCCTAATGCAGAGTAAGACAGTGTGTTCCTACAGGAGAGTGAAGACAGTGTTTTCCTAATGCGGAGTGAAGACAGTGTGTTCCTAAACAGAGTGAAAGCAGTGCATTCCTAAAGCAGAGAGAAGACAGGGTGTTCTGAGAGCAGAGTGAAGTCAGTGTGTTCCTAATGCAGAGTGAAGACAGTGTGTGCCTAACGCAGAGTGAAGACAGTGTGTTCTTAATATAGAATGAAGACAGTGTGTTCCTAGAGCAGAGTGAAGACAGTGTGTTCCTAGAGCAGAGTGAAGACAGTTTGTTCCTAGTGCAGAGTGAAGAGAGTGTTCCAAGAGCAGAGTGAAGACAGTGTGTCTCTAGAGCTGAGTGAAGAAAGTGTGTTCCTAAAGCAGAGTGAAGACAGTGTGTTTCTAGATCAGAGTGAAGACAGTGCGTTCCTAAAGCAGAGAGAAGACAGGGTGTTCCGAGAGCAGAGTGAAGACAGTGTGTTCCTAATGCAGAGTGAAGACAGTGTGTTTCTAGAGCAGAGTGAAGACAGTGTGTTCTTAATGCAGAGTGAAGACAGTGTGTTCCTAGAGACTAGTGGAGACAGTGTATTCCTGGAGAAGAGTGAAGACAATGTGTTCCTAGAGCAGAGTGAAGACAGTGTGTTCCTAGAGCAGAGTGAAGAAAGTGTGTTCCTAAGCAGAGTGAAGACAGTGTGTTCCTAATGGAGACTGAAGACAGTGTTTTCCTAGAGGAGAGTGACGACAGTGTGTTCCTAGGGTAGAGTGAAGACAGTGTGTTCCTAGAGCAGAGTGAAGACAGTGGGTTCCTAAGCAGAGTGAAGACAGTGTGTTCCTAATGCAGAGTAAGACAGTGTGTTCCTAGAGGAGAGTGAAGACAGTGTTTTCCTAATGCAGAGTGAAGACAGTGTGTTCCTAAACGGAGTGAAGGCAGTGCGTCCCTAAGGCAGAGAGAAGACAGGGTGTTCTGAGAGCAGAGTGAAGTCACTGTGTTCCTAATGCAGAGTGAAGACAGTGTGTGCCTAACGCAGAGTGAAGACAGTGTGTTCTTAATATAGAATGAAGACAGTGTGTTCCTAGAGCAGAGTGAAGACAGTGTGTTCCTAGAGCAGAGTGAAGACAGTTTGTTCCTAGTGCAGAGTGAAGAGAGTGTTCCAAGTGCAGAGTGAAGACAGTGTGTTTCTAGAGCTGAGTGAAGAAAGTGTGTTCCTAAAGCAGAGTGAAGACTGTGTGTTTCTAGAGCAGAGTGAAGACAGTGCGTTCCTAAAGGAGAAAAAAGACAGGGTCTTCTGAGAGCAGAGTGAAGACAGTGTGTTCCTAATGCAGAGTGAAGACAGTGTGTTTCTAGAGCAGAGTGAAGACAGTGTGTTCCTAGCGCAGAGTGAAGACAGTGTGTTCCTAAGCAGAGTGAAGACAGTGTGTTCCTAGAGCAGAGTGAAGACAGTATAATCCTAATGCAGAGTGGAGACAGTGTGTTCCTAGAGCACAGTGAAGACAGTGTGTTTCAAACGCAGAGAGGAGACAGTGTGTTCCTAGAGCAGAGTGAAGACATTGTGATCCTAGAGCAGAGTGAAGACAGTGTGATCCTAGAGCAGAGTGAAGACAGTGTGTTCCTAGAGCAAAGTGAAGACAGTGTGTTCCTAATGCAGACTGAAGACATTGTGTTCCTAGAACAGAGTGAAGACAGTGTGTTCCTAGTGCAGTGTGAAGACAGTGTGTTCCCATAGCAGAGAGAAGACAGTATGTTCCTAGAGCAGAGTGAAGACAGTGTGTTCCTAACGCAGAGTGAAGACAGTGTGTTCCTAGAGCAGAGTGAAGACAGTGTGTTCCTAGAGCAGAGTGAAGACAGTGTGTTCTTAGAGCAGAATGAAGACAGTGTGTTCCTAACGCAGAGTGAAGACAGTTTTTTCCTAGAACAGAGTGAAGACAGTGTGTTCCTAATGCAGAGTGAAGACAGCGTGTTCCTAACGCAGAGTGAAGGCAGTGTGTTCCTAGAGCACAGTGAAGACAGTGTGTTCCTAACGCAGAGTGAAGACAGTGTGTTCCTATAGCCTAGTGGAGACAGTGTGTTCCTAGAGAAGAGTGAAGACAGTGTGTTCCTAGAGCAGACTGAAGACAGTGTGTTCCTTGAGCAGAGTGAAGACATTGTGTTCCTAATGCAGAGTGAAGACAGTATTTTCCTAGAGGAGAGTGAAGACCGTTTGTTCCTAGGGCAGAGTGAAGACAGTGTGTTCCTAGGGCAGAGTGAAGACAGTGTGTTCCTAATGCAGAGTAAGACAGTGTGTTCCTACAGGAGAGTGAAGACAGTGTTTTCCTAATGCGGAGTGAAGACAGTGTGTTCCTAAACAGAGTGAAAGCAGTGCATTCCTAAAGCAGAGAGAAGACAGGGTGTTCTGAGAGAAGAGTGAAGTCAGTGTGTTCCTAATGCAGAGTGAAGACAGTGTGTGCCTAACGCAGAGTGAAGACAGTGTGTTCTTAATATAGAATGAAGACAGTGTGTTCCTAGAGCAGAGTGAAGACAGTGTGTTCCTAGAGCAGAGTGAAGACAGTTTGTTCCTAGTGCAGAGTGAAGAGAGTGTTCCAAGAGCAGAGTGAAGACAGTGTGTCTCTAGAGCTGAGTGAAGAAAGTGTGTTCCTAAAGCAGAGTGAAGACAGTGTGTTTCTAGATCAGAGTGAAGACAGTGCGTTCCTAAAGCAGAGAGAAGACAGGGTGTTCCGAGAGCAGAGTGAAGACAGTGTGTTCCTAATGCAGAGTGAAGACAGTGTGTTTCTAGAGCAGAGTGAAGACAGTGTGTTCTTAATGCAGAGTGAAGACAGTGTGTTCCTAGAGACTAGTGGAGACAGTGTATTCCTGGAGAAGAGTGAAGACAATGTGTTCCTAGAGCAGAGTGAAGACAGTGTGTTCCTAGAGCAGAGTGAAGAAAGTGTGTTCCTAAGCAGAGTGAAGACAGTGTGTTCCTAATGGAGACTGAAGACAGTGTTTTCCTAGAGGAGAGTGAAGACAGTGTGTTCCTAGGGTAGAGTGAAGACAGTGTGTTCCTAGAGCAGAGTGAAGACAGTGGGTTCCTAAGCAGAGTGAAGACAGTGTGTTCCTAATGCAGAGTAAGACAGTGTGTTCCTAGAGGAGAGTGAAGACAGTGTTTTCCTAATGCAGAGTGAAGACAGTGTGTTCCTAAACGGAGTGAAGGCAGTGCGTCCCTAAGGCAGAGAGAAGACAGGGTGTTCTGAGAGCAGAGTGAAGTCACTGTGTTCCTAATGCAGAGTGAAGACAGTGTGTGCCTAACGCAGAGTGAAGACAGTGTGTTCTTAATATAGAATGAAGACAGTGTGTTCCTAGAGCAGAGTGAAGACAGTGTGTTCCTAGAGCAGAGTGAAGACAGTTTGTTCCTAGTGCAGAGTGAAGAGAGTGTTCCAAGTGCAGAGTGAAGACAGTGTGTTTCTAGAGCTGAGTGAAGAAAGTGTGTTCCTAAAGCAGAGTGAAGACTGTGTGTTTCTAGAGCAGAGTGAAGACAGTGCGTTCCTAAAGGAGAAAAAAGACAGGGTCTTCTGAGAGCAGAGTGAAGACAGTGTGTTCCTAATGCAGAGTGAAGACAGTGTGTTTCTAGAGCAGAGTGAAGACAGTGTGTTCCTAGCGCAGAGTGAAGACAGTGTGTTCCTAAGCAGAGTGAAGACAGTGTGTTCCTAGAGCAGAGTGAAGACAGTATAATCCTAATGCAGAGTGGAGACAGTGTGTTCCTAGAGCACAGTGAAGACAGTGTGTTTCAAACGCAGAGAGGAGACAGTGTGTTCCTAGAGCAGAGTGAAGACATTGTGATCCTAGAGCAGAGTGAAGACAGTGTGATCCTAGAGCAGAGTGAAGACAGTGTGTTCCTAGAGCAAAGTGAAGACAGTGTGTTCCTAATGCAGACTGAAGACATTGTGTTCCTAGAACAGAGTGAAGACAGTGTGTTCCTAGTGCAGTGTGAAGACAGTGTGTTCCCATAGCAGAGAGAAGACAGTATGTTCCTAGAGCAGAGTGAAGACAGTGTGTTCCTAACGCAGAGTGAAGACAGTGTGTTCCTAGAGCAGAGTGAAGACAGTGTGTTCCTAGAGAAGAGTGAAGACAGTGTGTTCTTAGAGCAGAATGAAGACAGTGTGTTCCTAACGCAGAGTGAAGACAGTTTTTTCCTAGAACAGAGTGAAGACAGTGTGTTCCTAATGCAGAGTGAAGACAGCGTGTTCCTAACGCAGAGTGAAGGCAGTGTGTTCCTAGAGCACAGTGAAGACAGTGTGTTCCTAACGCAGAGTGAAGACAGTGTGTTCCTATAGCCTAGTGGAGACAGTGTGTTCCTAGAGAAGAGTGAAGACAGTGTGTTCCTAGAGCAGACTGAAGACAGTGTGTTCCTTGAGCAGAGTGAAGACATTGTGTTCCTAAGCAGAGTGAAGACACTGTGTTCCTAATGCAGAGTGAAGACAGTGTGTTCCTAGAGGAGAGAGAAGACAGTCTTTTCCTAATGCAGAGTGAAGGCAGTGTGTTCCTAGAGCAGAGTGAAGACAGTGTGTTCTTAACGCAGAGTGAAGACAGTGTGTTCCTAGAGACTAGTGGAGACAGTGTGTTCCTGGAGAAGAGTGAAGACAGTGTGTTCCTAGAGCAGAGTGAAGACAGTGTGTTCCTAGAGCAGAGTGAAGACAGTGTGTTCCTAAGCAGAGTGAAGACAGTGTGTTCCTAATGCAGAGTGAAGACAGTGTTTTCCTAGAGGAGAGTGAAGACAGTGTGTTCCTAGGGCAGAGTGAAGACAGTGTGTTCCTAGAGCAGAGTGAAGACAGTGGTTTCCTAAGCAGAGTGAAGACAGTGTGTTCCTAATGCAGAGTAAGACAGTGTGTTCCTAGAGGAGAGTGAAGACAGTGTTTTCCTAATGCAGAGTGAAGACAGTGTGTTCCTAAACAGAGTGAAGGCAGTGCATTCCTAAAGCAGAGAGAAGACAGGGTGTTCTGAGAGCCGAGTTGTAGTAATATGAGCCGCGGCGGGGCTGCGTCCCCAAACACCCCAGCCGCCTGCCCTGCCCGGCCCGCTTATGCCCCGAAATAATTACATAGACACTGTATTCATTTAAACACCGCTTGGCTCATTTCTACCTAGCATCTTCTAGGCTTACTCTCCCACCTGGACTGGCCCATTTCTTATCATCTGTATAGCACCAGTCTTACCGGGAAGATTCTAGCCTAAGTCCATCCTGGGTCGGAGCTGGGCATGGTGTGCGTCTTCCCTGGAGCAGGTAGCATGGCGTCTCTCCTGCATCTGCTCCCGAGAGAAGAGCTGTGGAGTCTGACCTCACTTCCTCTTCCTCCCAGCGTTCTGTTCTGTTTACTCCACCCACCTATCTCCTAACCAATGAGCCAAACAGTTTCTTTATTGCTTAACCAATGAAATCAACAGATTGATATGACACTCCCACATCACTTCCCCTTTTTCTGTTTAAACAAAAAAGAAAGGCTTTAACTTTAACATAGCAAAATTACATATAACAAAACAGTTATCAAGTAAAAGCTACATCAGAAACATTTATACATATAACAAAATTGACAGTAAATCTCTATCAATAAAGCAAAATCTATACTAATGCAAATTATTCATGTCTATATCATATCCCCCTTTAAATGTAAAAGAACATTTATAAACTATATTTAGGAACATGGGCGCAGTTTTTCCTCTCCAAACTGCTTCCTGCTGAATGGGGCGTCGTTAATTAGGTCTTTCATGGTATAACCTGTGTGCCAGGGTCATCTCAGTTGGCAGTTGTGCGAAGTAATTTTCTGAAGATGTTCACACCAACCCTTCAGGAGGGCGTGGTCTATCATACCAAATCAGGATAGAAGAAGTCCATAGAGTCTCATCCTCTGTGAAAACAAAAGAAGACTCTCTCCAAAGCATCATATCCTTAGATCCAAATTTTGAAATCGTAATACCCTTATATCCATTCTGGTTCCTGTTGGCAGCCCATATAATGAAATGTCTCTCTGTACTTAGCTCCTTTACAGTCAAAAATTTTAAAGAAAACACAATGTACATAATCCAGACTCTCTGTGAATTTTCCATCTTTACGCGGCTTATTTTTACTCTATCACTTTACTTTATTCTGTCTCTTTAAAGACTTTACTTTTACTTTTTTCTTTTTAAACCATTAACTTTATTCTCTATATTCTTTTTCTTCTCTCTCCCAAGCCAACGTACATTCATCCAACAGTGTGACTCATTTAGTGGTCTGAATCTGTCCTATTGTGAATCTGCAATTTTTTACTATCCAGGAGCACTTTTGATTTGCGCCTTTAAATCACTAGGCGCTTAAGAATCTAAGATGTGACATTCCTAGGTTAACTTTTTGCTTTTTGAGCGTACATCTGTAGACCAGGCTGTCTTTGAACTCTTGGAGATCCGCCTGTCTCTGCCTCCCAGGCATTGGGATTAAAGGCGTACACTACTACACCTTGAACTCACAGAGATCTGTTTGTCTCTGCCTTCTAGGCACTGGGATTAAAGGCGTGTGCTGCCACACCTTGAAGTCACAGAGGTTTACTTTAAGAATTTTAACTTTTAGTCTGCATATATTTTTAACACACTTTAAACCATTCAGAAATTTTCTCTGTCTCTGAATCTCTCTTTACTGTATATCTCTCTGTTTTTTGACCACATGAGTCTTTAGTTTACCAAGCAATCTCACTCAGTAGGACTAAAGGCGTGGCTTTGACGGCTAGATGTAGCCCATTCCTTAGCTTTTCAGCCTCATGGCTGAGGTACTGGCTGTAGCCATGTTTATAGCATTTCAAGGTCCCTGCCAGCCAGCGAACTACAACAGACAACACTCAAGTCCTCTCTCTGTAGCCGGCCCTCCTGCCTCAGACAGTCAGAGTTTTCCCTGGCAGGATGGCCCAGAAAGCTGGCATTTTTAAATAGCGCAGCTTTTTTCCTGCTACGGCTGAAAACCGAAAAGCATGCGTTCAGCTTTTCGTCAACACCGTTTAAGTGTTTCGTGGCAGGACCTCTTAATGAGCTGCAGGGTTTTGCAGCTGAAGCTGAGTCAGGAAGCCTCTTGGGGCTACCAGGTAGGAGCGGCACTCAGCACTTTAATTCTGAGACTGAGCGTGCAGCACAGAAATTCTTTTCATCCAAGTAACATCCAAATCTGACAGGCAGAGCACTGCGCAGTCTAAAAACACGTCTCTGTATGGCGGCAGGAATCCGCCATGCTCTTCCGCCTGCCTAAGCCTGATTCTGCCTTCTGCCCAGGAGCAGGCGGGAAGCTCTGAGTCATCGCACGGTCTCAGAGCACTCTCCTTCCGATCCCAAGCGGGAACACAAACATAAAGCCAGAGTTTGCACTGGCGGCAAAGCCCCAGGAAGCCACACTTTAAAATAACGCAGCTTTTATTCTTCTGCTGTTGCTGAATCAGGAAATCTCTCTACAGCACGCCACCAACAAACAGCAAAAATCTGTGTTAAACGCTCTCTTCCTTATTTTTAAGCCTTCTCAGGTTTTTTAAGTAGGTTTAGTTAGCAACACGTCTGGGCGTCATTTGTAGTAATATGAGCGGCGGCGGGGCTGCGTCCCCAAACACCCCAGCCGCCTGCCCTGCCCGGATAGCTTATGCCCCGAAATAATTACATAGACATTGTATTCATTTAAACACCGCTTGGCTCATTTCTACTTAGCATCTTCTAGGCTAACTCTCCCACCTGGACTGGCCCATTTCTTATCATCTGTATAGCACCAGTCTTACCGGGAAGATTCTAGCCTAAGTCCATCCTGGGTCGGAGCTGGGCATGGTGTGCGTCTTCCCTGGAGCAGGTAGCATGGCGTCTCTCCTGCATCTGCTCCTGAGAGAAGAGCTGTGGAGTCTGACCTCACTTCCTCTTCCTCCCAGCGTTCTGTTCTGTTTACTTCACCCACCTATCTCCTAACCAATGAGCCAAACAGTTTCTTTATTGCTTAACCAATGAAATCAACAGATTGATATGACACTCCCACATCACAGAGTGAAGTCAGTGTGTTCCTAATGCAGAGTGAAGACAGTGTGTGCCTAACGCAGAGTGAAGACAGTGTGTTCTTAATATAGAATGAAGACAGTGTGTTCCTAGAGCAGAGTGAACAGTGTGTTCATAGAGCAGAGTGAAGACAGTTTGTTCCTAGTGCAGAGTGAAGAGAGTGTTCCAAGAGCAGAGTGAAGACAGTGTGTTTCTAGAGCTGAGTGAAGAAAGTGTGTTCCTAAAGCAGAGTGAAGACAGTGTGTTTCTAGAGCAGAGTGAAGACAGTGCGTTCCTAAAGCAGAAAAAAGACAGTGTGTTCCTAACGCAGAATTGCGGTGTATGTGCATGGAGCATAGTGAAGACAGTGTGTTCCTAGAGCAGAGTGAAGACAGTGTGTTCGTAGAGCAGAATGAAGAGAGTGTGTTCCTAACGCAGAGTGAAGACAGTTTTTTCCTAGAACAGAGTGAAGACAGTGTGTTCCTAAGGCAGAGTGAAGACAGCGTTTCCTAATGCAGATTGAAGACAGTGTGTGCCTAGAGCAGAGTGAAGCCAGTGTGTTCCTAGAGCAGAGTGAAGACTGTATGTTCCTAGAGCAAAGTGAAGACAGTGTGTTCCTAGAGCAGAATGAAGACAGTGTGTTCCTAACGCAGAGTGAAGATAGTGTGTTCCTATAGCAGAATGAAGACAGTGTGTTCCTAGAGCAGAGTGAAGACAGTGTATTCCTAATGCAGAGTGAAGCCAGTGTGTTCCTAGAGCAGAGTGAAGACTGTATGTTCCTAGAGCAAAGTGAAGACAGTGTGTTCCTAGAGGAGAGTGAAGATAGTGTGTTCCTAATGCAGAATTGCGGTGTATGTGCACGGAGCATAGTGAAGACAGTGTGTTCCTAGAGAAGAGAGAAGACAGTGTGTTCGTAGAGCAGAATGAAGACAGTGTGTTCCTAACGCAGAGTGAAGACAGTTTTTTCCTAGAACAGAGTGAAGACAGTGTGTTCCTAATGCAGAGTGAAGACAGCGTGTTCCTAACGCAGAGGGAAGGCAGTGTGTTCCTAGAGCAGAGTGAAGACAGTGTGTTCCTAACGCAGAGTGAAGACAGTGTGTTCCTAGAGCCTAGTGGAGACAGTGTGTTCCTAGAGGAGAGTGAAGATAGTGTGTTCCTAGAGCAGAGTGAAGACAGTGTGTTCCTTGAGCAGAGTGAAGAGTGTGTCCCTAAGCAGAGTTAAGACAGTGTATTCCTAATGCAGAGTGAAGACAGTGTGTTCCTAGAGGAGAATGAAGACAGTGTGTTCCTATGGCAGAGTGAAGACAGTGTGTTCCTAGAGCAGAGTGAAGACAGTGGGTTCCTAAGCAGAGTGAAGACACTGTGTTCCTAATGCAGAGTAAGACAGTGTTTTCCTAGAGGAGAGTGAAGACAGTGTTTCCCTAATGCAGAGTGAAGACAGTGTGTTCCTAAACAGAGTGAAGGCAGTGCGTTCCTGAAGCAGAGAGAAGGCAGGGTGTTCTGAGAGCAGAGTGAAGTCAGTGTGTTCCTAATACAGAGTGAAGACTGTATGTGCCTTACGCAGAGTGAAGACAGTTTGTTCTTAATATAGAATGAAGACAGTGTGTTCCTAGAGCAGAGTGAAGACAGTGTGTTCCTAGAGCAGAGTGAAGACACGTTGTTCCTAGTGCAGAGTGAAGAGAGTGTTCCAAGAGCAGAGTGAAGACAGTCTGTTTCTAGAGCTGAGTGAAGAAAGTTTGTTCCTAAGCAGAGTGAAGACAGTGTGTTTCTAGAGCAGAGTAAAGACAGTGCATTCCTAAAGCAGAAAAAATACAGGGTGTTCCGAGAGCATTGTGAAGACAGTGTGTTCCTAATGCAGAGTGAAGACAGTGTGTTCCTAAGCATAGTGAAGACAGTGTGTTCCTAGAGCAGCGTGTAGACAGTGTGTTCCTAACGCAGAGTAAAGACAGTGTGTTCCTAAAGCAGAGTGAAGACAATGTGTTTCTATATCAGAGTGAAGAGAGTGTGTTCCTACAGCAGAGTGAAGACAGTGTGTTCCTATAGCAGAGTGGAGACAGTGTGATCCTAGAGAAGAGTGAAGACAGTGTGTTCCTAGAGCAGAGTGAAGACAGTGTGTTCCTAATGCAGAGTGAAGGCAGTGTGTTCCTAGAGCAGAGTGAAGACAGTGTGTTCCTAACGCAGAGTGAAGACAGTGTGTTCCTAGAGCCTAGTGGAGTCAGTGTGTTCCTAAAGCAGAGTGAAGACAGTGTGTTCCGAGCGCAGAGTGAAGACAGTGTGTTCCTAAGCAGAGTGAAGACTGTGTGTTCCTAATGCAGAGTGAAGAGAGTGTGTTCCTAGAGCAGAGTGAAGACAGTGTGTTACTAGAGCAGAGTGAAGAGTGTGTTTTCCTAACGCAGAGTGAAGGCTGTGTGTTCCTAGAGCAGAGTAAAGACAGTGTGTGCCTAACGCAAAGTGAAGACAGTGTGTTCCTAGAGGAGAGTGAAGAAAGTGTGTTCCTAATGCAGAATTATGGTGTATTTGCATGAAGCAGAGTGAAGACGGTGTGTTCCTAGAGCAGAGTGAAGACAGTGTGTTCCTAGAGCAGAGAGAAGATAGTGTGTTCCTAGAGCTGAGTGAAGACAGTGTGTTCCTAATGCAGAGTGAAGAGAGTGGGTTCCTAGAGCAGAGTGAAGACAGTGTGTTACTAATGCAGATTGAAGACAGTGTGTTCCTAGAGCAGATTGAAGACAGTGTGTTCCTAGAGCAGAGTGAAGACAGTATGTTCCTAACCCAGAGTGAAAGGAGTGTGTTCCTAGAGCAGAGTGAAGGCAGTGTGTTCATAACACAGAGTGAAGACAGTGTGTTCCTAGAGCACAGTGAAGACAGTGTGTTCCTAAGGCAGAGTGAAGACAGTGTGTTCCTAATGCAGATTGAAGAGAGTGTTTGCCTAGAACAGATTGAAGTCAGTGTGTTCCTAGAGCAGAGTGAAGACTGTATGTTCCTAATGAAGAGTTGCGGAGTATGTGCATGGAGCAGAATGAAGACAGTGTGTTCCTAATGCAGAGTGAAGACAGTGTGTTCATAATTCAGAATGAAGACAGTGTGTTCCTAACGCAGAGTGAAGACAGTGTGTTCCTAGAGCCTAGTGGAGACAGTGTGTTCCTAGAGAAGAGTGAAGACAGTGTGTTCCTAGAGCAGAGTGAAGCCAGTGTGTTCCTTGAGCAGAGTGAAGACAGTGTGTTCCTAAGCAGAGTGAAGACAGTGTGTTCCTAATGCAGAGTGAAGACAGTGTGTTCCTAGAGGAGAGTGAAGACAGTCTTTTCCTAATTCAGAGTGAAGGCAGTGTGTTCCTAGAGCAGAGTGAAGACAGTGTGTTCTTAACGCAGAGTGAAGACAGTGTGTTCCTAGAGACTAGTGGAGACAGTGTGTTCCTGGAGAAGAGTGAAGACAGTGTGTTCCTAGAGCAGAGTGAAGACAGTGTGTTCATAAGCAGAGTGAAGACAGTGTGTTCCTTATCAGAGTGAAGACAGTGTTTTCCTAGAGGAGAGTGAAGACAGTGTGTTCCTAGGGCAGAGTGAAGACAGTGTGTTCCTAGATCAGAGTGAAGACAGTCTGTTCCTAGAGCAGAGTGAAGACAGTGTGTTCCTAGAGCAGAGTGAAGACAGTGTGTTCCTAAGCAGAGTGAAGACAGTGTGTTCCTAATGCAGAGTGAAGACAGTGTTTTCCTAGAGGAGAGTGAAGACAGTGTGTTCCTAGGGCAGAGTGAAGACAGTGTGTTCCTAGAGCAGAGTGAAGACAGTGGGTTCCTAAGCAGAGTGAAGACAGTGTGTTCCTAATGCAGAGTGAAGACAGTGTGTTCCTAGAGGAGAGTGAAGACAGTGTTTTCCTAAAGCAGAGTGAAGACAGTGTTTCTTAAACAGAGTGATGGCAGTGCGTTCCTAAAGCAGAGAGAACACAGGGTGTTCTGAGAGCAGAGTGAAGTCAGTGTGTTCCTAATGCAGAGTGAAGACAGTGTGTGCCTAACGCAGAGTGAAGACAGTGTGTTCTTAATATAGAATGAAGACAGTGTGTTCCTAGAGCAGAGTGAAGACAGTGTGTTCCTAGAGCAGAGTGAAGACAGTTTGTTCCTAGTGCAGAGTGAAGAGAGTGTTCCAAGAGCAGAGTGAAGACAGTGTGTTCCTAATGCAGAGTGAAGACAGTGTGTTCCTAATGCAGAGTGAAGACAGTGTGTTTCTAGAGCTGAGTGAAGAAAGTGTGTTCCTAAAGCAGAGTGAAGACAGTGTGTTTCTAGAGCAGAGTGAAGACAGTGCGTTCCTAAAGCAGAAAAAAGACAGGGTGTTCCGAGAGCAGAGTGAAGACAGTGTGTTCCTAATGCAGAGTGAAGACAGTGTGATTCTAGAGCAGAGTGAAGACAGTGCGTTCCTAAAGCAGAAAAAAGACAGGGTGTTCTGAGAGCAGAGTGAAGACAGTGTGTTCCTAATGCAGAGTGAAGACAGTGTGTTTCTAGAGCAGAGTGAAGACAGTGTGTTCTTAACGCAGAGTGAAGACAGTGTGTTCCTAGAGTCTACTGGAGACAGTGTGTTCCTGGAGAAGAGTGAAGACAGTGTGTTCCTAGAGCAGAGTGAAGACAGTGTGTTCCTAGAGCAGAGGGAAGACAGTGTGTTCCTAAGCAGAGTGAAGACAGTGTGTTCCTAATGGAGACTTAAGACAGTGTTTTCCTAGAGGAGAGTGAAGACTGTGTGTTCCTAGGGCAGAGTGAAGACAGTGTGTTCCTGGAGCAGAGTGAAGACAGTGGGTTCCTAAGCAGAGTGAGGACAGTGTGTTCCTAATGCAGAGTAAGACAGTGTGTTCCTAGAGGAGTGTGAAGACAGTGTTTTCCTAATGCAGAGTGAAGACAGTGTGTGCCTAACGCAGAGTGAAGACAGTGTGTTCTTAATATAGAATGAAGACAGTGTGTTCCTAGAGCAGAGTGAAGACAGTGTGTTCCTAGAGCAGAGTGAAGTCAGTTTGTTACTAGTGCAGAGTGAAGAGAGTGTTCCAAGAATAGAGTGAAGACAGTGTGTTTCTAGAGCTGAGTGAAGAAAGTGTGTTCCTAAAGCAGAGTGAAGACAGTGTGTTTCTAGAGCAGAGTGAAGACAGTGAGTTAAAGCAGAAAAAAGACAGGGTCTTCCGAGAGCAGAGTGAAGACAGTGTGTTCCTAATGCAGAGTGAAGACAGTGTGTTTCTAGAGCAGAGTGAAGACAGTGTGTTCCCAGCGCAGAGTGAAGACAGTGTGTTCCTAAGCAGAGTGAAGACAGTGTGTTCCTAGAGCAGAGTGAAGACAGTGTATTCCTAATGCAGAGTGGAGACAGTGTGTTCCTAGAGCAGAGTGAAGACAGTGTGTTTCAAACGCAGAGTGGAGACAGTGTGTTCCTAGAGCAGTGTGAAGACAGTGTGTTCCCATAGCAGAGAGAAGACAGTATGTTCCTAGAGCAGAGTGAAGACAGTGTGTTCCAAACGCACAGTGAAGACAGTGTGTTCCTAGAGGAGAGTGAAGACAGTGTGTTCCTAACGCAGAATGGCGGTGTTTGTGCATGGAGCATAGTGAAGACGGTGTGTTCCTAGAGAAGAGTTAAGACAGTGTGTTCGTAGAGCAGAATGAAGACAGTGTGTTCCTAACGCAGAGTGAAGACAGTTTTTTCCTAGAACAGAGTGAAGACAGTGTGTTCCTAATGCAGAGTGAAGACAGAGCGTTCCTAATGCAGAGTGAAGGCAGTGTGTTCATAGAGCACAGTGAAGACAGTGTGTTCCTAACGCAGAGTGAAGACAGTGTGTTCCTAGAGCCTAGTGGAGACAGTGTGTTCCTAGAGAAGAGTGAAGACAGTGTGTTCCTAGAGCAGAGTGAAGACAGTGTGTTCCTTGAGCAGAGTGAAGACAGTGTGTTCCTAAGCAGAGTGAAGACAGTGTGTTCCTAATGCAGAGTGAAGACAGTGTGTTCCTAGAGGAGAGAGAAGACAGTGTTTTCCTAATGCAGTTTGAAGGCAGTGTGTGCCTAGAGCAGAGTGCAGACTGTGTGTTCTTAACGCAGAGTGAAGACAGTGTGTTCCTAGAGACTAGTGGAGACAGTGTGTTCTTGGAGAAGAGTGAAGACAGTGTGTTCCTAGAGCAGAGTGAAGACAGTGTGTTCCTAGAGCAGAGTGAAGACTGTATGTTCCTAGAGCAAAGTGAAACAGTGTGTTCCTAGAGCAGAATGAAGACAGTGTGTTCCTAACGCAGAGTGAAGATAGTTTGTTGCTATAGCAGTATGAAGACAGTGTGTTCCTAGAGCAGAGTGAAGACAGTGTATTCCTAATGCAGAGTGGAGACAGTGTGTTCCTAGAGCAGAGTGAAGACAGTGTATTTCTAACGCAGAGTGGAGACTGTGTGTTCCTAGAGCAGAGTGAAGACATTGTGATCCTAGAGCAGAGTGAAGACAGTGTGATCCTAGAGCAGAGTGAAGACAGTGTGTTCCTAGAGCAGAGTGAAGACAGTGTGTTCCTAATGCAGACTGAACACATTGTGTTCCAAGAACAGAGTGAAGACAGTGTGTTCCTAGAGCAGAGTGAAGACAGTGTATCCCTAATACTGAGTGGAGACAGTGTGTTACTAGAGCAGAGTGAAGACAGTGTGTTTCTAACGCAGAGTGAAGACAGTGTGTTCCTAACGCAGCGTGAAGACAGTGTGTTCCTAGAGGAATTTGAAGATAGTGTGTTCCTAACGCAGAATTGCGGTGTATGTGCACGGAGCATAGTGAAGACAGTGTGTTCCTAGAGAAGAGTGAAGACAGTGTGTTCGTATAGCAGAGTGAAGACAGTGTGTTCCTAATGCAGAGTGAAGACAGCGTGTTCCTAACGCAGAGTAAAGGCAGTGTGTTCCTAGAGCAGAGTGAAGACAGTGTGTTCCTGACGCAGAGTGAAGACAGTGTGTTCCTAGAGCCTAGTGGAGACAGTGTGTTCCTAGAGGAGAGTGAAGACAGTGTGTTCCTAGAGCAGAGTGAAGAGAGTGTGTTCCTTGAGCAGAGTGAAGACAGTTTGTTCCTAAGCAGAGTTAAGACAGTGTGTTCCTAATGCAGAGTGAAGACAGTGTGTTCCTAGAGGAGAGTGAAACAGTGTGTTCCTAGGGCAGAGTGAAGACAGTGGGTTCCTAAGCAGAGTGAAGACACTGTGTCCCTAATGCAGAGTAAGACAGTCTGTTCCTAGAGGAGAGTGAATACAGTGTTTTCCTAATGCAGAGTGAAGACAGTGTGTTCCTAAACAGAGTGAAGGCAGTGCGTTCCTAAAGCAGAGAGAAGGCAGGGTGTTCTGAGAGCAGAGTGAAGTCAGTGTGTTCCTAATACAGAGTGAAGACTGTATGTGCTTAACGCAGAGTGAAGACAGTTTGTACTTAATACAGAATGAAGACAGTGTGTTCCTAGAGCAGAGTGAAGACAGTGTGTTCCTAGAGCAGAGTGAAGACAGGTTGTTCCTAGTGCAGAGTGAAGAGAGTATTCCAAGAGCAGAGTGAAGATAGTGTGTTTCTAGAGCTGAGTGAAGAAAGTGTGTTCCTAAAGCAGAGTGAAGACAGTGTGTTTCTAGAGCAGAGTGAAGACAGTGCGTTCCTAAAGCAGAAAAAATACAGGGTGTTCCGAGAGCATTGTGAAGACAGTGTGTTCCTAATGGAGAGTGAAGACAGTGTGTTTCTAGAGCAGAGTGAAGACAGTGTGTTCCTAGCACAGAGTGAAGACAGTGTGTTCCTAAGAAGAGTGAAGACAGTGTGTTCCTAGAGCAGCGTGAAGACAGTGTGTTCCTTACGCAGAGTAAAGACAATTTGTTTCTATATCAGAGTGAAGAGAGTGTGTTCCTACAGCAGAGTGAAGACAGTGTGTTCCTAGAGCAGAGTGAAGAGAGTGTGTTCCTTGAGCAGAGTGAAGACAGTGTGTTCCTAAGCAGAGTTAAGACAGTGTGTACCTAATGCAGAGTGAAGACAGTGTGTTCCTAGAGGAGAGTGAAGACAGTGTGTTCCTAGGGCAGAGTGAAGACAGTGTGTTCCTAGAGCAGAGTGAAGACAGTGGGTTCCTAAGCAGAGTGAAGACACTGTGTTCCTAATGCAGAGTAAGACAGTCTGTTCCTAGAGGAGAGTGAAGACAGTGTTTTCCTAATGCAGAGTGAAGACAGTGTGTTCCTAAACAGAGTGAAGGCAGTGCGTTCCTAAAGCAGAGAGAAGGCAGTGTGTTCTGAGAGCAGAGTGAAGTCAGTGTGTTCCTAATACAGAGTGAAGACTGTATGTGCTTAACGCAGAGTGAAGACAGTTTGTACTTAATATAGAATGAAGACAGTGTGTTCCTAGAGCAGAGTGAAGACAGTGTGTTCCTAGAGCAGAGTGAAGACAGGTTGTTCCTAGTGCAGAGTGAAGAGAGTGTTCCAAGAGCAGAGTGAAGATAGTGTGTTTCTAGAGCTGAGTGAAGAAAGTGTGTTCCTAAAGCAGAGTGAAGACAGTGTGTTTCTAGAGCAGAGTGAAGACAGTGCGTTCCTAAAGCACAAAAAGTACAGGGTGTTCCGAGAGCATTGTGAAGACAGTGTGTTCCTAATGCAGAGTGAAGACAGTTTGTTTCTAGAGCAGAGTGAAGACAGTGTGTTCCTAGCACAGAGTGAAGACAGTGTGTTCCTAAGCAGAGTGAAGACAGTGTGTTCCTAGAGCAGCGTGAAGACAGTGTGTTCCTTACGCAGAGTAAAGACAATGTGTTTCTATATCAGAGTGAAGAGAGTGTGTTCCTACAGCAGAGTGAAGACAGTGTGTTCCTAGAGCAGAGTGGAGACAGTGTGATCCTAGAGCAGCGTGAAGACAGTGTGTTCCTAGAGCAGAGTGAAGACAGTGTGTTCCTAACGCAGAGTGAAGGCAGTGTGTTCCTAGAGCAGAGTGAAGACAGTGTGTTCCTAGAGCCTAGTGGAGACAGTGTGTTCCTAAAACAGAATGAAGACAGTGTGTTCCGAGCGCAGAGTGAAGACAGTGTGTTCCTAAGCAGAGTGAAGACAGTATGTTCCTAGAGCAGAGTGAAGACTGTGTGTTCCTAATGCAGAGTGAAGAGAGTGTGTTCCTAGAGCAGAGTGAAGACAGTGTGTTACTAGAGCAGAGTGAAGAGAGTGTTTTCCTAACGCAGAGTGAAGGCTGTGTGTTCCTAGAGCAGAGTAAAGACAGTGTGTGCATAACGCAGAGTGAAGACAGTGTGTTCCTAGAGGAGAGTGAAGAAAGTGTGTTCCTAATGCAGAATTACGGTGTATTTGCATGAAGCAGTGTGAAGACGGTGTGTTCCTAGAGCAGAGTGAAGACAGTGTGTTCCTAGAGCAGAGAGAAGACAGTGTGTTCCTAGAGCAGAGTGAAGACAGTGTGTTCCTATTGCAGAGTGAAGAGAGTGGGTTCCTAGGGCAGAGTGAAGACAGTGTGTTACTTATGCAGACTGAAGACAGTGTGTTCCTAGAGCAGACTGAAGACACTGTGTTCCTAGAGCAGAGTGAAGACAGTATGTTCCTAACCCAGAGTGAAAAGAGTGTGTTCCTAGAGCAGAGTGATGGCAGTGTGTTCATAACACAGAGTGAAGACAGTGTGTTCCTACAGCACAGTGAAGACAGTGTGTTCCTAAGGCAGAGTGAAGACAGTGTGTTCCTAATGCAGATTGAAGAGAGTGTTTGCCTAAAACAGATGGAAGACAGTGTGTTCCTAGAGCAGAGTGAAGACTGTATGTTCCTAATGAAGAGTTGCGGAGTATGTGCATGGTGCAGAATGAAGACAGTGTGTTCCTAATGCAGAGTGAAGAAAGTGTGTTCATAATTCAGAATGAAGACAGTGTGTTCCTAACGCAGAGTGAAGACAGTGTGTTCCTAGAGCCTAGTGGAGACAGTGTGTTCCTAGAGAAGAGTGAAGACAGTGTGTTCCTAGAGCAGAGTGAAGCCAGTGTGTTCCGTGAGCAGAGTGAAGACAGTGTGTTCCTAAGCAGAGTGAAGACAGTGTGTTCCTAATGCAGAGTGAACACAGTGTGTTCCTAGAGGAGAGTGAAGACCGTCTTTTACTAATGCAGAGTGAAGGCAGTGTGTTCCTAGAGCAGAGTGAAGACAGTGTGTTCCTACAGCAGAGTGAAGACAGTGTGTTCCTAAAGCAGAGTGAAGACAGTGTGTTCCTAGAGACTAGTGGAGACAGTGTGTTCCTGGAGAAGAGTGAAGACAGTGTGTTCCTAGAGCAGAGTGAAGACAGTGTGTTCCTAGAGCAGAGTGAAGACAGTGTGTTCCTAAGCAGAGTGAAGACAGTGTGTTCCTAATGCAGAGTGAAGACAGTGTGTTCCTAATGCAGAGTAAGACAGTGTTTTCCTAGAGGAGAGTGAAGACAATGTGTTCCTAGGGCAGAGTGAAGACAGTGTGTTCCTAGAGCAGAGTGAATACAGTGGGTTCCTAAGCAGAGTGAAGACAGTGTGTTCCTAATGCAGAGTAAGACAGTGTGTTCCTAGAGGAGAGTGAAGACAGTGTTTTCGTAAAGCAAAGTGAAGACAGTGTGTTCCTAAACAGAGTGAAGGCAGTGCGTTCCTAAAGCAGAGAGAAGACAGGGTGTTCTGAGAGCAGAGTGAAGTCAATGTGTTCCTAATGCAGACTGAAGACAGTGTGTGCCTAACGCAGAGTGAAGACAGTGTGTTCTTAATATAGAATGAAGACAGTGTGTTCCTAGAGCACAGTGAAGACAGTGTGTTCCTAGCAGAGTGAAGACAGTTTGTTCCTAGTGCAGAGTGAAGAGAGTGTTCCAAGAGCAGAGTGAAGACAGTGTGTTTCTAGAGCTGAGTGAAGAAAGTGTGTTCCTAAAGCAGAGTGAAGACAGTGTGTTTCTAATGCAGAGTGAAGACAATGCGTTCCTATAGCAGAAAAAAGACAGGGTGTTCCGAGAGCAGAGTGAAGACAGTGTGTTCTTAACGCAGAGTGAAGAGAGTGTGTTCCTAGAGACTAGTGGAGACAGTGTGTTCCTGGAAAAGAGTGAAGACAGTGTGTTCCTAGAGCAGATTGAAGACAGTGTGTTCCTAGAGCACAGTGAAGACAGTGTGTTCCTAAGCAGAGTGAAGACAGTGTGTTACTTGATCAGTGTGAAGAGAGTGTCTTCCTAGAGCAGAGTGAAGACAGTGTGTTCCTAGGGCAGAGTGAAGACAGTGTGTTCCTAATGGAGACTTAAGACAGTGTTTTCCTAGAGGAGAATGAAGACAGTGTGTTCCTAGAGCAGAGTGAAGACAGTGTGTTCCTAGAGCAGAGTGAAGACAGTGTGTTCCTAAGCAGAGTGAAGACAGTGTGTTCCTAGAGCAGAGTGAAGACAGTGTATTCCTAATGCAGAGTGGAGACAGTGTGTTCCTAGAGCAGAGTGAAGACAGTGTGTTCCTAGAGCAGAGTGAAGACAGTGTGTTCCTAGAGCAGAGTGAAGACAGTTTGTTCCTAGTGCAGAGTGAAGAGAGTGTTCCAAGAGCTGAGTGAAGACAGTGTGTTTCTAGTGCTGAGCGAAGAAAGTGTGTTCCTAAAGCAGAGTGAAGACAGTGTGTTTCTAGAGCAGAGTGAAGACAGTGTGTTCCTAAAGCAGAAAAAAGACAGGGTGTTCCGAGAGCAGAGTGAAGACAGTGTGTTCCTAATGCAGAGTGAAGACAGTGTATTTCTAGAGCAGAGTGAAGACAGTGTGTTCCTAAAACAGAGTAAAGACAGTGTGTTCCTAGAGCAGAGTTAAGACAATGTGTTTCTAGATCAGAGTGAAGAGAGTGTGTTCCTACAGCAAAGTGAAGACAGTGTGTTCCTAGAGCAGAGTGGAGACAGTGTGATCCTAGAGCAGAGTGAAGACAGTGTGTTCCTAGAGCAGAGTGAAGACAGTGTGTTTCTAGAGCAGAGTGAAGACAATGTGTTCCTAGAGCAGAGTGAAGACATTGTGATCCTAGAGCAGAGTGAAGACAGTGTGATCCTAGAGCAGAGTGAAGACAGTGTGTTCCTAGAGCAGAGTGAAGACAGTGTGTTCCTAATGCAGACTGAAGACATTGTGTTCCTAGAACAGAGTGAAGACAGTGTGTTCCTAGAGCAGAGTGAAAACAGTGTGTTCCAATAGCAGAGAAAAGACAGTATGTTCCTAGTGCAGAGTGAAGACAGTGTGTTCCTAACGCAGAGTGAAGACAGTGTGTTCCTAGAGGATAGTGAAGACAGTGTTTTCCTAATGCAGAATTGCGGTGTATGTGCATGGAGCATAGTGAAGACGGTGTGTTCCTAGAGCAGAGTGAAGACAGTGTGTTCGTAGATCAGAATGAAGAGAGTGTGTTCCTAACGCAGAGTGAAGACAGTTTTCCTAGAACAGAGTGAAGACAGTGTGTTCGTAATGCAGAGTGAAGACAGCGTGTTCCTAATGCAGATTGAAGACAGTGTGTGCCTAGCGCAGAGTGAAGACAGTGTGTTCCTAGAGCAGAGTGAAGACTGTATGTTCCTAGAGCAAAGTGAAGACAGTGTGTTCCTAGAGCAGAATGAAGACAGTGTGTTCCTAACGCAGAGTGAAGATAGTGTGTTCCTATAGCAGAATGAAGACAGTGTTTTCCTAGAGCAGAGTGAAGACAGTGTATTCCTAATGCAGAGTGGAGACAGTGTGTTCCTAGAGCAGAGTGAAGACAGTGTGTTTCTAACGCAGAGTGGAGACAGTGTGTTCCTAGAGCAGAGTGAAGACATTGTGATCCTAGAGCAGAGTGAAGACAGTGTGATCCTAGAGCAGAGTGAAGACAGTGTGTTTTTAGAGCAGAATGAAGACAGTGTGTTCCTAACGCAGAGTGAAGACAGTTTTTTCCTAGAACAGTGTGAAGACAGTGTGTTCCTAATGCAGAGTGAAGACAGCGTGTTCCTAACGCAGAGTGAAGGCAGTGTGTTCCTAGAGCAGAGGGAAGACAGTGTGTTCCTAACGCAGAGTGAAGACAGTGTGTTCCTAATGCAGAGTAAGACAGTGTGTTCCTAGAGGAGAGTGAAGACAGTGTGTTCCTAGCGCAGAGTGAAGACAGTGTGTTCCTAGAGCAGAGTGAATACAGTGGGTTCCTAAGCAGAGTGAAGACAGTGTGTTCCTAATGCAGAGTAAGACAGTGTGTTCCTAGAGGAGAGTGATGACAGTGTTTTCCTAAAGCAGAGTGAAGACAGTGTGTTCCTAAACAGAGTGAAGGTAGTGCGTTCCTAAAGCAGAGAGAAGACAGGGTGTTCTGAGAGCAGAGTGATGTCAGTGTGTTCCTAATGCAGAGTGAAGACAGTGTGTTCTTAATATAGAATGAAGACAGTGTGTTCCTAGAGCAGAGTGAAGACAGTGTGTTCCTAGAGCAGAGTGAAGACAGTGTGTTCCTAGAGCAGAGTGAAGACAGTTTGTTCCTAGTGCAGAGTGAAGAGAGTGTTCCAAGAGCAGAGTGAAGACAGTGTGATTCTAGTGCTGAGCGAAGAAAGTGTGTTCCTAAAGCAGAGTGAAGACAGTGTGTTTCTAGAGCAGAGTGAAGACAGTGTGTTCCTAAAGCAGAAAAAAGACAGGGTGTTCCGAGAGCAGAGTGAAGACAGTGTGTTCCTAATGCAGAGTGAAGACAGTGTGTTTCTAGAGCAGAGTGAAGACAGTGTGTTCCTAAAACAGAGTAAAGACAGTGTGTTCCTAGAGCAGAGTGAAGACAATGTGTTTCTAGATCAGAGTGAAGAGAGTGTGTTCCTACAGCAGAGTGAAGACAGTGTGTTCCTAGAGCAGAGTGGAGACAGTGTGATCCTAGAGCAGAGTGAAGACAGTGTGTTCCTAGAGCAGAGTGAAGACATTGTGATCCTAGAGCAGAGTGAAGACAGTGTGATCCTAGAGCAGAGTGAAGACAGTGTGTTCCTAGAGCAGAGTGAAGACAGTGTGTTCCTAATGCAGACTGAAGACATTGTGTTCCTAGAACAGAGTGAAGACAGTGTGTTCCTAGAGCAGAGTGAAGACAGTAAGTTCCAATAGCAGAGAAAAGACAGTATTTTCCTAGTGCAGAGTGAAGACAGTGTGTTCCTAACGCAGAGTGAAGACAGTGTGTTCCTAGAGGATAGTGAAGACAGTGTGTTCCTAACGCAGAATTGCGGTGTATGTGCATGGAGCATAGTGAAGACCGTGTGTTCCTAGAGCAGAGTGAAGACAGTTTTCCTAGAACAGAGTGAAGACAGTGTGTTCGTAACGCAGAGTGAAGACAGCGTGTTCCTAATGCAGATTGAAGACAGTGTGTGCCTAGCGCAGAGTGAAGACAGTGTGTTCCTAGAGCAGAGTGAAGACTGTATGTTCCTAGAGCAAAGTGAAGACAGTGTGTTCCTAGAGCAGAATGAAGACAGTGTGTTCCTAACGCAGAGTGAAGATAGTGTGTTCCTATAGCAGAATGAAGACAGTGTTTTCCTAGAGCAGAGTGAAGACAGTGTATTCCTAATGCAGAGTGGAGACAGTGTGTTCCTAGAGCAGAGTGAAGACAGTGTGTTTCTAACGCAGAGTGGAGACAGTGTGTTCCTAGAGCAGAGTGAAGACATTGTGATCCTAGAGCAGAGTGAAGACACTGTGATCCTAGAGCAGAGTGAAAACAGTGTGTTCCGAGAGCAGAGTGAAGACAGTGTGTTCCTAATGCAGACTAAAGATATTGTGTTCCTAAAACAGAGTGAAGACAGTGTGTTCCTAGAGCAGAGTGAAGACAGTGTGTTCCCATAGCAGAGAGAAGACAGTATGTTCCTAGAGCAGAGTGAAGACAGTGTGTTTCTAACGCAGAGTGAAGACAGTGTGTTCCTAGAGGAGAGTGAAGACAGTATGTTCCTAACGCAGAATTGCGGTGTATGTGCATGGAGCATAGTGAAGACGGTGAGTTTCTAGAGAAGAGTGAAGACAGTGTGTTTTTAGAGCAGAATTAAGACAGTGTGTTCCTAACGCAGAGTGAAGACAGTTTTTTCCTAGAACAGTGTGAAGACAGTGTGTTCCTAATGCAGAGTGAAGACAGCGTGTTCCTAACGCAGAGTGAAGGCAGTGTGTTCCTAGAGCAGAGGGAAGACAGTGTGTTCCTAACGCAGAGTGAAGACAGTGTGTTCCTAGAGCCTAGTGGAGACAGTGTGTTCCTAGAGAAGAGTGAAGACAGTGTGTTCCTAGAGCAGAGTGAAGACAGTGTGTTCCTTGAGCAGAGTGAAGACAGTGTGTTCCTAGAGCAGAGTGAAGACATTGGGTTCCTAAGCAGAGTGAAGGCAGTGCGTTCCTATAGCAGAGAGAAGACAGGTGTTCTGAGAGCAGAGTGAAGTCAGTGTGTTCCTAATGCAGAGTGAAGACTGTATGTGCCTAATGCAGAGTGAAGACAGTTTGTTCTTAATATAGAATGAAGACAGTGTGTTCCTAGAGCAGAGTGAAGACAGTGTGTTCATAGAGCAGAGTGAAGACAGGTTGTTCCTAGTGCAGAGTGAAGAGAGTGTTCCAAGAGCAGAGTGAAGACAGTGTGTTTCTAGAGTTGAGTGAAGAAAGTGTGTTCCTAATGCAGAGTGAAGACAGTGTGTTTCTAGAGCAGAGTGAAGACAGTGCGTTCCTAAAGCAGAAAATATACAGGGTGTTCCGAGAGCATTGTGAAGACAGTGTTTTCCCAATGCAGAGTGAAGACAGTGTGTTTCTAGAGCAGAGTGAAGACAGAGTGTTCCTAGCACAGAGTGAAGACAGTGTTTTCCTAAGCAGAGTGAAGACAGTGTGTTCCTAGAGCAGCATGAAGACAGTGTGTTCCTAACGCAGAGTAAAGACAGTGTGTTCCTAGAGCATAGTGAAGACAATGTGTTTCTATATCAGAGTGAAGAGAGTGTGTTCCTAACGCATAGTGAAGACAGTGTGTTCCTAGAGCAGAGTGGAGACAGTGTGATCCTAGAGCAGAGTGAAGACAGTGTGTTCCTAGAGCAGAGTGAAGACAGTGTGTTCCTAGAGGATAGTGAAGACAGTGTGTTCCTAATGCAGAATTGCGGTGTATGTGCATGGAGCATAGTGAAGACGGTGTGTTCCTAGAGCAGAGTGAAGACAGTGTGTTCGTAGATCAGAATGAAGAGAGTGTGTTCCTAACGCAGAGTGAAGACAGTTTTCCTAGAACAGAGTGAAGACAGTGTGTTCGTAATGCAGAGTGAAGACAGCGTGTTCCTAATGCAGATTGAAGACAGTGTGTGCCTAGCGCAGAGTGAAGACAGTGTGTTCCTAGAGCAGAGTGAAGACTGTATGTTCCTAGAGCAAAGTGAAGACAGTGTGTTCCTAGAGCAGAATGAAGACAGTGTGTTCCTAACGCAGAGTGAAGATAGTGTGT
This sequence comes from Microtus pennsylvanicus, assembly GCF_037038515.1. NCBI lineage: Eukaryota > Metazoa > Chordata > Mammalia > Rodentia > Cricetidae > Microtus > Microtus pennsylvanicus. The sequence goes on from NW_027460896.1 coordinate 1,925,148, forward strand.
TCCTATAGCAGAATGAAGACAGTGTTTTCCTAGAGCAGAGTGAAGACAGTGTATTCCTAATGCAGAGTGGAGACAGTGTGTTCCTAGAGCAGAGTGAAGACAGTGTGTTTCTAAAGCAGAGTGGAGACAGTGTGTTCCTAGAGCAGAGTGAAGACATTGTGATCCTAGAGCAGAGTGAAGACAGTGTGATCCTAGAGCAGAGTGAAGACAGTGTGTTCCGAGAGCAGAGTGAAGACAGTGTGTTCCTAATGCAGACTGAAGACATTGTGTTCCTAGAACAGAGTGAAGACAGTGTGTTCCTAGAGCAGAGTGAAGACAGTGTGTTCCTAACGCAGAGTGAAGACAGTGTGTTCCTAGAGGAGAGTGAAGACAGTGTGTTCCTAACGCAGAATTGCGGTGTATGTGCATGGAGCATAGTGAAGACGGTGAGTTCCTAGAGAAGAGTGAAGACAGTGTGTTTTTAGAGCAGAATGAAGACAGTGTGTTCCTAACGCAGAGTGAAGACAGTTTTTTCCTAGAACAGTGTGAAGACAGTGTGTTCCTAATGCAGAGTGAAGACAGCGTGTTCCTAACGCAGAGTGAAGGCAGTGTGTTCCTAGAGCAGAGGGAAGACAGTGTGTTCCTAACGCAGAGTGAAGACAGTGTGTTCCTAATGCAGAGTAAGACAGTGTGTTCCTAGAGGAGAGTGAAGACAGTGTGTTCCTAGGGCAGAGTGAAGACAGTGTGTTCCTAGAGCAGAGTGAATACAGTGGGTTCCTAAGCAGAGTGAAGACAGTGTGTTCCTAATGCAGAGTAAGACAGTGTGTTCCTAGAGGAGAGTGATGACAGTGTTTTCCTAAAGCAGAGTGAAGACAGTGTGTTCCTAAACAGAGTGCAGGTAGTGCGTTCCTAAAGCAGAGAGAAGACAGGGTGTTCTGAGAGCAGAGTGATGTCAGTGTGTTCCTAATGCAGAGTGAAGACAGTGTGTTCTTAATATAGAATGAAGACAGTGTGTTCCTAGAGCAGAGTGAAGACAGTGTGTTCCTAGAGCAGAGTGAAGACAGTGTGTTCCTAGAGCAGAGTGAAGACAGTTTGTTCCTAGTGCAGAGTGAAGAGAGTGTTCCAAGAGCAGAGTGAAGACAGTGTGATTCTAGTGCTGAGCGAAGAAAGTGTGTTCCTAAAGCAGAGTGAAGACAGTGTGTTTCTAGAGCAGAGTGAAGACAGTGTGTTCCTAAAGCAGAAAAAAGACAGGGTGTTCCGAGAGCAGAGTGAAGACAGTGTGTTCCTAATGCAGAGTGAAGACAGTGTGTTTCTAGAGCAGAGTGAAGACAGTGTGTTCCTAAAACAGAGTAAAGACAGTGTGTTCCTAGAGCAGAGTGAAGACAATGTGTTTCTAGATCAGAGTGAAGAGAGTGTGTTCCTACAGCAGAGTGAAGACAGTGTGTTCCTAGAGCAGAGTGGAGACAGTGTGATCCTAGAGCAGAGTGAAGACAGTGTGTTCCTAGAGCAGAGTGAAGACATTGTGATCCTAGAGCAGAGTGAAGACAGTGTGATCCTAGAGCAGAGTGAAGACAGTGTGTTCCTAGAGCAGAGTGAAGACAGTGTGTTCCTAATGCAGACTGAAGACATTGTGTTCCTAGAACTGAGTGAAGACAGTTAGTTCCTAGAGCAGAGTGAAGACAGTAAGTTCCAATAGCAGAGAAAAGACAGTATTTTCCTAGTGCAGAGTGAAGACAGTGTGTTCCTAACGCAGAGTGAAGACAGTGTGTTCCTAGAGGATAGTGAAGACAGTGTGTTCCTAACGCAGAATTGCGGTGTATGTGCATGGAGCATAGTGAAGACCGTGTGTTCCTAGAGCAGAGTGAAGACAGTTTTCCTAGAACAGAGTGAAGACAGTGTGTTCGTAACGCAGAGTGAAGACAGCGTGTTCCTAATGCAGATTGAAGACAGTGTGTGCCTAGCGCAGAGTGAAGACAGTGTGTTCCTAGAGCAGAGTGAAGACTGTATGTTCCTAGAGCAAAGTGAAGACAGTGTGTTCCTAGAGCAGAATGAAGACAGTGTGTTCCTAACGCAGAGTGAAGATAGTGTGTTCCTATAGCAGAATGAAGACAGTGTTTTCCTAGAGCAGAGTGAAGACAGTGTATTCCTAATGCAGAGTGGAGACAGTGTGTTTCTAGAGCAGAGTGAAGACAATGTGTTTCTAACGCAGAGTGGAGACAGTGTGTACCTAGAGCAGAGTGAAGACATTGTGATCCTAGAGCAGAGTGAAGACAGTGTGATCCTAGAGCAGAGTGAAGACAGTGTGTTCCGAGAGCAGAGTGAAGACAGTGTGTTCCTAATGCAGACTAAAGATATTGTGTTCCTAAAACAGAGTGAAGACAGTGTGTTCCTAGAGCAGAGTGAAGACAGTGTGTTCCCATAGCAGAGAGAAGACAGTATGTTCCTAGAGCAGAGTGAAGACAGTGTGTTTCTAACGCAGAGTGAAGACAGTGTGTTCCTAGAGGAGAGTGAAGACAGTGTGTTCCTAACGCAGAATTGCGGTGTATGTGCATGGAGCATAGTGAAGACGGTGAGTTTCTAGAGAAGAGTGAAGACAGTGTGTTTTTAGAGCAGAATTAAGACAGTGTGTTCCTAACGCAGAGTGAAGACAGTTTTTTCCTAGAACAGTGTGAAGACAGTGTGTTCCTAATGCAGAGTGAAGACAGCGTGTTCCTAACGCAGAGTGAAGGCAGTGTGTTCCTAGAGCAGAGGGAAGACAGTGTGTTCCTAACGCAGAGTGAAGACAGTGTGTTCCTAGAGCCTAGTGGAGACAGTGTGTTCCTAGAGAAGAGTGAAGACAGTGTGTTCCTAGAGCAGAGTGAAGACAGTGTGTTCCTTGAGCAGAGTGAAGACAGTGTGTTCCTAGAGCAGAGTGAAGACATTGGGTTCCTAAGCAGAGTGAAGGCAGTGCGTTCCTATAGCAGAGAGAAGACAGGTGTTCTGAGAGCAGAGTGAAGTCAGTGTGTTCCTAATGCAGAGTGAAGACTGTATGTGCCTAATGCAGAGTAAAGACAGTTTGTTCTTAATATAGAATGAAGACAGTGTGTTCCTAGAGCAGAGTGAAGACAGTGTGTTCATAGAGCAGAGTGAAGACAGGTTGTTCCTAGTGCAGAGTGAAGAGAGTGTTCCAAGAGCAGAGTGAAGACAGTGTGTTTCTAGAGTTGAGTGAAGAAAGTGTGTTCCTAATGCAGAGTGAAGACAGTGTGTTTCTACAGCAGAGTGAAGACAGTGCGTTCCTAAAGCAGAAAATATACAGGGTGTTCCGAGAGCATTGTGAAGACAGTGTTTTCCCAATGCAGAGTGAAGACAGTGTGTTTCTAGAGCAGAGTGAAGACAGAGTGTTCCTAGCACAGAGTGAAGACAGTGTGTTCCTAAGCAGAGTGAAGACAGTGTGTTCCTAGAGCAGCATGAAGACAGTGTGTTCCTAACGCAGAGTAAAGACAGTGTGTTCCTAGAGCATAGTGAAGACAATGTGTTTCTATATCAGAGTGAAGAGAGTGTGTTCCTAACGCATAGTGAAGACAGTGTGTTCCTAGAGCAGAGTGGAGACAGTGTGATCCTAGAGCAGAGTGAAGACAGTGTGTTCCTAGAGCAGAGTGAAGACAGTGTGTTACTAACGCAGAGTGAAGGCAGTGTGTTCCTAGAACAGAGTGAAGACAGTGTGTTCATAACGCAGAGTGAAGACAGTGTGTTCCTAGAGCCTAGTGGAGACAGTGTGTTCCTATAGTAGAGTGAAGACAGTGTGTTCCGAGCGCAGAGTGAAGACAGTGTGTTCCTAAGCAGAGTGAAGACAGTATGTTCCTAGAGCAGAGTGAAGACTGTGTGTTCCTAATGCAGAGTGAAGAGAGTGTGTTCCTACAGCAGAGTGAAGACAGTGTGTTCCTAGAGCAGAGTGGAGACAGTGTGATCTTGGAGCAGAGTGAAGACAGTGTGTTCCTAGAGCAGAGTGAAGACAGTGTGTTCCTAACGCAGAGTGAAGGCAGTGTGTTCCTAGAGCAGAGTGAAGACAGTGTGTTCCTAACGCACAGTGAAGACAGTGTGTTACTAAAGCCTAGTGGAGACAGTGTGTTCATAACGCAGAGTGAAGACAGTGTGTTCTGAGCGCAGAGTGAAGACAGTGTGTTCCTAAGCAGAGTGAAGACAGTATGTTCCTAGAGCAGAGTGAAGACAGTGTGTTCCTAATGCAGAGTGAAGAGAGTGTGTTCCTACAGCAGAGTGAAGACAGTGTGTTCCTAGAGCAGAGTGGAGACAGTGTGATACTAGAGCAGAGTGAAGACAGTGTGTTCCTAGAGCAGAGTGAAGACAGTGTGTTCCTAATGCAGAGTGAAGGCAGTGTGTTCCTAGAGCAGAGTGAAGACAGTGTGTTCCTAACACAGAGTGAAGACAGTGTGTTCCTAGAGCCTAGTGGAGACAGTGTGTTCCTAAAGCAGAGTGAAGACAGTGTGTTCCGAGCGCAGAGTGAAGACAGTGTGTTCCTAAGCAGAGTGGAGACAGTATGTTCCTAGAGCAGAGTGAAGACTGTGTGTTCCTAATGCAGAGTGAAGAAGGTGTGTTCCTAGAGCAGAGTGAAGACAGTGTGTTACTAGAGCAGAGTGAAGAGAGTGTGTTCCTAACGCAGAGTGAAGGCTGTGTGTTCCTAGAGCAGAGTAAATACAGTGTGTGCCTAATGCAGAGTTAAGACAGTGTGTTCCAGAGGAGAGTGAAGAAAGTGTTTCCTAATGCAGAATTATGGTGTTTTGCATGAAGCAGAGTGAAGACAGTGTGTTCCTAGAGCAGAGTGAAGACAGTGTGTTCTTAGAGCAGAGAGAAGACAATGTGTTCCTAGAGCGGAGTGAAGACAGTGTGTTCCTAAAGCAGAGTGAAGAGAGTGGGTTCCTAGAGCAGAGTGAAGACAGTGTGTTCCTAGAGCATACTGAAGACAGTGTGTTCCTAGAGCAGAGTGAAGACAGTATGTTCCTAACCCAGAGTGAAAAGAGTGTGTTCCTAGAGCAGAGTGAAGGCAGTGTTTTCCTAACACAGAGTGAAGACAGTGTGTTCCTAGAGCACAGTGAAGACAGTGTGTTCCTAAGGCAGAGTGAAGAGAGTGTTTGCCTAGAACAGATTGAAGACAGTGTGTTCCTAGAGCAGAGTGAAGACTGTATGTTCCTAATGAAGAGTTGCGGAGTATGTGCATGGAGCAGAATGAAGACAGTGTGTTCCTAATGCAGAGTGAAGACAGTGTGTTCATAATTCAGAATGAAGACTGTGTGTTCCTGATGCAGAGGGAAGACAGTGTGTTCCTAATGCAGAGTGAAGACAGTGTGTTTCTAATGCAGAGGGAAGACATTGTGTTCCTAGAACAGAGTTGCGATGTATTTGCATGGAGCAGAGTGAAGACAGGGTGTTCCTAGAGCAGAGTGAAGGGAGTGTGTTCCTAGACCAGAGTGAAGACAGTGTGTTCCTAGAGCATAGTGAAGAAAGTGTGTTCCTAATGCAGAGTGGAGACAGTGTGTTCCTAGAGCAGAGTGAAGACAGTGTGTTCCTAATGCAGAGTGAAGACAGTGTGTTCCTAGAGAAGAGTGAAGACAGTGTATACGTAAAGCAGAATGAAGACAGTGTGTTCCTAATGCAGAGTTGCGGTGTATGTGCATGGAGCAGAGTGAAGACAGTGTGTTCCATAGCAGAGTGAAGACAGTGTGTTCCTAGAGCAGAGTGAAGACAGTGTGTTCCTAGAGCAGGGTGAAGACAGTGTGTTTCTAGAACAGAGTGAAGACAGTGTATTACTAAGCAGAGTGAAGACAGTGTGTTCCTAAAGCAGAGTGAAGACAGTGTGTTCTTTGAGTAGAGTGAAGACAGTGTGTTCCAAGAGCAGAGTGAAGACAGTGTGTTCCTAGAGCAGAGAGAAGACAATATGTTCCTAGAGCAGAGTGAAGACAGTGTGTTCCTAATGCAGAGTGAAGAGAGTGGGTTCCTAGAGCAGAGTGAAGACAGTGTATTCCTAGAGCAGACTGAAGACAGTGTGTTCCTAGAGCAGAGTGAAGACAGTATGTTCCTAACCCAGAGTGAAAAGAGTGTGTTCCTAGAGCAGAGTGAAGGCAGTGTTTTCCTAACACAGAGTGAAGACAGTGTGTTCCTAGAGCACAGTGAAGACAGTGTGTTCCTAAGGCAGAGTGAAGAGAGTGTTTGCCTAGAACAGATTGAAGACAGTGTGTTCCTAGAGCAGAGTGAAGACTGTATGTTCCTAATGAAGAGTTGCGGAGTATGTGCATGGAGCAGAATGAAGACAGTGTGTTCCTAATGCAGAGTGAGGACAGTGTGTTCATAATTCAGAATGAAGACTGTGTGTTCCTGATGCAGAGGGAAGACAGTGTGTTCCTAATGCAGAGTGAAGACAGTGTGTTTCTAATGCAAAGGGAAGACAGTGTGTTCCTAGAACAGAGTTGCGGTGTATTTGCATAGAGCAGAGTGAAGACAGGGTGTTCCTAGAGCAGAGTGAAGGGAGTGTGTTCCTAGACCAGAGTGAAGACAGTGTGTTCCTAGAGCATAGTGAAGAAATTGTGTTCCTAATGCAGAGTGGAGACAGTGTGTTCCTAGAGCAGAGTGAAGACAGTGTGTTCCTAATGCAGAGTGAAGACAGTGTGTTCCTAGAGAAGAGTGAAGACAGTGTATACGTAAAGCAGAATGAAGACAGTGTGTTGCTAATGCAGAGTTGCGGTGTATGTACAAGGAGCAGAGTGAAGACAGTGTGTTCCATAGCAGAGTGAAGACAGTGTGTTCCTAGAGCAGAGTGAAGACAGTGTGTTCCTAGAGCAGGGTGAAGACAGTGTGTTTCTAGAACAGAGTGAAGACAGTGTATTACTAAGCAGAGTGAAGACAGTGTGTTCCTAAAGCAGAGTGAAGACAGTGTGTTCTTTGAGTAGAGTGAAGACAGTGTGTTCCAAGAGCAGAGTGAAGACAGTGTGTTCCTAGAGCAGAGTGAAGACAGTGTGTTCCTAGAGCAGAGTGAAGACAGTGTGTCCCTAGAGCAGAGTGAAGACAGTGTGTTCCTAGAGCAGAGTGAAGACTGTATGTTCCTAATGAAGAGTTGCGGAGTATGTGCATGGAGCAGAATGAAGACAGTGTGTTCCTAATGCAGAGTGAAGAGAGTGTGTTCATAATTCAGAGTGAAGACAGTGTGTTCCTGATGCAGAGGGAAGACAGTGTGTTCCTAATGCAGAGTGAAGACAGTGTGTTTCTAATGCAGAGGGAAGACAGTGTGTTCCTAGAACAGAGTTGCGGTTTATTTGCATGGAGCAGAGTGAAGACAGGGTGTTCCTAGAGCAGAGTGAAGGGAGTGTGTTCCTAGACCAGAGTGAAGACAGTGTGTTCCTAGAGCATAGTGAAGAAAGTGTGTTCCTACTCAGAGTGAAGACAGTGTGTTCCTAGAGCAGAGTGAAGACAGTGTGTTCCTAATGCAGATTGCAGACAGTGTGTTCCTAGAGCAGAGTGAAGACAGTGTGTTCCTAATGCAGAGTGAAGACAGGGTGTTCCTAGAGCAGAGTGAAGACAGTGTGTTCCTAATGCAGAGTGAAGACAGTGTGTTCCTAGAGAAGAGTGAAGACAGTGTTTACGTAAAGCAGAATGAAGACAGTGTGTTCCTAATGCAGAGTTGCGGTGTATGTGCATGGAGCAGAGTGAAGACAGTGTGTTCCATAGCAGAGTGAAGACAGTGTGTTCCTAGAGCAGAGTGAAGACAGTGTGTTCCTAGAGCAGAGTGAAGACAGTGTGTTTCTAGAACAGAGTGAAGACAGTGTGTTACTAAGCAGAGTGAAGACAGTGTGTTCCTAATGCAGAGTTAAGAGAGTGTGTTCCTAGAGGAGAGTGAAGACAGTGTGTTCCTAGAGCAGAGTGAAGACAGTGTGTTCCTAGAGCAGAGAGAAGACAATGTGTTCCTAGAGCAGATTGAAGACAGTGTGTTCCTAATGCAGAGTGAAGAGAGTGGGTTCCTAGAGCAGAGTGAAGACAGTGTGTTCCTAGAGCAGACTGAAGACAGTGTGTTCCTAGAGCAGAGTGAAGACAGTATGTTCCTAACCCAGAGTGAAAAGAGTGTGTTCCTAGAGCAGAGTGAAGGCAGTGTTTTCCTAACACAGAGTGAAGACAGTGTGTTCCTAGAGCACAGTGAAGACAGTGTGTTCCTAAGGCAGAGTGAAGAGAGTGTTTGCCTAGAACAGATTGAAGACAGTGTGTTCCTAGAGCAGAGTGAAGACTGTATGTTCCTAATGAAGAGTTGCGGAGTATGTGCATGAAGCAGAATGAAGACAGTGTGTTCCTAATGCAGAGTGAAGACAGTGTGTTCATAATTCAGAATGAAGACTGTGTGTTCCTGATGCAGAGGGAAGACAGTGTGTTCCTAATGCAGAGTGAAGACAGTGTGTTTCTAATGCAGAGGGAAGACAGTGTGTTCCTAGAACAGAGTTGCGGTGTATTTGCATGGAGCAGAGTGAAGACAGGGTGTTCCTAGAGCAGAGTGAAGGGAGTGTGTTCCTAGACCAGAGTGAAGACAGTGTGTTCCTAGAGCATAGTGAAGAAAGTGTGTTCCTAATGCAGAGTGGAGACAGTGTGTTCCTAGAGCAGAGTGAAGACAGTGTGTTCCTAATGCAGAGTGAAGACAGTGTGTTCCTAGAGAAGAGTGAAGACATTGTATACGTAAAGCAGAATGAAGACAGTGTGTTGCTAATGCAGAGTTGCGGTGTATGTACATGGAGCAGAGTGAAGACAGTGTGTTCCATAGCAGAGTGAAGACAGTGTGTTCCTAGAGCAGAGTGAAGACAGTGTGTTCCTAGAGCAGGGTGAAGACAGTGTGTTTCTAGAACAGAGTGAAGACAGTGTATTACTAAGCAGAGTGAAGACAGTATGTTCCTAAAGCAGAGTGAAGACAGTGTGTTCTTTGAGTAGAGTGAAGACAGTGTGTTCCAAGAGCAGAGTGAAGACAGTGTGTTCCTAGAGCAGAGTGAAGACAGTGTGTTCCTAGAGCAGAGTGAAGACAGTGATTCCTAGAGCAGAGTGAAGACAGTGTGTCCCTAGAGCAGAGTGAAGACAGTGTGTTCCTAGAGCAGAGTGAAGACTGTATGTTCCTAATGAAGAGTTGCGGAGTATGTGCATGGAGCAGAATGAAGACAGTGTGTTCCTAATGCAGAGTGAAGAGAGTGTGTTCATAATTCAGAATGAAGACAGTGTGTTCCTGATGCAGAGGGAAGACAGTGTGTTCCTAATGCAGAGTGAAGACAGTGTGTTTCTAATGCAGAGGGAAGACAGTGTGTTCCTAGAACAGAGTTGCGGTTTATTTGCATGGAGCAGAGTGAAGACAGGGTGTTCCTAGAGCAGAGTGAAGGGAGTGTGTTCCTAGACCAGAGTGAAGACAGTGTGTTCCTAGAGCATAGTGAAGAAAGTGTGTTCCTACTCAGAGTGAAGACAGTGTGTTCCTAGAGCAGAGTGAAGACAGTGTGTTCCTAATGCAGAGTGAAGACAGGGTGTTCCTAGAGCAGAGTGAAGACAGTGTGTTCCTAATGCAGAGTGAAGACAGTGTGTTCCTAGAGAAGAGTGAAGACAGTGTGTACGTAAAGCAGAATGAAGACAGTGTGTTCCTAATGCAGAGTTGCGGTGTATGTGCATGGAGCAGAGTGAAGACAGTGTGTTCCATAGCAGAGTGAAGACAGTGTGTTCCTAGAGCAGAGTGAAGACAGTGAGTTCCTAGAGCAGAGTGAAGACAGTGTGTTTCTAGAACAGAGTGAAGACAGTGTGTTACTAAGCAGAGTGAAGACAGTGTGTTCCTAATGCAGAGTGAAGACAGTGTGTTCCTAGAGGAGAGTGAAGACAGTGTGTTCGTAAAGCAGAGTGAAGACAGTGCATTCCTAAAGCAGAGAGAAGACATGGTTTTCTGAGAGCAGAGTGAAGTCAGTGTGTTCCTAATTCAGAGTGAAGACAGTGTGTGCCTAACGCAGAGTGAAGACAGTGTGTTCCTAATGCAGACTGAAGACAGTGAGTTCCTAGAGCAGAGTGAAGAAAGTGTGTTCCTAGAGCAGAGTGAAGACAGTGTGTTCATAACGCAGAGTGAAGACAGTGTGTTCCTAGAGCCTAGTGGAGACAGTGTGTTCCTAAAGCAGAGTGAAGACAGTGTGTTCCGAGCGCAGAGTGAAGACAGTGTGTTCCTAAGCAGAGTGAAGACAGTATGTTCCTAGAGCAGAGTGAAGACTGTGTGTTCCTAATGCAGAGTGAAGAGAGTGTGTTCCTACAGCAGAGTGAAGACAGTGTGTTCCTAGAGCAGAGTGGAGACAGTGTGATCCTAGACCAGAGTGAAGACAGTGTGTTCCTAGAGCAGAGTGAAGACAGTGTGTTCCTAACGCAGAATGAAGGCAGTGTGTTCCTAGAGCAGAGTGAAGACAGTGTGTTCCTAACGCAGAGTGAAGACAGTGTGTTCCTAGAGCCTAGTGGAGACAGTGTGTTCCTAAAGCAGAGTGAAGACAGTGTGTTCCGAGCGCAGAGTGAAGACAGTGTGTTCCTAAGCAGAGTGAAGACAGTATGTTCCTAGAGCAGAGTGAAGACTGTGTGTTCCTAATGCAGAGTGAAGAGAGTGTGTTCCTAGAGCAGAGTGAAGACAGTGTGTTACTAGAGCAGAGTGAAGAGAGTGTGTTCCTAACGCAGAGTGAAGGCTGTATGTTCCTAGAACAGAGTAAATACAGTGTGTGCCTAACGCAGAGTTAAGACAGTGTGTTCTAGAGGAGAGTGAAGAAAGTGTATCCTAATGCAGAATTACGGTGTTTTGCATGAAGCAGAGTCAAGACAGTGTGTTCCTAGAGCAGAGTGAAGACAGTGTGTTCCTAGAGCAGAGAGAAGACAATGTGTTCCTAGAGCAGAGTGAAGACAGTGTGTTCCTAATGCAGAGTGAAGAGAGTGGGTTCCTAGAGCAGAGTGAAGACAGTGTGTTCCTAGAGCAGAATGAAGGCAGTGTGTTCCTAGAGCATAGTGAAGAAAGTGTGTTCCTACTCAGAGTGAAGACAGTGTGTTCCTAGAGCAGAGTGAAGACAGTGTGTTCCTAATGCAGATTGCAGACAGTGTGTTCCTAGAGCAGAGTGAAGACAGTGTGTTCCTAAAGCAGAGTAAAGACAGTGTGTTCCTAGAGCAGAGTGAAGACAGTGTGTTCCTAATGCAGAATGAAGACAGTGTGTTCCTAGAGAGGAGTGAAGACAGTGTGTACGTAAAGCAGAATGAAGACAGTGTGTTCCTAATGCAGAGTGAAGACAGTGTGTTCCTAGAGGAGAGTGAAGACAGTGTGTTCCTAAAGCAGAGTGAAGACAGTGCATTCCTAAAGCAGAGAGAAGACAGGGTTTTCTGAGAGCAGAGTGAAGTCAGTGTGTTCCTAATGCAGAGTGAAGACAGTGTGTGCCTAACGCAGAGTGAAGACAGTGTGTTCCTAATGCAGACTGAAGACAGTGAGTTCCTAGAGCAGAGTGAAGACAGTGTGTTCCTAGAGCAGAGTGAAGACAGTATGTTCCTAACCCAGAGTGAAAAGAGTGTGTTCCTAGAGCAGAGTGAAGACAGTGTGTTCCTAACGCAGAGTGAAGACATGTGTTCCTAGAGCAAAGTGAAGACAGTGTGTTCCTAACGCAGAGTGAAGACAGTGTGTTCCTAATGCAGATTGAAGAGAGTGTGTGCATAGAACAGAGTGAATACAGTGTCTTCCTAGAGCACAGTGAAGACTCTATGTTCCTAATGCAGAGTTGCGGAGTATGTGCATGTGGCAGAATGAAGATTGTGTGTTCCTAGAGCAGAGTGAAGACAGTGTGTTCCTAATGCAGAGTGAAGACAGTGTGTTCCTAATGCAGAGTGAAGACAGTGTGTTCCTAATGCAGAGTGAAGACAGTGTGTTTCTAATGCAGAGGGAAGACAGTGTGTTCCTAGAACAGAGTTGCGGTGTATTTGCATGGAGCAGAGTGAAGACAGTGTGTTCCTAGAGCAGAGTGAAGGGAGTGTGTTCCTAGAACAGAGTGAAGACAGTGTGTTCCTAGGGCAGAGTGAAGACAGTGTGTTCCTAATGCAGAGTGAAGACAGTGTGTTTCTAATGCAGAGTGAAGACAGTGTGTTCCTAGAACAGAGTTGCGGTGTATTTGCATGGAGCAGAGGGAAGACAGTGTGTTCCTAGACCATAGTTGCGGTGTATTTGCATGGTTCAGAGTGAAGACAGTGTGTTCCTAATGCAGAGTGAAGACAGTGTGTTTCTAATGCAGAGTGAAGACAGTGTGTTCCTAATGCAGAGTGAAGACAGTGTGTTCCTAGATCAGAGTGAAGACAGTGTGTTACTAGAGCAGAGTGAAGAGAGTGTGTTCCTAACGCAGAGTGAAGTCTGTGTGTTCCTAGAGCAGACTGAAGACCGTGTGTGCATAACGCAGAGTGAAGAAGTCTGTTCCTAGTGGAGAGTGAAGAAAGTGTGTTCCTAATGCAGAATTGCGGTGTATTTGCATGAAGCAGAGTGAAGACAGTGTGTTCCTAACGCAGAGTGAAGACAGTGTGTTCCTAGAGCAGAGTGAAGACAGTGTGTTTCTAGAGCAGAGTGAAGACAGTGTATTCCTAACGCAGAGTGAAGACAGTGTGTTCCTAGAGCACAGTGAAGACAGTGTGTTCCTAACGCAGTGTGAAGACAGTGTGTTCCTAATGCAGATTGAACAGAGTGTGTGCCTAGAACAGAGTGAAGACAGTGTCTTCCTAGAGCAGTGAAGACTTTATGTTCCTAATACAGAGTTGCGGAGTATGTGCATGGAGCAGAATGAAGACTGTGTGTTCCTAATGCATAGTGAAGACAGTGTGTTCCTAATGCAGAGTGAAGACAGTGTGTTCCTAATGCAGAATGAAGACAGTGTGTTCCTAATGCAGAGTGAAGACAGTGTGTTTCTAATGCAGAGGGAAAACAGTGTGTTCCTAGAACAGAGTTTCGGTGTATTTGCATGGAGCAGAGTGAAGACAGTGTGTTCCTAGAGCAGAGTGAATGGAGTGTGTTCCTAGAACAGAGTGTAGACAGTGTGTTCCTAGAGCAGAGTGAAGACAGTGTGTTCCTACTCAGAGTGAAGACAGTGTGTTCCTAGAGCAGAGTGAAGACAGTGTGTTCCTATCACAGAGTGAAGACAGTGTGTTCCTAGAACAGAGTGAAGACAGTGTGTTCCTAAAGAAGAGTTGCGGTTTATTTGAATGGAGCAGAGTGAAGATGGTGTGTTCCTAAAGCAGAGTGAAGACAGTGTGTTCCTAGAGCAGAGTGAAGACAGTGTGTTCCTAACGCAGAGTGAAGAGAGTGTGATCCGAGAGCAGAGTGAAGACAGTGTGTTCCTAGGGCAGAGTGAAGACAGTGTGTTCCTAACACAGAGTGGAGACAGTGTGTTCCTAGAGCAGAGTGAAGACAGTGGGTTCCTAGAGCAGAATGAAGACAGTGTGTTCCCAGAGCAGAGTGAAGACAGTGTGTTCCTAGAGCAGAGTGAAGACAGTTTGTACCTAGAGAAGAGTGAAGACAGTGTGTTCCTATAGCAGAGTGAAGACAGTGTGTTCCTAGAGCAGAGTGAAGACAGTGTGTTCCTAGAGCAGAATGAAGGCAGTGTGTTCCTAAGCAGAGTGATGACAGTGTGTTCCTAGAGCAGAGTGAAGACAGTGTGTTCCTAATGCAGAGTGAAGACAGTGTGTTCCTAGAGCAGAGTGAAGACAGTGTGTTACTAGAGCAGAGTGAAGAGAGTGTGTTCCTAATGCAGAGTGTAGTCTGTGTGTTCCTAGAGCAGAGTGAAGACCGTGTGTGCATAACGCAGAGTGAAGAAAGTCTGTTCCTAGAGGAGAGTGAAGAAAGTGTGTTCCTAATGCAGAATTGCGGTGTATTTGCATGAAGCAGAGTGAAGACGGTGTGTTCCTAGAGCAGAGTGAAGACAGTGTGTTCCTAGAGCAGAGAGAATACAGTGTGTTCCTAACGCAGAGTGAAGACAGTGTGTTCCTAGAGCAGAGTGAAGACAGTGTGTTCCTAGAGCAGAGTGAAGACATTGTGTTCCTAACGCAGAGTGAAGACAGTGTGTTCCTAGAGCACAGTGAAGACAGTGTGTTCCTAACGCAGAGTGAAGACAGTGTGTTCCTAATGCAGATTGAAGAGTGTGTGTGCCTAGAACAGAGTGAAGACAGTGTCTTCCTAGAGCAGAGTGAAGACAGTGTGTTCGTAATGCAGAGTGAAGACAGTGTGTTCCTAGAGCAGAGTGACTACAGTGTGTTCCTAACGCAGAGTGAAGAGAGTGTGATCCTAGAGCAGAGTGAAGACAGTGTGTTCCTAGAGCAGAGTGAAGACAGTGTGCTCCTAATGCAGAGTGGAGAGAGTGTTCCTAATGCAGAGTGAAGACAGTGTGTTCCTAGAGCAGAGTGAAGACAGTGTGTTCCTAGAGAAGAGTGAAGACAGGGTTTTCCTAATGCAGAGTGAAGACAGTGGGTTCCAAACACCCAGTTGCAGTGTATGTGAATGGAGAAGTGTGAAGACATTGTGTTCCTAATGCAGAGTGAAGACAGTGTGTTCCTAGAGCAGAGTGAAGATAGTGTGTTCCTAGAGCAGAGTGAAGGCAGTGTGTTCCTAGAGCAGAGTGAAGACAGTGTGTTCCTAAGCAGAGTGAAGACAGTGTGTTCCTAGAGGAGAGTGAAGACAGTGTGTTCCTAATGCAGAGTGAAGACAGTGTATTCCTAGAGCAAAGTGAAGACAGTGTGTTACTAGAGCAAAGTGAAGAGAGTGTGTTCCTAACGCAGAGTGAAGCCTGTGTGTTCCTAGAGCAGAGTGAAGACCGTGTGTGCATAATGCAGAGTGAAGACAGTGTGTTCCTAGAGGAGAGTGAAGAAAGTGTGTTCCTAATGCAGAATTGCGGTGTATTTGCATGAAGCAGAGTGAAGGCGGTGTGTTCCTAGAGCAGAGTGAAGACAGTGTGTTCCTAGAGCAGAGAGAAGACAGTGTGTTCCTAGAGCAGAGTGAAGACAGTGTGTTCCTAATGCAGACTGAAGACAGTGTGTTCCTAGAACAGAGTGAAGACAGTGTGTTCCTTGAGCAGAGTGAAGACAGTGTTTTCATAGAGCAGAATGAAGACAGTGTGTTCGTAACGCAGAGTGAAGACAATGTGTTCCTAAAGCAGAGTGAAAAGAGTGTGTTCCCTGAGCAGAGTGAAGACAGTGTGTTCCTAACGCAGAGTGAAGACAGTGTGTTCCTAGAGCAGAGTGAAGAAAGTGTGTTCCTAAAGCAGAGTGAATAAGTGTGTGCCTAAGGCAGAGTGAAGACAGTGTGTTCTTAATACAGAGTGAAGACAGTGTGTTTCTAATGCAGAGTGAAGACCGTGTGTTCCTAAAGCAGAGTGAAGACAGTGTGTTCTTTGAGTAGAGTGAAGACAGTGTGTTCCAAGAGCAGAGTGAAGACAGTGTGTTCCTAGAGCAGAGTGAAGACAGTGTGTTCCTAGAGCAGACGAAGACAGTGTGTCCCTAGAGCAGAGTGAAGACAGTGTGTTCCTAGAGTAGAGTGAAGACAGTGTGTTCCTAATGCAGAGTGAAGACAGTGTGTTTCTAATGCAGAGTGAAGACAGTGTGTTCCTAGAGCACAGTTGCGGTGTATTTGCATGGAGTAGAGTGAAGACAGTGTGTTCCTAGAGCAGAGTGAAGACAGTGTGTTCCTAGAGAAGAATGAAGACAGTGTGTTCCTAGAGAAGAGTGAAGACAGTGTGTTCTAGAGCAGAGTGAAGACAGTGTATTCCTAGAGCAGAGTGAAGACAGTGTGTTCCTAATGCAGAGTGAAGACAGTGTGTTCTAGAGCAGAGTGAATACTTTGTGTTCCTAGAGCAGTGTGAAGACAGTGTGTTCCTAATGCAGAGTTGTGGTGTATTTGCATGAAGCAGAGTGAAGACGGTGTATTTCTAGAGCAGAGTGAAGACAGTGTGTTTCTAGACCCGAGTGATGACTGTGTGTTCCTAGAGCAAGGTGAAGACAGTGGGTTCCTAATGCAGATTGAAGACAGTGTGTTCCTAGAGAAAGGGAAGACAGTGTGTTCCTAAAGCAGAGTGAAGACAGTGTGTTCCTAATGCAGAGTTTCGGTTTATGTGCATGGAGCAGGGTGAAGACAGTGTGTTCCTAGAGCAGAGTGTAGACAGTATGTTCCTAACACAGAGTGAAGATAGTGTTTTCCTATAGCAGTATGAAGACAGTGTGATTCTAACGCAGCGTGAACACAATGTGTTCATAACCCAGAGTTCCTGTGTATGTGCAATAGCAGAGTGAAGCAAGTGTGTACATATAGCAGAGTGAAGACAGTGTGTTCCTAACGCAGAGTGAAGACAGTGTGTTCCTAGAGCAGAGTTAAGACACTGTGTTCCTAATGCAGAGTTGCCTTCTATGTGCAAGGAGCAGAGTGAAGACAGTGTGTTCCTAAATGAGATTGAAGACAGTGTGTTATTAATGCAAGTGAACACAGTGTGTTCCTTGAGCAGAGTGAAGACAGTGTGTTCCTAAGCAGAGTGAAGACAGTGTGTTCCTAGGGCAGAGTGAAGACAGTGTGTTACTAGATCAGTGTGAAGAGACTGTCTTCCTAGAGCACAGTGAGGACAGTGTGTTCCTAGAGCAGAGTGGAGACAATGTGTTCCAAGGGCAGAGTGAAGAAAGAGTGTTCCTTAGCAGAGTGAAGATAATTTGTTCCTAACGCAGAGTGAAGGCAGTGTGTTCCTACAGCAGAGTGAAGACATGTGTTCCTAACGAAGAGTGAAGTCTGTGTGTTCCAAGAGGAGAGTGAAGAGAGTGTGTTCCTAGAGCAGAGTGAAGACAGTGTGTTCCTAGAGCAGAATGAAGACAGTGTGTGCCTAACGCAGATTGAAGACAGTGTGTTCCTAGAGGAGAGTGAGAAAGTGTGTTCCTAATGCAGAGTTGTGGTGTATTTGCATGAAGCAGAGTGAAGAATGTGTATTCCTAGAGCAGAGTGAAGACAGTGTGTTCCTAGAGCAGAATGAAGACAGAGTGTTCCTAAGGCAGAGTGAAGACAGTGTGTTCCTAGACCATAATGAAGACAGTGGGTTCCTAACGCAGAGTGAAGACAGTGTGTTCCTAATGCAGAGTGAAGACAGTGTGTTCCTAGTGCAGAGTGAACAGATTGTGATCCTGGAGCATAGTGAAGACTGTGTGATCCTAGAGCAGAGTGAAGACAGTGTGTTCCTACTGCAGAGTGAAGACAGTGTGTTCCTAATGCAGACTGAAGACATTGTGTTCCTAGAACAGTGTGAAGACAGTGTGTTCCTAGAGCAGAGTGAAGACAGTGTGTTCCCATAGCCGAGAGAAGACAGTATGTTCCTAGAGCAGAATGAAGACAGTGTGTTCCAAACGCAGAGAGAAGACAGTGTGATCCTAGAGCAGAGTGAAGACAGTGTGTTCCTAGAGCAGAGTGAAGACAGTGTGTTCCTAGAGTAGAGTGAAGACAGTGTGTTCCAAAAGCAGAGTGAAGACTGTGTGTTACTAACACAGAGTTGCGGTGTATGTGCATGGAGCAGAGTGAAGACAGTGTGTTCCTAGAGCAGAGTGAAGACAGTATTCCTAAAACAGAGTGAAGACAGTGTTTTCCTATAGCAGAATGAAGACAGTGTGTTTCTAACCCAGAGTTCCGGTGTATGTGCATGGAGCAGAGTGAAGAAAGTGTGTACATAGAGCAGAGTGAATAAAGTGTGTGCCTAAGGCAGAGTGAAGACAGTGTGTTCTTAATACAGAGTGAAGACAGTGTGTTTCTAATGCAGAGTGAAGACAGTGTGTTCCTAAAGCAGAGTGAAGACAGTGTGTTCTTTGAGTAGAGTGAAGACAGTGTGTTCCAAGAGCAGAGTGAAGACAGTGTGTTCATAGAGCAGAGGGAAGACAGTGTGTTCCTAGAGCAGAGTGAAGACAGTGTGTTCCTAAAGCAGAGTGAAGACAGTGTGTTCCTAATGCAGAGTTTCGGTTTATGTGCATGGAGCAGGGTGAAGACAGTGTGTTCCTAGAGCAGAGTGTAGACAGTATGTTCCTAACACAGAGTGAAGATAGTGTTTTCCTATAGCAGTATGAAGACAGTGTGATTCTAACGCAGCGTGAACACAATGTGTTCATAACCCAGAGTTCCTGTGTATGTGCAATAGCAGAGTGAAGCAAGTGTGTACATATAGCAGAGTGAAGACAGTGTGTTCCTAACGCAGAGTGAAGACAGTGTGTTCCTAGAGCAGAGTTAAGACACTGTGTTCCTAATGCAGAGTTGCCTTCTATGTGCAAGGAGCAGAGTGAAGACAGTGTGTTCCTAAATGAGATTGAAGACAGTGTGTTATTAATGCAAGTGAAGACAGTGTGTTCCTTGAGCAGAGTGAAGACAGTGTGTTCCTAAGCAGAGTGAAGACAGTGTGTTCCTAGGGCAGAGTGAAGACAGTGTGTTACTAGATCAGTGTGAAGAGACTGTCTTCCTAGAGCACAGTGAGGACAGTGTGTTCCTAGAGCAGAGTGGAGACAATGTGTTCCAAGGGCAGAGTGAAGAAAGAGTGTTCCTTAGCAGAGTGAAGATAATTTGTTCCTAACGCAGAGTGAAGGCAGTGTGTTCCTACAGCAGAGTGAAGACATGTGTTCCTAACGAAGAGTGAAGTCTGTGTGTTCCAAGAGGAGAGTGAAGAGAGTGTGTTCCTAGAGCAGAGTGAAGACAGTGTGTTCCTAGAGCAGAATGAAGACAGTGTGTGCCTAACGCAGATTGAAGACAGTGTGTTCCTAGAGGAGAGTGAGAAAGTGTGTTCCTAATGCAGAGTTGTGGTGTATTTGCATGAAGCAGAGTGAAGAATGTGTATTCCTAGAGCAGAGTGAAGACAGTGTGTTCCTAGAGCAGAATGAAGACAGAGTGTTCCTAAGGCAGAGTGAAGACAGTGTGTTCCTAGACCATAATGAAGACAGTGGGTTCCTAACGCAGAGTGAAGACAGTGTGTTCCTAATGCAGAGTGAAGACAGTGTGTTCCTAGTGCAGAGTGAACAGATTGTGATCCTGGAGCATAGTGAAGACTGTGTGATCCTAGAGCAGAGTGAAGACAGTGTGTTCCTACTGCAGAGTGAAGACAGTGTGTTCCTAATGCAGACTGAAGACATTGTGTTCCTAGAACAGTGTGAAGACAGTGTGTTCCTAGAGCAGAGTGAAGACAGTGTGTTCCCATAGCCGAGAGAAGACAGTATGTTCCTAGAGCAGAATGAAGACAGTGTGTTCCAAACGCAGAGAGAAGACAGTGTGATCCTAGAGCAGAGTGAAGACAGTGTGTTCCTAGAGCAGAGTGAAGACAGTGTGTTCCTAGAGTAGAGTGAAGACAGTGTGTTCCAAAAGCAGAGTGAAGACTGTGTGTTACTAACACAGAGTTGCGGTGTATGTGCATGGAGCAGAGTGAAGACAGTGTGTTCCTAGAGCAGAGTGAAGACAGTATTCCTAAAACAGAGTGAAGACAGTGTTTTCCTATAGCAGAATGAAGACAGTGTGTTTCTAACCCAGAGTTCCGGTGTATGTGCATGGAGCAGAGTGAAGAAAGTGTGTACATAGAGCAGAGTGAATAAAGTGTGTGCCTAAGGCAGAGTGAAGACAGTGTGTTCTTAATACAGAGTGAAGACAGTGTGTTTCTAATGCAGAGTGAAGACAGTGTGTTCCTAAAGCAGAGTGAAGACAGTGTGTTCTTTGAGTAGAGTGAAGACAGTGTGTTCCAAGAGCAGAGTGAAGACAGTGTGTTCATAGAGCAGAGGGAAGACAGTGTGTTCCTAGAGCAGAGTGAAGACAGTGTGTCCCTAGAGCAGAGTGAAGACAGTGTATTCCTAGAGTAGAGTGAAGACAGTTTGTTCCTAATGCAGAGTGAAGACAGTGTGTTCCTAATGCAGAGTGAAGACAGTGTGTTTCTAATGCAGAGTGAAGACAGTGTGTTCCTAGAGCAGAGTTGCGGAGTATTTGCATGGAGTAGAGTGAAGACAGTGTGTTCCTAGAGCAGAATGAAGACAGTGTGTTCCTAGAGAAGAGTGAAGACAGTGTGTTCCTAGAGAAGAGTGAAGACAGTGTGTTCTAGAGCAGAGTGAAGACAGTGTGTTCCTAGAGCAGAGTGAAGACAGTGTGTTCCTAATGCAGAGTTGTGATGTATTTGCATGAAGCAGAATGAAGACGGTGTATTCCTAGAGCAGAGTGAAGACAGTGTGTTTCTAGACCCGAGTGATGACAGTGTGTTCCTAGAGCATAGTGAAGACAGTGGGTTCCTAATGCAGATTGAAGACAGTGTGTTCCTAGAGAAAGGGAAGACAGTGTGTTCCTAAAGCAGAGTGAAGACAGTGTGTTCCTAATGCAGAGTTGCGGTTTATGTGCATGGAGCAGGGTGAAGACAGTGTGTTCCTAGAGCAGAGTGTAGACAGTATGTTCCTAACACAGAGTGAAGATACTGTTTTCCTATAGCAACATGAAGACAGTGTGATTCTAACGCAGCGTGACCACAATGTGTTCTTAACCCAGAGTTCCTGTGTATGTGCATGGACAGAGTGAAGCAAGTGTGTACATATAGCAGAGTGAAGACAGTGTGTTCCTAACGCAGAGTGAAGACAGTGTGTTCCTAGAGCAGAGTGAAGACAGTGTGTTCCTAAATGAGATTGAAGACAGTGTGTTATTAATGCAAGTGAAGACAGTGTGTTCCTTGAGCAGAGTGAAGACAGTGTGTTCTTTTAGTAGAGTGAAGACAGTGTGTTCCAAGAGCAGAATGAAGACAGTGTGTTCCTAGAGCAGAGTTAAGACAGTGTGTTCCTACAGCAGAGTGAAGACAGTGTGTCCCTAGAGCAGAGTGAAGACAGTGTGTTCCTAGAGTAGAGTGAAGACAGTGTGTTCCTAATGCAGAGTGAAGACAGTGTGTTCCTAATGCAGAGTGAAGACAGTGTGTTTCTAATGCAGAGTGAAGTCAGTGTGTTCCTAGAGCAGAGTTGCGGTGTATTTGCATGGAGTAGAGTGAAGACAGTGTGTTCCTAAGCAGAGTGAAGACAGTGTGTTCCTAGAGAAGAGTGAAGACAGTGTGTTCCTAGAGAAGAGTGAAGACAGTGTGTTCTAGAGCAGAGTGAAGACAGTGTATTCCTAGAGCAGAGTGAACACAGTGTGTTCCTAGAGCAGAGAGAAGACAGTGTGTTCCTAATGCAGAGTGAAGACAGTGTGTTCTAGAGCAGAGTGAAGACAGTGTGTTCCTAGAGCAGAGTGAAGACAGTGTGTTCCTAATGCAGAGTTGTGGTGTATTTGCATGAAGCAGAGTGAAGACGGTGTATTCCTTGAGCAGAGTGAAGACAGTGTGTTTCTAGACCCGAGTGATGACAGTGTGTTCCTAGAGCAGAGTGAAGACAGTGGGTTCCTAATGCAGAGTGAAGACAGTGTTTCTAATGCAGAGGGAAGATAGTGTGTTCCTACAACAGAGTTGCGGTGTATTTGCATGGAGCAGAGTGAAGGCAGTGTGTTCCTAGACCAGAGTGAAGACAGTGTGTTCCTAGAGAAGAGTGAAGACAGTGTGTTCCTAGAGCAGAATAATGAAAGTGTGTTCCTAAGGCAGAGTGCAGACAGAGTGTTCCTAGAGCAGAGTGAAGACAGTGTGTTCCTAATGCAGATTGCAGACAGTGTGTTCCTAGAGCAGAGTGAAGACAGTGTGTTCCTAAAGCAGAGTAAAGACAGTGTGTTCCTAGAGCAGAGTGAAGACAGTGTGTTCCTAATGCAGAATGAAGACAGTGTGTTCCTAGAGAGGAGTGAAGACAGTTTGTACGTAAAGCAGAATGAAGACAGTGCATTCCTAAAGCAGAGGGAAGACAGGGTTTTCTGAGAGCAGAGTGAAGTCAGTGTGTTCCTAATGCAGAGTGAAGACAGTGTGTGCCTAACGCAGAGTGAAGACAGTGTGTTCCTAATGCAGACTGAAGACAGTGAGTTCCTAGAGCAGAGTGAAGACAGTGTGTTCCTAGAGCAGAGTGAAGACAGTATGTTCCTAACCCAGAGTGAAAAGAGTGTGTTCCTAGAGCAGAGTGAAGACAGTGTGTTCCTAACGCAGAGTGAAGACAGTGTGTTCCTAATGCAGATTGAAGAGAGTGTGTGCCTAGAACAGAGTGAATACAGTGTCTTCCTAGAGCACAGTGAAGACTCTATGTTCCTAATGCAGAGTTGCGGAGTATGTGCATGTGGCAGAATGAAGATTGTGTGTTCCTAGAGCAGAGTGAAGACAGTGTGTTCCTAATGCAGAGTGAAGACAGTGTGTTCCTAATGCAGAGTGAAGACAGTGTGTTCCTAATGCAGAGTGAAGACAGTGTGTTTCTAATGCAGAGGGAAGACAGTGTGTTCCTAGAACAGAGTTGCGGTGTATTTGCATGGAGCAGAGTGAAGACAGTGTGTTCCTAGAGCAGAGTGAAGGGAGTGTGTTCCTAGAACAGAGTGAAGACAGTGTGTTCCTAGAGCAGAGTGAAGACAGTGTGTTCCTAATGCAGAGTGAAGACAGTGTGTTCCTAATGCAGAGTGAAGACAGTGTGTTTCTAATGCAGAGTGAAGACAGTGTGTTCCTAGAACAGAGTTGCGGTGTATTTGCATGGAGCAGAGGGAAGACAGTGTGTTCCTAGACCATAGTTGCGGTGTATTTGCATGGTTCAGAGTGAAGACAGTGTGTTCCTAATGCAGAGTGAAGACAGTGTGTTTCTAGAGCAGAGTGAAGACAGTGTGTTCCTAATGCAGAGTGAAGACAGTGTGTTCCTAGATCAGAGTGAAGACAGTGTGTTACTAGAGCAGAGTGAAGAGAGTGTGTTCCTAACGCAGAGTGAAGTCTGTGTGTTCCTAGAGCAGACTGAAGACCGTGTGTGCATAACGCAGAGTGAAGAAGTCTGTTCCTAGTGGAGAGTGAAGAAAGTGCGTTCCTAATGCAGAATTGCGGTGTATTTGCATGAAGCAGAGTGAAGACAGTGTGTTCCTAACGCAGAGTGAAGACAGTGTGTTCCTAGAGCAGAGTGAAGACAGTGTGTTTCTAGAGCAGAGTGAAGACAGTGTATTCCTAACGCAGAGTGAAGACAGTGTGTTCCTAGAGCACAGTGAAGACAGTGTGTTCCTAACGCAGAGTGAAGACAGTGTGTTCCTAATGCAGATTGAACAGAGTGTGTGCCTAGAACAGAGTGAAGACAGTGTCTTCCTAGAGCAGTGAAGACTTTATGTTCCTAATACAGAGTTGCGGAGTATGTGCATGGAGCAGAATGAAGACTGTGTGTTCCTAATGCATAGTGAAGACACTGTGTTCCTAATGCAGAGTGAAGACAGTGTGTTCCTAATGCAGAATGAAGACAGTGTGTTCCTAATGCAGAGTGAAGACAGTGTGTTTCTAATGCAGAGGGAAAACAGTGTGTTCCTAGAACAGAGTTTCGGTGTATTTGCATGGAGCAGAGTGAAGACAGTGTGTTCCTAGAGCAGAGTGAATGGAGTGTGTTCCTAGAACAGAGTGTAGACAGTGTGTTCCTAGAGCAGAGTGAAGACAGTGTGTTCCTACTCAGAGTGAAGACAGTGTGTTCCTAGAGCAGAGTGAAGACAGTGTGTTCCTATCACAGAGTGAAGACAGTGTGTTCCTAGAACAGAGTGAAGACAGTGTGTTCCTAAAGAAGAGTTGCGGTTTATTTGAATGGAGCAGAGTGAAGATGGTGTGTTCCTAAAGCAGAGTGAAGACAGTGTGTTCCTAGAGCAGAGTGAAGACAGTGTGTTCCTAACGCAGAGTGAAGAGAGTGTGATCCGAGAGCAGAGTGAAGACAGTGTGTTCCTAGGGCAGAGTGAAGACAGTGTGTTCCTAACACAGAGTGGAGACAGTGTGTTCCTAGAGCAGAGTGAAGACAGTGGGTTCCTAGAGCAGAATGAAGACAGTGTGTTCCCAGAGCAGAGTGAAGACAGTGTGTTCCTAGAGCAGAGTGAAGACAGTTTGTACCTAGAGAAGAGTGAAGACAGTGTGTTCCTATAGCAGAGTGAAGACAGTGTGTTCCTAGAGCAGAGTGAAGACAGTGTGTTCCTAGAGCAGAATGAAGGCAGTGTGTTCCTAAGCAGAGTGATGACAGTGTGTTCCTAGAGCAGAGTGAAAACAGTGTGTTCCTAATGCAGAGTGAAGACAGTGTGTTCCTAGAGCAGAGTGAAGACAGTGTGTTACTAGAGCAGAGTGAAGAGAGTGTGTTCCTAATGCAGAGTGAAGTCTGTGTGTTCCTAGAGCAGAGTGAAGACCGTGTGTGCATAACGCAGAGTGAAGAAAGTCTGTTCCTAGAGGAGAGTGAATAAAGTGTGTTCCTAATGCAGAATTGCGGTGTATTTGCATGAAGCAGAGTGAAGACGGTGTGTTCCTAGAGCAGAGTGAAGACAGTGTGTTCCTAGAGCAGAGAGAATACAGTGTGTTCCTAACGCAGAGTGAAGACAGTGTGTTCCTAGAGCAGAGTGAAGACAGTGTGTTCCTAGAGCAGAGTGAAGACATTGTGTTCCTAACGCAGAGTGAAGACAGTGTGTTCCTAGAGCACAGTGAAGACAGTGTGTTCCTAACGCAGAGTGTAGACAGTGTGTTCCTAATGCAGATTGAAGAGTGTGTGTGCCTAGAACAGAGTGAAGACAGTGTCTTCCTAGAGCAGAGTGAAGACTGTATGTTCCTAATACAGAGTTGCATAGTATGTGCATGGAGCAGAATGAAGATTGTGTGTTGCTAATGCAGAGTGAAGACAGTGTGTTCCTAATGCAGAGTGAAGACAGTGTGTTCCTAATGCAGAGTGAAGACAGTGTGTTTCTAATGCAGAGGGAAGACAGTGTGTTCCTAGGACAGAGTTGCGGTGTATTTGCATGGAGCAGAGTGAAGACAGTGTGTTCCTAGAGCAGAGTTAATGGAGTGTGTTCCTAGACCAGAGTGTAGACAGTGTGTTCCTAGAGCAGAGTGAAGACAGTGTGTTCCTACTCAGAGTGAAGACAGTGTGTTCCTAGAGCAGAGTGAAAACAGTGTGTTCCTAATTCAGATTACATACAGTGTGTTCCTAGAGCAGAGTGAAGACAGTGTGTTCGTAATGCAGAGTGAAGACAGTGTGTTCCTAGAGCAGAGTGAAGACAGTGTGTTCCTAATGCAGAGTGAAGAGAGTGTGTTCGTAGAGAAGAGTGAAGACAGTGTGTTCGTAAAGCAGAGTGAAGACAGTGTTTTACTAACGCAGAGTTGCGGTGTATGTGCATGGAGCAGAGTGAAGACAGTGTGTTCCTAGAGCAGAGTGAAGACAGTGTGTTCCTAGAGCAGAGTGAAGACAGTGTGTTCCTAGAGCAGAGTGAAGACAGTGTGTTCCTAGAGCAGAGTGAAGACTTTGTGTTCCTAGAGCAGAGTGAATACAGTGTGTTCCTAACGCAGAGTGAAGAGAGTGTGATCCTAGAGCAGAGTGAAGACAGTGTGTTCCTAGAGCAGAGTGAAGACAGTGTGCTCCTAATGCAGAGTGGAGAGAGTGTTCCTAATGCAGAGTGAAGACAGTGTGTTCCTAGAGCAGAGTGAAGACAGTGTGTTCCTAGAGAAGAGTGAAGACAGGGTTTTCCTAATGCAGAGTGAAGACAGTGGGTTCCAAACGCCCAGTTGCAGTGTATGTGCATGGAGAAGTGTGAAGACATTGTGTTCCTAATGCAGAGTGAAGACAGTGTGTTCCTAGAGCAGAGTGAAGACAGTGTGTTCCTAGAGCAGAGTGAAGGCAGTGTGTTCCTAGAGCAGAGTGAAGACAGTGTGTTCCTAAGCAGAGTGAAGACAGTGTGTTCCTAGAGGAGAGTGAAGACAGTGTGTTCCTAATGCAGAGTGAAGACAGTGTATTCCTAGAGCAGAGTGAAGACAGTGTGTTACTAGAGCAAAGTGAAGAGAGTGTGTTCCTAACGCAGAGTGAAGCCTGTTTGTTCCTAGAGCAGAGTGAAGACCGTGTGTGCATAATGCAGAGTGAAGACAGTGTGTTCCTAGAGGAGAGTGAAGAAAGTGTGTTCCTAATGCAAAATTGCGGTTTATTTGCATGAAGCAGAGTGAAGGCGGTGTGTTCCTAGAGCAGAGTGAAGACAGTGTGTTCCTAGAGCAGAGAGAAGACAGTGTGTTCCTAATGCAGACTGAAGACAGTGTGTTCCTAGAACAGAGTGAAGACAGTGTGTTCCTTGAGCAGAGTGAAGACAGTGTTTTCATAGAGCAGAATGAAGACAGTGTGTTCGTAACGCAGAGTGAAGACAATGTGTTCCTAAAGCAGAGTGAAAAGAGTGTGTTCCCTGAGCAGAGTGAAGACAGTGTGTTCCTAACGCAGAGTGAAGACAGTGTGTTCCTAGAGCAGAGTGAAGAAAGTGTGTTCCTAAAGCAGAGTGAATAAGTGTGTGCCTAAGGCAGAGTGAAGACAGTGTGTTCTTAATACAGAGTGAAGACAGTGTGTTTCTAATGCAGAGTGAAGACCGTGTGTTCCTAAAGCAGAGTGAAGACAGTGTGTTCTTTGAGTAGAGTGAAGACAGTGTGTTCCAAGAGCAGAGTGAAGACAGTGTGTTCTTAGAGCAGAGTGAAGACAGTGTGTTCCTAGAGCAGACGAAGACAGTGTGTCCCTAGAGCAGAGTGAAGACAGTGTGTTCCTAGAGTAGAGTGAAGACAGTGTGTTCCTAATGCAGAGTGAAGACAGTGTGTTCCTAATGCAGAGTGAAGACAGTGTGTTTCTAATGCAGAGTGAAGACAGTGTGTTCCTAGAGCACAGTTGCGGTGTATTTGCATGGAGTAGAGTGAAGACAGTGTGTTCCTAGAGCAGAGTGAAGACAGTGTGTTCCTAGAGAAGAATGAAGACAGTGTGTTCCTAGAGAAGAGTGAAGACAGTGTGTTCTAGAGCAGAGTGAAGACAGTGTATTCCTAGAGCAGAGTGAAGACAGTGTGTTCCTAATGCAGAGTGAAGACAGTGTGTTCTAGAGCAGAGTGAATACTTTGTGTTCCTAGAGCAGAGTGAAGACAGTGTGTTCCTAATGCACAGTTGTGGTGTATTTGCATGAAGCAGAGTGAAGACGGTGTATTTCTAGAGCAGAGTGAAGACAGTGTGTTTCTAGACCCGAGTGATGACTGTGTGTTCCTAGAGCAAGGTGAAGACAGTGGGTTCCTAATGCAGATTGAAGACAGTGTGTTCCTAGAGAAAGGGAAGACAGTGTGTTCCTAAAGCAGAGTGAAGACAGTGTGTTCCTAATGCAGAGTTTCGGTTTATGTGCATGGAGCAGGGTGAAGACAGTGTGTTCCTAGAGCAGAGTGTAGACAGTATGTTCCTAACACAGAGTGAAGATAGTGTTTTCCTATAGCAGTATGAAGACAGTGTGATTCTAACGCAGCGTGAACACAATGTGTTCATAACCCAGAGTTCCTGTGTATGTGCAATAGCAGAGTGAAGCAAGTGTGTACATATAGCAGAGTGAAGACAGTGTGTTCCTAACGCAGAGTGAAGACAGTGTGTTCCTAGAGCAGAGTTAAGAAACTGTGTTCCTAATGCAGAGTTGCCTTGTATGTGCAAGGAGCAGAGTGAAGACAGTGTGTTCCTAAATGAGATTGAAGACAGTGTGTTATTAATGCAAGTGAAGACAGTGTGTTCCTTGAGCAGAGTGAAGACAGTGTGTTCCTAAGCAGAGTGAAGACAGTGTGTTCCTAGGGCAGAGTGAAGACAGTGTGTTACTAGATCAGTGTGAAGAGACTGTCTTCCTAGAGCACAGTGAGGACAGTGTGTTCCTAGAACAGAGTGGAGACAATGTGTTCCAAGGGCAGAGTGAAGAAAGAGTGTTCCTTAGCAGAGTGAAGATAATTTGTTCCTAACGCAGAGTGAAGGCAGTGTGTTCCTACAGCAGAGTGAAGACATGTGTTCCTAACGAAGAGTGAAGTCTGTGTGTTCCAAGAGGAGAGTGAAGAGAGTGTGTTCCTAGAGCAGAGTGAAGACAGTGTGTTCCTAGAGCAGAATGAAGACAGTGTGTGCCTAACGCAGATTGAAGACAGTGTGTTCCTAGAGGAGAGTGAGAAAGTGTGTTCCTAATGCAGAGTTGTGGTGTATTTGCATGAAGCAGAGTGAAGAATGTGTATTCCTAGAGCAGAGTGAAGACAGTGTGTTCCTAGAGCAGAATGAAGACAGAGTGTTCCTAAGGCAGAGTGAAGACAGTGTGTTCCTAGACCATAATGAAGACAGTGGGTTCCTAACGCAGAGTGAAGACAGTGTGTTCCTAATGCAGAGTGAAGACAGTGTGTTCCTAGTGCAGAGTGAACAGATTGTGATCCTGGAGCATAGTGAATACTGTGTGATCCTAGAGCAGAGTGAAGACAGTGTGTTAATACTGCAGAGTGAAGACAGTGTGTTCCTAATGCAGACTGAAGACATTGTGTTCCTAGAACAGTGTGAAGACAGTGTGTTCCTAGAGCAGAGTGAAGACAGTGTGTTCCCATAGCCGAGAGAAGACAGTATGTTCCTAGAGCAGAATGAAGACAGTGTGTTCCAAACGCAGAGAGAAGACAGTGTGATCCTAGAGCAGAGTGAAGACAGTGTGTTCCTAGAGCAGAGTGAAGACAGTGTGTTCCTAGAGTAGAGTGAAGACAGTGTGTTCCAAAAGCAGAGTGAAGACTGTGTGTTACTAACGCAGAGTTGCGGTGTATGTGCATGGAGCAGAGTGAAGACAGTGTGTTCCTAGAGCAGAGTGAAGACAGTATTCCTAAAACAGAGTGAAGACAGTGTTTTCCTATAGCAGAATGAAGACAGTGTGTTTCTAACCCAGAGTTCCGGTGTATGTGCATGGAGCAGAGTGAAGAAAGTGTGTACTTAGAGCAGAGTGAATAAAGTGTGTGCCTAAGGCAGAGTGAAGACAGTGTGTTCTTAATACAGAGTGAAGACAGTGTGTTTCTAATGCAGAGTGAAGACAGTGTGTTCCTAAAGCAGAGTGAAGACAGTGTGTTCTTTGAGTAGAGTGAAGACAGTGTGTTCCAAGAGCAGAGTGAAGACAGTGTGTTCATAGAGCAGAGGGAAGACAGTGTGTTCCTAGAGCAGAGTGAAGACAGTGTGTCCCTAGAGCAGAGTGAAGACAGTGTATTCCTAGAGTAGAGTGAAGACAGTTTGTTCCTAATGCAGAGTGAAGACAGTGTGTTCCTAATGCAGAGTGAAGACAGTGTGTTTCTAATGCAGAGTGAAGACAGTGTGTTCCTAGAGCAGAGTTGCGGTGTATTTGCATGGAGTACAGTGAAGACAGTGTGTTCCTAGAGCAGAATGAAGACAGTGTGTTCCTAGAGAAGAGTGAAGACAGTGTGTTCCTAGAGAAGAGTGAAGACAGTGTGTTCTAGAGCAGAGTGAAGACAGTGTGTTCCTAGAGCAGAGTGAAGACAGTGTGTTCCTAATGCAGAGTTGTGATGTATTTGCATGAAGCAGAATGAAGACGGTGTATTCCTAGAGCAGAGTGAAGACAGTGTGTTTCTAGACCCGAGTGATGACAGTGTGTTCCTAGAGCATAGTGAAGACAGTGGGTTCCTAATGCAGATTGAAGACAGTGTGTTCCTAGAGAAAGGGAAGACAGTGTGTTCCTAAAGCAGAGTGAAGACAGTGTGTTCCTAATGCAGAGTTGCGGTTTATGTGCATGGAGCAGGGTGAAGACAGTGTGTTCCTAGAGCAGAGTGTAGACAGTATGTTCCTAACACAGAGTGAAGATACTGTTTTCCTATAGCAACATGAAGACAGTGTGATTCTAACGCAGCGTGAACACAATGTGTTCTTAACCCAGAGTTCCTGTGTATGTGCATGGACAGAGTGAAGCAAGTGTGTACATATAGCAGAGTGAAGACAGTGTGTTCCTAACGCAGAGTGAAGACAGTGTGTTCCTAGAGCAGAGTGAAGACAGTGTGTTCCTAAATGAGATTGAAGACAGTGTGTTATTAATGCAAGTGAAGACAGTGTGTTCCTTGAGCAGAGTGAAGACAGTGTGTTCTTTTAGTAGAGTGAAGACAGTGTGTTCCAAGAGCAGAATGAAGACAGTGTGTTCCTAGAGCAGAGTTAAGACAGTGTGTTCCTACAGCAGAGTGAAGACAGTGTGTCCCTAGAGCAGAGTGAAGACAGTATGTTCCTAGAGTAGAGTGAAGACAGTGTGTTCCTAATGCAGAGTGAAGACAGTGTGTTCCTAATGCAGAGTGAAGACAGTGTGTTTCTAATGCAGAGTGAAGTCAGTGTGTTCCTAGAGCAGAGTTGCGGTGTATTTGCATGGAGTAGAGTGAAGACAGTGTGTTCCTAAGCAGAGTGAAGACAGTGTGTTCCTAGAGAAGAGTGAAGACAGTGTGTTCCTAGAGAAGAGTGAAGACAGTGTGTTCTAGAGCAGAGTGAAGACAGTGTATTACTAGAGCAGAGTGAACACAGTGTGTTCCTAGAGCAGAGAGAAGACAGTGTGTTCCTAATGCAGAGTGAAGACAGTGTGTTCTAGAGCAGAGTGAAGACAGTGTGTTCCTAGAGCAGAGTGAAGACAGTGTGTTCCTAATGCAGAGTTGTGGTGTATTTGCATGAAGCAGAGTGAAGACGGTGTATTCCTAGAGCAGAGTGAAGACAGTGTGTTTCTAGACCCGAGTGATGACAGTGTGTTCCTAGAGCAGAGTGAAGACAGTGGGTTCCTAATGCAGAGTGAAGACAGTGTTTCTAATGCAGAGGGAAGATAGTGTGTTCCTACAACAGAGTTGCGGTGTATTTGCATTGAGCAGAGTGAAGGCAGTGTGTTCCTAGACCAGAGTGAAGACAGTGTGTTCCTAGAGAAGAGTGAAGACAGTGTGTTCCTAGAGCAGAATAATGAAAGTGTGTTCCTAAGGCAGAGTGCAGACAGAGTGTTCCTAGAGCAGAGTGAAGACAGTGTGTTCCTAATGCAGAGTGAAGACAGTGTGTTCCTAGAGCAGAGTGAAGACAGTGTGTTCCTAATGCAGAGTGAAGACAGTGTGTTCCTAGAGTAGAGTGAAGACAGTGTGTTCCAAAAGCAGAGTGAAGACTGTGTGTTACTAACGCAGAATTGTGGTGTATGTGCATGGAGCAGAGTGATGACTGTGTTCCTAGAGCAGAGTGAAGACAGTATTCCTAAAACAGAGTGCAGACAGTGTTTTCCTATAGCAGAATGAAGACAGTGTGTTTCTAACGCAGAGTGAAGACAACTTGTTTCTAACCCAGAGACCCAGTGTATGTGCATGGAGCAGAGTGAAGAAAGTGTGTACATAGAGCAGAGTGAATAAAGTGTGTGCCTAAGGCAGAGTGAAGACAGTGTGTTCTTAATACAGAGTGAAGACAGTGTGTTCCTAATGCAGAGTGAAGGCAGTGTGTTCTTTGAGTAGAGTGAAGACAGTGTGTTCCAAGAGCAGAGTGAAGACAGTGTTTTCCTAGAGCAGAGTGAAGACAGTGTGTTCCTAGAGCAGAGTGAAGACAGTGTGTCCCTAGAGCAGAGTGAAGACAGTGTGTTCCTAGAGTAGAGTGAAGACAGTCTGTTCCTAATGCAGAGTGAAGACAGTGTGTCCTAATGCAGAGTGAACACAGTGTGTTTCTAATGCAGAGTGAAGACAGTGTGTTCCTAGAGCAGAGTTGCGGTGTATTTGCATGGAGTAGAGTGAAGACAGTGTGTTCCTAGAGCAGAGTGAAGACAGTGTGTTCCTAGAGAAGAGTGAAGACAGTGTGTTCCTAGAGAAGAGTGAAGACAGTGTGATCTAGAGCAGAGTGAAGACAGTGTATTCCTAGAGCAGAGTGAAGACAGTGTGTTCCTAGAGAAGAGAGAAGACAGTGTGTTCCTAATGCAGAGTGAAGACAGTGTGTTCTTGAGCAGAGTGAAGACAGTGTGTTCCTAGAGCAGAGTGAAGACAGTGTGTTCCTAATGCAGAGTTGTGGTGTATTTGCATGAAGCAGAGTGAAGACGGTGTATTCCTAGAGCACAGTGAAGACAGTGTGTTCCTAGAGCAGAATGAAGACAGAGTGTTCCTAAGGCAGAGTGAAGACAGTGTGTTCCTAACGCAGAGTGAAGAGAGTGTGTTCCTAGAGGAGAGTGAAGACAGTGTGTTCCTAAAACAGGGTGAAGACAGTGTGTTCCTAGAGCATAGTGAAGACAGTGTGTTCCTAGACCATAATGAAGACAGTGGGTTCCTAACGCAGAGTGAAGACAGTGTGTTCCTAATGCAGAGTGAAGACAGTGTGTTCCTAGATCAGAGTGAACAGATTGTGATCCTAGAGCAGATTGAAGACAGTGTGATCCTAGAGCAGAGTGAAGACAGTGTGTTCCTACAGCAGAGTGAAGACACTGTGTTCCTAATGCAGACTGAAGACATTGTGTTCCTAGAACAGTGTGAAGACAGTGTGTTCCTAGAGCAGAGTGAAGACAGTGTGTTCCCATAGCCGAGAGAAGACAGTATGTTCCTAGAGCAGAATGAAGACAGTGTGTTCCAAACGCAGAGAGAAGACAGTGTGATCCTAGAGCAGGGTGAAGACAGTGTGTTCCTAGAGCAGAGTGAAGACAGTGTGTTCCTAGAGTAGAGTGAAGACAGTGTGTTCCAAAAGCAGAGTGAAGACTGTGTGTTACTAACGCAGAGTTGCGGTGTATGTGCATGGAGCAGAGTGAAGACAGTGTGTTCTTAGAGCAGAGTGAAGACAGTATTCCTAAAACAGAGTGAAGACTGTGTTTTCCTATAGCAGAATGAAGACAGTGTGTTTCTAACGCAGAGTGAAGACAACGTGTTTCTAACCCAGAGTTCCAGTGTATGTGCATGGAGCAGAGTGAAGAAAGTGTGTACATAGAGCAGAGTGAATAAAGTGTGTGCCTAAGGCAGAGTGAAGACAGTGTGTTCTTAATACAGAGTGAAGACAGTGTGTTTCTAATGCAGAGTGAAGACAGTGTGTTCCTTGAGCAGAGTGAAGACAGTGTGTTCTTTGAGTAGAGTGAAGACAGTGTGTTCCAAGAGCAGAGTGAAGACAGTGTGTTCATAGAGCAGAGTGAAGACAGTGTGTTCCTAGAGCAGAGTGAAGACAGTGTGTCCCTAGAGCAGAGTGAAGACAGTGTGTTCCTAGAGTAGAATGAAGACAGTGTGTTCCTAATGCAGAGTGAAGACAGTGTGTTCCTAATGCAGAGTGAAGACAGTGTGTTTCTAATGCAGAGTGAAGACAGTGTGTTCCTAGAGCAGAGTTGTGGTGTATTTGCATGGAGTAGAGTGAAGACAGTGTGTTCCTAACCAGAGTGAAGACAGTGTGTTCCTAGAGAAGAGTGAAGACAGTGTGTTCCTAAAGAAGAGAGAAGACACTGTGTTCCTAGAGCAGAGTGAAGACAGTGTGTTCCTAGAGCAGAATGAAGACAGTGTGTTCCTAATGCAGATTGAAGACAGTGTGTTCCTAGAGCAGAGTGAGGACAGTGTGTTCCTAGAAGAGTGAAGACAGTTTGTTCCTAGAGCAGAGTGCAGACAGTGTGTTCCTAGAGCAGAGTGAAGACAGTGTGTTCCTAGAGCAGACTGAAGACAGTGTGTTCCTAGAGCAGAGTGAAGACAGTGTGTTCCTAGAGCAGAGTGAGGACAGTGTGTTCCTAATGCAGAGTGAAGACAGTGTGTTCCTAGAGCAGAGTGAAGACAGTGTGTTCCTAGAGCAGAATGAAGACAGTGTGTTCCTAATGCAGATTGAAGACAGTGTGTTCCTAGAGCAGAGTGAGGACAGTGTGTTCCTAATGCAGAGTGAAGACAGTGTGTTCCTAGAGTAGAGTGAAGACAGTGTGTTCCAAAAGCAGAGTGAAGACAGTGTGTTACTAACACAGAGTTGCGTTGTATGTGCATGGAGCAGAGTGAAGACAGTGTGTTCCTAGAGCAGAGTGAAGACAGTATGTTCCTAACACAGAGTGAAGACAGTGTTTTACTATAGCAGAATGAAGACAGTGTGTTTCTAACGCAGAGTGAAGACAACGTGTTCCTAACCCTGAGTTCCGGTGTATGTGCATGGAGCAGAGTGAAGACAGTGTGTTTTAATGCAGAGTGAAGACAGTGTGTTCCTAATGCAGAGTGAAGACAGTGCGTTCCTAATGCAGAGTGAAGACAGTGTATTCCTAGAGCAGAGTGCAGACAGTGTGTTCCTAACGCAGAGTGAAGACAGTGTGTTCCTAGAGCAGAGTGAAGACAGTGTGTTCCTAACGCAGAGTAAAGACAGTGTGTTCCTAGAGCAGAGTGAAGACAGTGTGTGCCTAGAACAGAGTGAAGAGAGTGTGTTCCTAGAGCAGAGTGAAGACTGTATGTTCCTAATGCAGAGTTGCGGAGTATGTGCATGGAGCAGAGTGAAGACAGTGTGTTTTAATGCAGAGTGAAGACAGTGTGTTCCTAGAGCAGAGTTGCGGTGTATTTGTTGGAGTAGAATGAAGACAATGTGTTCCTAGAGCAGAGTGAAGGCAGTGTGTTCCTAGACCAGTGTGAAGACAGTTTGTTCATAGAGCAGAGTGAAGACAGTGTGTTCCTAGAGCAGAGTGAAGACAATGTGTTCCTAGAGCAGAGTGAAGACAGTGTGTTCCTAATGCAGAGTGCAGACAGTGTGATCCTAGAGCAGAGTGAAGACAGTGTGTTCCTAATGCAGAGTGAAGACAGTGTGTTCCTAGAGCAGAGTGAAGACAGTGTGTTCCTAATGCAGAGTGAAGACAGTGTGTTCTTAGTGAAGAGGGAAGACAGTGTGTTTCTAAAGCAGCATGAAGACAGTGTGTTCCTAACGCAGAGTTGCCGTGTATGTGCATGGAGCAGAGTGAAGACAGTGTGTTACTAGAACAGAGAGAAGACAGTATGTTCCTAACACAGAGTGAAGACAGTGTTTTCCTATAGCAGAATGAAGACAGTGTGATTCTAACGCAGAGTGAACACAATGTGTTCATAACCCAGAGTTCCGTTGTATGTGCATGGAGCAGAGTGAAGCAAGTGTGAACATAGAGCAGAGTGAAGACAGTGTGTTCCTAACCAGAGTGAAGACAGTGTGTTCCTAGAGAAGAGTGAAGACAGTGTGTTCCTAAAGAAGAGAGAAGACACTGTGTTCTAGAGCAGAGTGAAGACAGTGTATTCCTAGAGCAGAGTGAAGACAGTGTGTTCCTAGAGAAGAGAGAAGACAGTGTGTTCCTAGAGCAGAGTAAAGACAGTGTGTTCTAGAGCAGAGTGAAGACAGTGTGTTCCTAGAGCAGAGTGAAGACAGTGTGTTCCTAATGCAGAGTTGTGGTGTATTTGCATGAAGCAGAGTGAAGACGGTGTATTCCTAGAGCAGAGTGAAGACAGTGTGTTTCTAGACCCGAGTGATGACAGTGTGTTCCTAGAGCAGAGTGAAGACAGTGGGTTCCTAATGCAGATTGAAGACAGTGTGTTCCTAGAGAAAGGGAAGACAGTGTGTTCCTAAAGCAGAGTGAAGACAGTGTGTTCCTAATGCAGAGTTGCGGTTTATGTGCATGGAGCAGGGTGAAGACAGTGTGTTCCTAGAGCAGAGTGTAGACAGTATGTTCCTAACACAGAGTGAAGATAGTGTTTTCCTATAGCAGTATGAAGACAGTGTGATTCTAACGCAGCGTGAACACAATGTGTTCATAACCCAGAGTTCCTGTGTATGTGCATGGAGCAGAGTGAAGCAAGTGTGTACATATAGCAGAGTGAAGACAGTGTGTTCCTAGAGCAGAGTGAAGACAGTGTGTTCCTAGAGCAGAGTGAGGACAGTGTGTTCCTAATGCAGAGTGAAGACAGTGTGTTCCTAGAGCAGAGTGAAGACAGTGTGTTCCTAGAGCAGAATGAAGACAGTGTGTTCCTAATGCAGATTGAAGACAGTGTGTTCCTAGAGCAGAGTGAGGACAGTGTGTTCCTAATGCAGAGTGAAGACAGTGTGTTCCTAGAGTAGAGTGAAGACAGTGTGTTCCAAAAGCAGAGTGAAGACAGTGTGTTACTAACACAGAGTTGCGTTGTATGTGCATGGAGCAGAGTGAAGACAGTGTGTTCCTAGAGCAGAGTGAAGACAGTATGTTCCTAACACAGAGTGAAGACAGTGTTTTACTATAGCAGAATGAAGACAGTGTGTTTCTAACGCAGAGTGAAGACAACGTGTTCCTAACCCTGAGTTCCGGTGTATGTGCATGGAGCAGAGTGAAGACAGTGTGTTTTAATGCAGAGTGAAGACAGTGTGTTCCTAATGCAGAGTGAAGACAGTGCGTTCCTAATGCAGAGTGAAGACAGTGTATTCCTAGAGCAGAGTGCAGACAGTGTGTTCCTAACGCAGAGTGAAGACAGTGTGTTCCTAGAGCAGAGTGAAGACAGTGTGTTCCTAACGCAGAGTAAAGACAGTGTGTTCCTAGAGCAGAGTGAAGAGAGTGTGTGCCTAGAACAGAGTGAAGAGAGTGTGTTCCTAGAGCAGAGTGAAGACTGTATGTTCCTAATGCAGAGTTGCGGAGTATGTGCATGGAGCAGAGTGAAGACAGTGTGTTTTAATGCAGAGTGAAGACAGTGTGTTCCTAGAGCAGAGTTGCGGTGTATTTGTTGGAGTAGAATGAAGACAATGTGTTCCTAGAGCAGAGTGAAGGCAGTGTGTTCCTAGACCAGTGTGAAGACAGTTTGTTCATAGAGCAGAGTGAAGACAGTGTGTTCCTAGAGCAGAGTGAAGACAATGTGTTCCTAGAGCAGAGTGAAGACAGTGTGTTCCTAATGCAGAGTGCAGACAGTGTGATCCTAGAGCAGAGTGAAGACAGTGTGTTCCTAATGCAGAGTGAAGACAGTGTGTTCCTAGAGCAGAGTGAAGACAGTGTGTTCCTAATGCAGAGTGAAGACAGTGTGTTCTTAGTGAAGAGGGAAGACAGTGTGTTTCTAAAGCAGCATGAAGACAGTGTGTTCCTAACGCAGAGTTGCCGTGTATGTGCATGGAGCAGAGTGAAGACAGTGTGTTACTAGAACAGAGAGAAGACAGTATGTTCCTAACACAGAGTGAAGACAGTGTTTTCCTATAGCAGAATGAAGACAGTGTGATTCTAACGCAGAGTGAACACAATGTGTTCATAACCCAGAGTTCCGTTGTATGTGCATGGAGCAGAGTGAAGCAAGTGTGAACATAGAGCTGAGTGAAGACAGTGTGTTCCTAACCAGAGTGAAGACAGTGTGTTCCTAGAGAAGAGTGAAGACAGTGTGTTCCTAAAGAAGAGAGAAGACACTGTGTTCTAGAGCAGAGTGAAGACAGTGTATTCCTAGAGCAGAGTGAAGACAGTGTGTTCCTAGAGAAGAGAGAAGACAGTGTGTTCCTAGAGCAGAGTAAAGACAGTGTGTTCTAGAGCAGAGTGAAGACAGTGTGTTCCTAGAGCAGAGTGAAGACAGTGTGTTCCTAATGCAGAGTTGTGGTGTATTTGCATGAAGCAGAGTGAAGACGGTGTATTCCTAGAGCAGAGTGAAGACAGTGTGTTTCTAGACCCGAGTGATGACAGTGTGTTCCTAGAGCAGAGTGAAGACAGTGGGTTCCTAATGCAGATTGAAGACAGTGTGTTCCTAGAGAAAGGGAAGACAGTGTGTTCCTAAAGCAGAGTGAAGACAGTGTGTTCCTAATGCAGAGTTGCGGTTTATGTGCATGGAGCAGGGTGAAGACAGTGTGTTCCTAGAGCAGAGTGTAGACAGTATGTTCCTAACACAGAGTGAAGATAGTGTTTTCCTATAGCAGTATGAAGACAGTGTGATTCTAACGCAGCGTGAACACAATGTGTTCATAACCCAGAGTTCCTGTGTGTGCATGGAGCAGAGTGAAGCAAGTGTGTACATATAGCAGAGTGAAGACAGTGTGTTCCTAAGGCAGAGTGAAGACAGTGTGTTCCTAGAGCAGAGTGCAGATAGTGTGTTCCTAATGCAGAATTGCCTTGTATGTGCAAGGAGCAGAGTGGAGACAGTGTGTTCCTAAATGAGATTGAAGACAGTGTGTTATTAATGCAAGTGAAGACAGTGTGTTCCTTGAGCAGAGTGAAGACAGTGTGTTCCTAAGCAGAGTGACGACAGTGTGTTCCTAGGGCAGAGTGAAGACAGTGTGTTCCTAGAGCAGAATGAAGACAGTGTGTTACTAACGCAGAGTGAAGACAGTGTGTTCCTATAGCAGAATGAAGACAGTGTGTTCCTAGAGCAGAGTGAAGACAGTGTGTTCCTAAGCAGAGTGGAGACAGTGTGTTCCTAATGCAGATTGAAGACAGTGTGTGCCTAGGGCAGAGTGAAGACAGTGTGTTCCAAGATAAGTGTGAAGACAGTGTGTTCCTAGAGGAGATTGAAGACAGTGTGTTCCTAGTGCAGAATTGCGGTGTATGTGCATGGAGCATAGTGAAGACGGTGTGTTCCTAGAGCAGAGTGAAGACAGTGTGTTCCTAACGCAGAGTGAAGATAGTGTGTTCCTATAGCAGAATGAAGACAGTGTGTTCCTAGAGCAGAATGAAGACAGTGCATTCCTAATGCAGAGTGGAGACAGTGTGTTCCTAGAGTAGAGTGAAGACAGTGTGTTCCTAAGGAAGAGTTGAGACAGTGTCTTCCTAACGCAGCGTTAAGACAGTGTGTTCCTACAGCAGAGTGAAGACAGTGGGTTCCTAAAGCAGAGTGAAGACAGTATGTTCCTAGAGCAGAGTGAAGACAGTGTGTTCCTAACGCAGAGTGAAGACAGTGTGTTCCTAACGCAGAGAGAAGACAGTGTGTTCCTAGAGCAGAGTGAAGACAGTGTGTTCCTATAGCAGAATGAAGACAGTGTGTTCCTAGAGCAGAGTGATGACAGTGTGTTCCTACAGCAGAGAGAAGACAGTGTGCTCCTAAAGCAGAGTAAAGACAGTGTGTTCCTAGAGCAGAGTGAAGACAGTGTGTTCCTAACGCAGAGTGAAGACAGTGTGTTCTTAGAGCAGAGTGAAGACAGTTTGTTCCTAGTGAAGAGTGAAGACAGTGTGTTCCTAGAGTAGAGTGAAGACAGTGTGTTCCTAATGCAGAGTGAAGACAGTGTGTTCCAAATGCAGAGTGAAGACAGTGTGTTTCTAATGCAGAGTGAAGACAGTGTGTTCCTAGAGCAGAGTTGTGGTGTATTTGCATGGAGTAGAGTGAAGACAGTGTGTTCCTAACCAGAGTGAAGACAGTGTGTTCCTAAAGAAGAGAGAAGACACTGTGTTCTAGAGCAGAGTGAAGACAGTGTATTCCTAGAGCAGAGTGAAGACAGTGTGTTCCTAGAGAAGAGAGAAGACAGTGTGTTCCTAGAGCAGAGTGAAGACAGTGTGTTCTAGAGCAGAGTGAAGACAGTGTGTTCCTAGAGCAGAGTGAAGACAGTGTGTTCCTAATGCAGAGTTGTGGTGTATTTGCATGAAGCAGAGTGAAGACGGTGTATTCCTAGAGCAGAGTGAAGACAGTGTGTTTCTAGACCCGAGTGATGACAGTGTGTTCCTAGAGCAGAGTGAAGACAGTGGGTTCCTAATGCAGATTGAAGACAGTGTGTTCCTAGAGAAAGGGAAGACAGTGTGTTCCTAAAGCAGAGTGAAGACAGTGTGTTCCTAATGCAGAGTTGCGGTTTATGTGCATGGAGCAGGGTGAAGACAGTGTGTTTTTAGAGCAGAGTGTAGACAGTATGTTCCTAACACAGAGTGAAGATAGTGTTTTCCTATAGCAGTATGAAGACAGTGTGATTCTAACGCAGCGTGAACACAATGTGTTCATAACCCAGAGTTCCTGCGTATGTGCATGGAGCAGAGTGAAGCAAGTGTGTACATATAGCAGAGTGAAGACAGTGTGTTCCTAACGCAGAGTGAAGACAGTGTGTTCCTAGAGCAGAGTGAAGATAGTGTGTTCCTAATGCAGAGTTGCCTTGTATGTGCAAGGAGCAGAGTGAAGACAGTGTGTTCCTACATGAGATTGAAGACAGTGTGTTATTAATGCAAGTGAAGACAGTGTGTTCCTTGAGCAGAGTGAAGACAGTGTGTTCCTAAGCAGAGTGAAGACAGTGTGTTCCTAGGGCAGAGTGAAGACAGTGTGTTCCTAGAGCAGAATGAAGACAGTGTGTTACTAACGCAGAGTGAAGACAGTGTGTTCCTATATCAGAATGAAGACAGTGTGTTCCTAGAGCAGAGTGAAGACAGTGTGTTCCTAAGCAGAGTGGAGACAGTGTGTTCCTAATGCAGATTGAAGACAGTGTGTGCCTAGGGCAGAGTGAAGACAGTGTGTTCCAAGATAAGAGTGAAGACAGTGTGTTCCTAGAGGAGATTGAAGACAGTGTGTTCCTAGTGCAGAATTGCGGTGTATGTGCATGGAGCAGAGTGAAGACAGTGTGTTTTAATGCAGAGTGAAGACAGTGTTTTCCTAATGCAGAGTGAAGACAGTGCGTTCCTAATGCAGAGTGAAGACAGTGTGTTCCTAGAGCAGAGTTGCGGTGTATTTGCATGGAGTAGAATGAAGACAATGTGTTCCTAGAGCAGAGTGAAGCAGTGTGTTCCTAGACCAGTGTGAAGACAGTTTGTTCCTAGAGCAGTGTGAAGACAGTGTGTTCCTAGAGCAGAGAGAAGACAGTGTGTTCCTAGAGCAGAGTGAAGACAGTGTGTTCCTAATGCAGAGTGCAGACAGTGTGATCCTAGAGCAGTGTGAAGATAGTGTGTTCCTAATGCAGAGTGAAGACAGTGTGTTCCGAGAGCAGAGTGAAGACAGTGTGTTCCTAATACAGAGTGAAGACAGTGTGTTCTTAGAGAAGAGGGAAGACAGTGTGTTCCTAAAGCAGCGTGAAGACAGTATGTTCCTAACGCAGAGTTGCGGTGTATGTGCATGGAGCAGAGTGAAGACAGTGTGTTCCTAGAGCAGAGTGAAGACAGTATGTTCCTAACACAGAGTGAAGACAGTGTTTTCCTATAGCAGAATGAAGACAGTGTGATTCTAACGCAGAGTGAACACAATGTGCTCATAAACCAGAGTTCCAGTGTATGTGCATGGAGCAGAGTGAAGCAACTGTGTACATAGAGCAGAGTGAAGACTGTGTGTTCCTAAAGCAGATTGAAGACAGTGTGTTCCTAATGCAAAGTGAAGACAGTGTGTTCCTAGAGCAGAGTGAAGACAGTGTGTTCCTAGAGCCGAGTGTAGACAGTGTGTATCTTGATCAGTGTGAAGAGAGTGTCTTCCTAGAGCAGAGTTA
The DNA here is from genome assembly GCF_037038515.1 of Microtus pennsylvanicus. Classification (NCBI taxonomy): domain Eukaryota; kingdom Metazoa; phylum Chordata; class Mammalia; order Rodentia; family Cricetidae; genus Microtus; species Microtus pennsylvanicus. The sequence continues at coordinate 1,966,290 of NW_027460896.1, forward strand.
GGACAGTGTGTTCCTAGAGCAGAATGGAGACCGTGTGTTCGTAATGCAGACTGAAGACATTGTGTTCCTAGAACAGAGTGAAGACAGTGTGTTCCTAGAGCAGAGTGAAGACAGTGTGTGTGTAGAACATAATGAAGACAGTGTGTTCCTAACGCATAGTGAAGACAGTGTGTTCCTAATGCAGAGTGAAGAGAGTGTGTTCCTAGAGCAGAGTGAAGACAGTTTGTTCCTAATGCAGAGTGAAGACAGTGTGTTCCTAGAGCAGAGTGAAGACAGTGTGTTCCTAATGCAGATTGAAGACAGTGTGTGCCTAGAGCAGAGTGAAGAGTGTGTGTTCCTAGAGCAGAGTGAAGACTGTATGTTCCTAATGCAGAGTTATGGTGTATGTGCATGGAGCAGAGTGAAGACAGTGTGTTCCTAATGCAGAGTGATGACAGTGTGTTCCTAATGCAGAGTGAAGACAGTGTGTTCCTAATGCAGAGTGAAGACAGTGCGTTCCTAATGCACAGTGAAGACAGTGTGTTTCTAATGCAGAGTGAAGACAGTGTGTTCCTAGAGCAGAGTTGCGGTGTATTTGCATGGAGTAGAGTGAAGACAGTGTGTTCCTAGAGCAGAGTGAAGGCAGTGTGTTCCTAGAAGAGTGAAGACAGTTTGTTCCTAGAGCAGAGTGCAGACAGTGTGTTCCTAGAGCAGAGTGAAGACAGTGTGTTCCTAGAGCAGACTGAAGACAGTGTGTTCCTAATGCAGAGTTGCGGTGTATGTGCATGGAGCACAGTGAAGACAGTGTGTTCCTAGAGCTGAGTGAAGGCAGTGTGTTCCTAATGCAGAGTGAAGACAGTGTGTTCCTAGAGAAGAGGGAAGACAGTGTGTTCCTAAAGCAGAGTGAAGACAGTGTGTTCCTAACGCAGAGTTGCGCTGTATGTGCATGGAGCCCAGCGAAGACAGTGTGTTCCTAGAGCAGAGTGAAGGCATTATGTCCCTAACACAGAGTGAAGACAGTGTTTTCCTATAGCAGGATGAAGACAGTGTGATTCTAACGCAGAGTGAACACAATGTGTTCATAACCCAGAGTTCCGTTGTATGTGCATGGAGCAGAGTGAAGCAAGTGTGAACATAGAGCAGAGTGAAGACAGTGTGTTCCTAACGCAGAGTAAAGACAGTGTGTTCCTAGAGCTTAGTGAAGACAGTGTGTTCCTCGAGCAGAGTGAAGTTAGTGTGTTCCTAATGCAGAGTTGCCTTGTATGTGCAAGGAGCAGAGTGAAGACAGTGTGTTCCTAAAGCAGATTGAAGACAGTGTGTTCCTAATGCAGAGTGAAGACAGTGTGTTCCTAGAGCATAGTGAAGACAGTGTGTTCCTAAGCGGAGTGGAGACAGTTTTTTCCTAGAGCAGAGTGAAGACAGTGTGTTCCTAAGGCAGTGTGGAGACAGTGTCTTCCTAACGCAGCGTTAAGACAGTGTGTTCCTACAGCAGAGTGAAGACAGTGTGTTCCTAAAGCAGAGTGAAGACAGTATGTTCCTAGAACAGAGTGAAGACAGTGTGTCCCTAGAGCAGAATGAAGACAGTATGTTCCTAATGCAGATTGAATACAGTGTGTGCATAGAGCAGAGTGAAGACAGTGTGTTCCTAGATAAGAGTGAAGACAGTGTGTTCCTAGAGCAGAGTGAAGACAGTGTGTTCCTAGAACAGAATGAAGACAGTGGGTTCCTAACGCAGAGTGAAGACAGTGTGTTCCTAGAGCAGAGTGAAGACAGTGTGTTCCTACAACAGAGTGAAGACAGTGGGTTCCTAGAACAGAGTGAAGACAGTGTGTTTCTAACGCAGATTTGAGACAGTGTGTTCCTATAGCAGAGTGAAGACAGTGTGTTCCTAGAGCAGAATGAAGACAGTGTGTTCCTAATGCAGATTGAAGACAGTGTGTTCCTAGAGCAGAGTGAGGACAGTGTGTTCCTAATGCAGAGTGAAGACAGTGTGTTCCTAGAGTAGAGTGAAGACAGTGTGTTCCAAAAGCAGAGTGAAGACAGTGTGTTACTAACACAGAGTTGCGTTGTATGTGCATGGAGCAGAGTGAAGACAGTGTGTTCCTAGAGCAGAGTGAAGACAGTATGTTCCTAACACAGAGTGAAGACAGTGTTTTACTATAGCAGAATGAAGACAGTGTGTTTCTAACGCAGAGTGAAGACAACGTGTTCCTAACCCTGAGTTCCGGTGTATGTGCATGGAGCAGAGTGAAGACAGTGTGTTTTAATGCAGAGTGAAGACAGTGTGTTCCTAATGCAGAGTGAAGACAGTGCATTCCTAATGCAGAGTGAAGACAGTGTGTTCCTAGAGCAGAGTGCAGACAGTGTGTTCCTAACGCAGAGTGAAGACAGTGTGTTCCTAGAGCAGAGTGAAGACAGTGTGTGCCTAGAACAGAGTGAAGAGAGTGTGTTCCTAGAGCAGAGTGAAGACTGTATGTTCCTAATGCAGAGTTGCGGAGTATGTGCATGGAGCAGAGTGAAGACAGTGTGTTTTAATGCAGAGTGAAGACAGTGTGTTCCTAGAGCAGAGTTGCGGTGTATTTGCATGGAGTAGAATGAAGACAATGTGTTCCTAGAGCAGAGTGAAGGCAGTGTGTTCCTAGACCAGTGTGAAGACAGTTTGTTCCTAGAGCAGAGTGAAGACAGTGTGTTCCTAGAGCAGAGTGAAGACAATGTGTTCCTAGAGCAGAGTGAAGACAGTGTGTTCCTAATGCAGAGTGCAGACAGTGTGATCCTAGAGCAGAGTGAAGACAGTGTGTTCCTAATGCAGAGTGAAGACAGTGTGTTCCTAGAGCAGAGTGAAGACAGTGTGTTCCTAATGCAGAGTGAAGACAGTGTGTTCTTTTGAAGAGGGAAGACAGTGTGTTCCTAAAGCAGCATGAAGACAGTGTGTTCCTAACGCAGAGTTGCCGTGTATGTGCATGGAGCAGAGTGAAGACAGTGTGTTACTAGAACAGAGAGAAGACAGTATGTTCCTAACACAGAGTGAAGACAGTGTTTTCCTATAGCAGAATGAAGACAGTGTGATTCTAACGCAGAGTGAACACAATGTGTTCATAACCCAGAGTTCCAGTGTATGTGCATGGAGCAGAGTGAAGCAACTGTGTACATAGAGCAGATTGAAGACAGTGTGTTCCTAAAGCAGATTGAAGACAGTGTGTTCCTAATGCTGAGTGAAGACAGTGTGTTTCTAATGCAGAGGGAAGAGAGTGTGTTCCTAGAGCAGAGTGAAGACAGTGTGTTCCTAAGCAGAGTGAAGACAGTGTGTTCCTAGAGCAGAGTGTAGACAGTGTGTTACTTGATCAGTGTGAAGAGACTGTCTTCCTAGAGGAGAGTGAGGACAGTGTGTTCCTAGAGCAGAGTGGAGACAGTGTGTTCATAATGCAGAGGGAAGACTGTGTGTTCCTAGAGGAGAGTGAAGACAGTGTGTTCCTAGAGCAGAGTGAAGACAGTGTGTTCCTAAAGCAGAGTGAAGACAGTGTGTTCCTAGAGCAGAGTGAAGACAGTGTGTTCCTAACGCAGAGTGAAGACAGTGTGTTCCTAGAGCAGAGTAAAGACAGTTTGTTCCTAGAGAAGTGTGAAGACAGTGTGTTCCTATAGCAGAGTGAAGACAGTGTGTTCCTAATGCAGAGTGAAGACAGTGTGTTTCTAATGCAGAGGGAAGAGAGTGTGTTCCTAGAGCAGAGTGAAGACAGTGTGTTCCTAAATCAGAGTGAATACAGTGTGTTCCTAGAGCAGAGTGAAGACAGTGTGTTCCTAGACCAGAGTGAATACAGTGTGTTCCTAGAGCAGAGTGAAGACAGTGTGTTCCTAACTCAGAGTGAAGACAGTGTGTTCCTAGAGCAGAGTGAAGACAGTGTGTTCCTAATGCAGAGTGCAGACAGTGTGTTCCTAGAGCAGAGTAAAGACACTGTGTTCCTAATGCAGAGTGAAGACAGTGTGTTCCTAGAGCAGAGTGAGGACAGTGTGTTCCTAATGCAGAGTGAAGACAGTGTGTTCCTAGAGTAGAGTGAAGACAGTGTGTTCCAAAAGCAGAGTGAAGACAGTGTGTTACTAACACAGAGTTGCGTTGTATGTGCATGGAGCAGAGTGAAGACAGTGTGTTCCTAGAGCAGAGTGAAGACAGTATGTTCCTAACACAGAGTGAAGACAGTGTTTTACTATAGCAGAATGAAGACAGTGTGTTTCTAACGCAGAGTGAAGACAACGTGTTCCTAACCCAGAGTTCCGGTGTATGTGCATGGAGCAGAGTGAAGACAGTGTGTTTTAATGCAGAGTGACGACAGTGTGTTTCTAATGCAGAGTGAAGACAGTGCGTTCCTAATGCAGAGTGAAGACAGTGTGTTCCTAGAGCAGAGTTGCGGTGTATTTGCATGGAGTAGAATGAAGACAATGTGTTTCTAGAGCAGAGTGAAGGCAGTGTGTTCCTAGACCAGTGTGAAGACAGTTTGTTCCTAGAGCAGAGTGAAGACAGTGTGTTCCTAGAGCAGAGTGAAGACAATGTGTTCCTAGAGCAGAGTGAAGACAGTGTGTTCCTAATGCAGAGTGCAGACAGTGTGATCCTAGAGCAGAGTGAAGACAGTGAGTTCCTAATGCAGAGTGAAGACAGTGTGTTCCTAGAGCAGAGTGAAGACAGTGTGTTCCTAACGCAGAGCTGCCGTGTATGTGCATGGAGCAGAGTGAAGACAGTGTGTTCCTAGAACAGAAAGAAGACAGTATTTTCCTAACACAGAGTGAAGACAGTGTTTTCCTATAGCAGAATGAAGACAGTGTGATTCTAACGCAGAGTGAACACAATGTGTTCATAACCCAGATTTCCAGTGTATGTGCATGGAGCAGAGTGAAGCAACTGTGTACATAGAGCAGATTGAAAACAGTGTGTTCCTAAAGCAGATTGAAGACAGTGTGTTCCTAATGCAGAGTGAAGACAGTTTGTTCCTAGAGCAGAGTGAAGACAGTGTGTTCGTAAGCAGAGTGAAGACAGTGTGTTCCTAGAGCAGAGTGGAGACAGTGTGTTCCTAATGCAGAGTGAAGAGAGTGTGTTCCTAGAGCAGAGTGAAGACAGTGTGTTCCTAACGCAGAGTGAAGACAGTGTGTGCCTAGAACAGAGTGAAGAGGGTGTGTTCCTAGAGCAGAGTGAAGACTGTATGTTCCTAATGCAGAGTTGCGGAGTATGTGCATGGAGCAGAGTGAAGACAGTGTGTTTTAATGCAGAGTGAAGACAGTGTTTTCCTAATGCAGAGTGAAGACAGTGTGTTCCTAATGCAGAGTGAAGACAGTGTGTTCCTAGAGCAGAGTTGCGGTGTATTTGCATGGAGTAGAATGAAGACAATGTGTTCCTAGAGCAGAGTGAAGGCAGTGTGTTCCTAGACCAGTGTGAAGTCAGTTTGTTCCTAGAGCAGAGTGAAGACAGTGTGTTCCTAGAGCAGAGTGAAGACAATGTGTTCCTAGAGCAGAGTGAAGACAGTGTGTTCCTAATGCAGAGTGCAGACAGTGTGATCCTAGAGCAGAGTGAAGACAGTGTGTTCCTAATGCAGAGTGAAGACAGTGTGTTCCTAGAGCAGAGTGAAGACAGTGTGTTCCTAATGCAGAGTGAAGACAGTGTGTTCTGAGTGAAGAGGGAAGACAGTGTGTTCCTAAAGCAGCATGAAGACAGTGTGTTCCTAACGCAGAGTTGCCAGGTATGTGCATGGAGCAGAGTGAAGACAGTGTGTTCCTAGAACAGAGAGAAGACAGTATGTTCCTAACACAGAGTGAAGACAGTGTTTTCCTATAGCAGAATGAAGACAGTGTGATTCTAACGCAGAGTGAACACAATGTGTTCATAACCCAGTGTTCCAGTGTATGTGCATGGAGCAGAGTGAAGCAACTGTGTACATAGAGCAGATTGAAGACAGTGTGTTCCTAAAGCAGATTGAAGACAGTGTGTTCCTAATGCAGAGTGAAGACAGTGTGTTCCTAGAGCAGAGTGAAGACAGTGTGTTCCTAAGCAGAGTGAAGACAGTGTGTTCCTAGAGCAGAGTGTAGACAGTGTGTTACTTGATCAGTGTGAAGAGACTGTCTTCCTAGAGCAGAGTGAGGACAGTGTGTTCCTAGAGCAGAGTGGAGACAGTGTGTTCATAATGCAGAGGGAAGACTGTGTGTTCCTAGAGGAGAGTGAAGACAGTGTGTTCCTAGAGCAGAGTGAAGACAGTGTGTTCCTAAAGCAGAGTGAAGACAGTGTGTTCCTAAAGCAGAGTGAAGACAGTGTGTTCCTAGAGCAGAGTGAAGACAGTGTGTTCCTAACGCAAGTGAAGACAGTGTGTTCCTAGAGCAGAGTGAAGACAGTGTGTTCCTAACGCAGAGTGAAGACAGTGTGTGCCTAGAACAGAGTGAAGAGGGTGTGTTCCTAGAGCAGAGTGAAGACTGTATGTTCCTAATGCAGAGTTGCGGAGTATGTGCATGGAGCAGAGTGAAGACAGTGTGTTTTAATGCAGAGTGAAGACAGTGTTTTCCTAATGCAGAGTGAAGACAGTGTGTTCCTAATGCAGAGTGAAGACAGTGTGTTCCTAGAGCAGAGTTGCGGTGTATTTGCATGGAGTAGAATGAAGACAATGTGTTCCTAGAGCAGAGTGAAGGCAGTGTGTTCCTAGACCAGTGTGAAGTCAGTTTGTTCCTAGAGCAGAGTGAAGACAGTGTGTTCCTAGAGCAGAGTGAAGACAATGTGTTCCTAGAGCAGAGTGAAGACAGTGTGTTCCTAATGCAGAGTGCAGACAGTGTGATCCTAGAGCAGAGTGAAGACAGTGTGTTCCTAATGCAGAGTGAAGACAGTGTGTTCCTAGAGCAGAGTGAAGACAGTGTGTTCCTAATGCAGAGTGAAGACAGTGTGTTCTGAGTGAAGAGGGAAGACAGTGTGTTCCTAAAGCAGCATGAAGACAGTGTGTTCCTAACGCAGAGTTGCCAGGTATGTGCATGGAGCAGAGTGAAGACAGTGTGTTCCTAGAACAGAGAGAAGACAGTATGTTCCTAACACAGAGTGAAGACAGTGTTTTCCTATAGCAGAATGAAGACAGTGTGATTCTAACGCAGAGTGAACACAATGTGTTCATAACCCAGTGTTCCAGTGTATGTGCATGGAGCAGAGTGAAGCAACTGTGTACATAGAGCAGATTGAAGACAGTGTGTTCCTAAAGCAGATTGAAGACAGTGTGTTCCTAATGCAGAGTGAAGACAGTGTGTTCCTAGAGCAGAGTGAAGACAGTGTGTTCCTAAGCAGAGTGAAGACAGTGTGTTCCTAGAGCAGAGTGTAGACAGTGTGTTACTTGATCAGTGTGAAGAGACTGTCTTCCTAGAGCAGAGTGAGGACAGTGTGTTCCTAGAGCAGAGTGGAGACAGTGTGTTCATAATGCAGAGGGAAGACTGTGTGTTCCTAGAGGAGAGTGAAGACAGTGTGTTCCTAGAGCAGAGTGAAGACAGTGTTTTCCTAAAGCAGAGTGAAGACAGTGTGTTCCTAAAGCAGAGTGAAGACAGTGTGTTCCTAGAGCAGAGTGAAGACAGTGTGTTCCTAACGCAAGTGAAGACAGTGTGTTCCTAGAGCAGAGTAAAGACAGTTTGTTCCTAGAGAAGTGTGAAGACAGTGTGTTCCTATAGCAGAGTGAAGACAGTGTGTTTCTAATGCAGAGTGAAGACAGTGTGTTTCTAATGCAGAGGGAAGAGAGTGTGTTCCTAGAGCAGAGTGAAGACAGTGTGTTCCTAAATCAGAGTGAATACAGTGTGTTCCTAGAGCAGAGTGAAGACAGTGTGTTCCTAGACCAGAGTGAATACAGTGTGTTCCTAGAGCAGAGTGAAGACAGTGTGTTCCTAACTCAGAGTGAAGACAGTGTGTTCCTAGAGCAGAGTGAAGACAGTGTGTTCCTAATACAGAGTGCAGACAGTGGGTTCCTAGAACAGAGTGAAGACAGTGTGTTCCTAGAGCAGAGTGAAGACAGTGTGTTCCTAACTCAGAGTGAAGACAGTGTGTTCCTAGAGCAGAGTGAAGACAGTGTGTTCCTAAGCAGAGTGAAGACAGTGTGTTCCTAGAGCAGAGTGAAGACAGTGTGTTATTTGATTAGTGTGAAGAGAGTGTCTTCCTAGAGCAGAGTGTGGACAGTGTGTTCCTAGAGCAGAGTGGAGACAGTGTGTTCCTAGAGCAGAGTGAAGACAGTGTGTTCCTAATGCAGAGTGCAGACAGTGTGTTCCTAGAGCAGAGTGAAGACACTGTGTTCCTAGTGCAGAGTGAAGACAGTGTGTTCCTAGAGCAGAGTGAGGACAGTGTGTTCCTAATGCAGAGTGAAGACAGTGTGTTCCTAGAGTAGAGTGAAGACAGTGTGTTCCAAAAGCAGAGTGAAGACAGTGTGTTACTAACACAGAGTTGCGTTGTATGTGCATGGAGCAGTGTGAAGACAGTGTGTTCCTAGAGCAGAGTGAAGACAGTATGTTCCTAACACAGAGTGAAGACAGTGTTTTACTATAGCAGAATGAAGACAGTGTGTTTCTAACGCAGAGTGAAGACAACGTGTTCCTAACCCAGAATTCCGGTGTATGTGCATGGAGTAGAGTGAAGACCTTGTGTTTTAATGCAGAGTGAAGACAGTGTGTTCCTAATGCAGAGTGAAGACAGTGCGTTCCTAATGCAGAGTGAAGACAGTGTGTTCCTAGAGCAGAGTGCAGACAGTGTGTTCCTAACGCAGAGTGAAGACAGTGTGTTCCTAGAGCAGAGTGAAGACAGTGTGTTCCTAATGCAGAGTGAAGACAGTGTGTTCCTAGAGCAGAGTGAAGACAGTGTGTGCCTAGAACAGAGTGAAGAGAGTGTGTTCCTAGAGCAGAGTGAAGACTGTATGTTCCTAATGCAGAGTTGCGGAGTATGTGAATGGAGCAGAGTGAAGACAGTGTGTTTTAATGCAGAGTGAAGACAGTGTGTTCCTAATGCAGAGTGAAGACAGTGCGTTCCTAATGCAGAGTGAAGACAGTGTGTTCCTAGAGCAGAGTTGCGGTGTATTTGCATGGAGTAGAATGAAGACAATGTGTTCCTAGAGCAGAGTGAAGGCAGTGTGTTCCTAGACCAGTGTGAAGACAGTTTGTTCCTAGAGCAGAGTGAAGAAAGTGTGTTCCTAGAGCAGAGTGAAGACAATGTGTTCCTAGAGCAGAGTGAAGACAGTGTGTTCCTAATGCAGAGTGCAGACAGTGTGATCCTAGAGCAGAGTGAAGACAGTGAGTTCCTAATGCAGAGTGAAGACAGTGTGTTCCCAGAGCAGAGTGAAGACAGTGTGTTCCTAACGCAGAGTTGCCGTGTATGTGCATGGAGCAGAGTGAAGACAGTGTGTTCCTAGAACAGAGAGAAGATGTATGTTCCTAACACAGGGTGAAGACAGTGTTTTACTATAGCAGAATGAAGACAGTGTGATTCTAACGCAGAGTGAACACAATTTGTTCATAACCCAGAGTTCCAGTGTATGTGCATGGAGCAGAGTGAAGCAACTGTGTACATAGAGCAGATTGAAGACAGTGTGTTCCTAAAGCAGATTGAAGACAGTGTGTTCCTAATGCAGAGTGAAGACAGTGTGTTCCTAGAGCAGAGTGAAGACAGTGTGTTCCTAAGCAGAGTGAAGACAGTGTGTTCCTAGAGCAGAGTGGAGACAGTGTGTTCATAATGCAGAGGGAAGACTGTGTGTTCCTAGAGGAGAGTGAAGACAGTGTGTTCCTAGAGCAGAGTGAAGACAGTGTGTTCCTAATGCAGACTGAAGACATTGTGTTCCTAGAACAGAGTGAAGACAGTGTGTTCCTAGAGCAGAGTGAAGACAGTGTGTTTGTAGAACAGAATGAAGACAGTGTGTTCCTAACGCATAGTGAAGACAGTGTGTTCCTAATGCAGAGTGAAGAGAGTGTGTTCCTAGAGCAGAGTGAAGACAGTGTGTTCCTAACGCAGAGTGAAGACAGTGTGTTCCTAGAGCAGAGTGAAGACAGTGTGTTCCTAATGCAGATTGAAGACAGTGTGTGCCTAGAACAGAGTGAAGAGAGTGTGTTCCTAGAGCAGAGTGAAGACTGTATGTTCCTAATGCAGAGTTACGGAGTATGTGCATGGAGCAGAGTGAAGACAGTGTGTTCCTAATGCAGAGTGATGACAGTTTGTTCCTAATGCAGAGTGAAGACAGTGTGTTCCTAATGCAGAGTGAAGAAGTGTGTTCCTAGAGCAGATTTGCGGTGTATTTGCATGGAGTAGAGTGAAGACAATGTGTTCCTAGAGCAGAGTGAAGGCAGTGTCTTCCTAGACCAGAGAGAAGACAGTTTGTTCCTAGAGCAGAGTGCAGACAGTGTGTTCCTAGAGCAGAGTGAAGACAGTGTGTTCCTAGAGCAGACTGAAGACAATGTGTTCCTAATGCAGAGTTGCGGTGTATGTGCATGGAGCACAGTGAAGACAGTGTGTTCCTAGAGCAGAGTGAAGGCAGTGTGTTCCTAATGCAGAGTGAAGACAGTGTGTTCCTAGAGAAGAGGGAAGACAGTGTGTTCCTAAAGCAGAGTGAAGACAGTGTGTTCCTAACGCAGTGTTGCGGTGTATGTGCATGGAGCACAGTGAAGACAGTGTGTTCCTAGAGCAGAGTGAAGGCAGTATGTTCCTAACAAAGAGTGAAGACAGTGTTTTCCTATAGCAGAATGAAGACAGTGTGATTCTAACGCAGAGTGAACACAATGTGTTCATAACCCAGAGTTCCGGTGTATGTGCATGGAGCAGAGTGAAGCAAGTGTGTACATAGAGCAGAGTGAAGACAGTGTGTTCCTAACGCAGAGTAAAGACAGTGTGTTCCTAGAGCTTAGTGAAGACAGTGTGTTCCTCGAGCAGAGTGAAGACAGTGTGTTCCTAATGCAGAGTTGCCTTGTATGTGGAAGGAGCAGAGTGAACACAGTGTGTTCCTAGAGCAGAGTGAAGACAGTGTGTTCTTAAGGCAGAGTGAAGACAGTGTGTTCCTAATGCAGAGTGCAGACAATGTGATCTTAGAGTAGAATAAAGACAGTGTGTTCCTAATGCAGAGTGAAGAGAGTGTGTTCCTAGAGCAGAGTGAAGACAGTGTGTTCCTAATGCAGAGTGAAGACAGTGTGTTCCTAGAGAAGAGGGAAGACTGTGTGTTCCTAAAGCAGAGTGAAGACAGTGTGTTCCTAACGCAGAGTTGCAGTGTATGTGCATGGAGCAGAGTGAAGACAGTGTGTTCCTAGAGCAGAGTGAAGACAGTATGTTCCTAACACAGAGTGAAGACAGTGTTTTCCTATAGCAGAATCAAGACAGTGTGATTCTAACGCAGAGTGAACACAATGTATTCATAACCAAGAATTCCGGTGTATGTGCATAGAGCAGAGTGAAGCAAGTGTGTACATAGAGCACAGTGAAGACAGTGTGTTCCTAAAGCAGATTGAAGACAGTGTGTTCCTAATGCAGCGTGAAGACAGTGTGTTCCTAGAGCAGAGTGAAGACAGTGTGTTCCTAAGCAGAGTGAAGACAGTGTGTTCCTAGAGCAGAGTGAAGACAGTGTGTTATTTGATTAGTGTGAAGAGAGTGTCTTCCTAGAGCAGAGTGTGGACAGTGTGTTCCTAGAGCAGAGTGGAGACAGTGTGTTCCTAGAGCAGAGTGAAGACAGTGTGTTCGTAGAACAGAATGAAGACAGTGTGTTCCTAACGCATAGTGAAGACAGTGTGTTCCTAATGCAGAGTGAAGAGAGTGTATTCCTAGAGCAGAGTGAAGACAGTGTGTTCCTAACACAGAGAGAAGATAGTGTGATCCTAACGCAGAGTGAAGACAGTGTGTTCCTAATGCAGATTGAAGACAGTGTGTGCCTAGAACAGAGTGAAGAGAGTGTGTTCCTAGAGCAGAGTGAAGACAGTGTGTTCCTAATGCAGAGTGCAAACAGTGTGATCTTAGAGCAGAGTAAAGGCAGTGTGTTTCTAATGCAGAGTGAAGACAGTGTGTTCCTAGAGCAGAGTTGCGGTGTATTTGCATGGAGTAGAGTGAAGACAGTGTGTTCCTAGAGCAGAGTGAAGGCACTTGTTCCTAGACCAGAGTGAAGACAGTTTTTTCCTAGAGCAGAGTGAAGACAGTGTGTTCCTAGAGCAGAGTGAAGACAGTGTGTTCTTAGAGCAAACTGAAGACAGTGTGTTCCTAATGAGGAGTGCAGACAGTGTGATCCTAGAGCAGAGTGAAGACAGTGTGTTCCTAATGCAGAGTGAAGACAGTTTGTTCCTAACGCAGAGTTGCCTTGTATGTGCAAGGAGCAGAGTGAAGAGAGTGGGTTCCTAAGCAGAGTGAAGACAGTGTGTTCCTAGAGCAGAGTGAAGACAGTGTGTTCGTAGAACAGAATGAGACAGTGTGCTCCTAACGCATAGTGAAGACAGTGTGTTCTTAATGCAGAGTGAAGAGAGTGTGTTCCTAGAGCAGATGTGAAGACAGTGTGTTCCTAACGCAGAGTGAAGACAGTGTGTTCCTTGAGCAGAGTGAAGACAGTGTGTTCCTAGAGCAGAGTGAAGACAGTGTGTTCCTAATGCAGATGGAAGACAGTGTGTGCCTAGAACAGAGTGAAGTGAGTGTGTTCCTAGAGCAGACTGAAGACTGTATGTTCCTAATGCAGAGTTGCGGAGTATGTGCATGGAGCAGAGTGAAGATAGTGTGTTCCTAATGCAGAGTGAAGCCTGTGTGTTCCTAATGCAGAGTGAAGACAGTGCGTTCCTAATGCAGAGTGAATACAGTGTGTTTCTAATGCAAACTGAAAACATTGTGTTCCTAGAACAGAGTGAAGACAGTGTGTTTTTAGAGCAGAGTGAAGACAGTGTGTTCGTAGAACAGAATGAAGACAGTGTGTTCCTAACGCATAGTTAAGACAGTGTGTTCTTAATGCAGAGTGAAGAGAGTGTGTTCCTAGAGCAGAGTGAAGACAGTGTGTTCCTAACGCAGAGTGCAGACAGTGTGTTCCTAGAGCAGAGTGAAAACAGTTTGTTCCTAACGCAGAGTGAAGACAGTGTGTTCCTAATGCAGATTGAAGACAGTGTGTGCCTAGAACAGAGTGAAGAGAGTGTGTTCCTAGAGCAGAATGAAGACTGTATGTTCCTAGTACATTGTTGCGGCATATGTGCATGGAGCAGAGTGAAGACAGTGTGTTCCTAATGCAGAGTGAAGACAGTTTGTTCCTAATGCAGAGTGAAGACAGTGTGTTCCTAATGCAGTGTGAATACAGTGCGTTCCTAATGCAGAGTGAAGACAGTGTGTTTCTAATGCAGAGTGAAGACAGTGTGTTCCTAGAGCAGAGTTGCGGTGTATTTGCATGGAGTAGAGTGAAGACATTGTGTTCCTAGAGGAGAGTGAAGGCATTGCGTTCCTAGACCAGAGTGAAGACAGTTTGTTCCTAGAGCAGAGTGAAGACAGTGTGTTCCTACAGCAGAGTGAAGACAGTGTGTTCCTAAAGCAGAGTGAAGACAGTGTGTTCCTAGAGCAGAGTGAAGACAGTGTGTTCCTAGACCAGAATGAAGACAGTGGGTTCCTAGAGCAGAGTGAAGACAGTGTGTTCCTACAGCAGAGTGAAGACAGTATGTTCCTAAAGCAGAGTGAAGACAGTGTGTTCCTAGAGCAGAATGAAGACAGTGAGTTCCTAACGCAGAGTGAAAACAGTGCGTTCCTAATGCAGAGTTTGAAGTATGTGCATGGAGCAGAGTGAAGACAGTGTGTCCTAGAGAAGAGTGAAGACAGTGTGTACCAAGAGCAGAGTGAAGACAGTGTGTTCCTAAAGCAGAGGGCAGACACTGTGTTAATACATCAGAGTGAAGACAGTGTGATCCTAGAAGAGAAAGAAGACAGTGTGTTCCTAGAGCACAGTGAAGACAGTGTGTACCTAAGCAGAGTGAAGACAGTGTCTTCCTAGAGCAGAGTGAAGACAGTTTGTTCCTAATGCAGAATGAAGACAGAGTGTTCCTAATGCAGAGTGAAGACAGTGTGTTCCTAGAGCAGAGTGTAGACAGTGTGTTTATAGAGCAGAGTGAAGACAGTGTGTTCCTAGAGCAGAGTGAAAACATTTTGTTCCTAACGCAGAGTGAATACAGTGTGTTCCTAATGCAGAGTGAAGACAGTGTCTTCCTAGAGCAGAGTGAAGACAGTGTGTTCCTAACGCATAGTGAAGACAGTGTGTTCCTAACGCATAGAGAAGACAGTGTGTTCCTAGTGCAGAGTGAAGACAGTGTGTTCCTAATGCAGAGTGAAGACAGTGTCTTCCTAGAGCAGAGTGAAGACAGTATGTTCCTAACGCAGAGTGAAGACAGTGTGTTCTTAACGCACAGTGAAGACAATTTGTTCGTTACGCATAATGAAGACAGTGTTTTCGTAACGCAGAGTTGCGGTGTATGTGAATGGAGCAGACTGAAGACAGTGTGTTCGTAGTGCAGAGTGAAGACAGTGTGTTCCTAATGCAGAGTGAAGGCAGTGTGTTCCTAATGCAGAGTGAAGACAGTATGTTCCTAGAGCAGAGTGAAGACAGTGTGTTCCTAACGCAGAGTTGCGGTGTATGTGAATGGAGCAGAGTGAAGACAGTGTGTTCCTAGAGCAGAGTGAATACAGTATTTCCTAACGCATAGTGAAGAAGTATGTTCCTATCGCATAGTGAAGACAGTGTTTTCCTAGAGCAGAGTGTAGACAGTGTGTTCCTAGAGCAGAGTGAAAACATTTTGTTCCTAACGCAGAGTGAATACAGTGTGTTCCTAATGCAGAGTGAAGACAGTGTGTTCCTAGAGCAGAGTGAAGAGAGTGTGTTCCTAATGCATAGTGAAGACAATGTGTTCCTAATGCAGAGGGAAGACAGTGTGTTCCTGAAGCCGAGTGGAGACAGTGTATTTTAGAGCAGAGTGAAGACAGTGTGTTCCTAATGCAGAGTGAAGACAGTGTCTTCCTAGAGCAGAGTGAAGACAGTGTGTTCCTAGAGCAGAGTGAAGACAGTGTGCTCCTAATGCAGAGTGAAGACAGTGTGTTCCTAATGCAGAGTGAAGACAGTGTCATCCTAGAGCAGAGTGAAGACAGGGTGTTCCTAACGCATAGTGAAGACAGTGTGTTCCTAACGCATAGAGGAGACAGTGTGTTCATAACGCATAGAGAAGACAGTGTGTTCCTAGTGCAGAGTGAAGACAGTGTGTTCCTAATGCAGAGTGAAGACAGTGTCTTCCTAGAGCAGAGTGAAGACAGTTTGTTCCTAATGCATAGTGAAGACAGTGTGTTCCTAGAGCAAAGTGAAGACAGTGTGTTCCTAACACAGAATTGTGGTGTACGTGCATGGAGCAGAGTGAAGACAGTGTGTTCCTAGAGCAGAGTGAAGACAGTGTGTTCCTAATGCAGAGTGAAGACAATGTGTTCCTAATGCACTATTAATACAGTATGTTCCTACACCAGAGTGAATACAGTGTGTTCCTAACAAAGAGTTGCTGTGTATGTGCATGGAGCAGAGTGAAGACAGTGTGTTCCTAGAGCAGAGTGAAGACAGTGTGTTCCTAATGCAGAGTGAAGACAGTGTGTTCCTAATGCAGAGTGTAGACAGTGTGTTCCTAATGCAGAGTGAAGACAGTGTGTTCCTAGACCAGAATGAAGACAGTGGGTTCCTAGAGCAGAGTGAAGACAGTGTGTTCCTACAGCAGAGTGAAGACAGTGTGTTCCTAATGCAGACTGAAGACAGTGTGTTCCTAGAGCAAAGAAAAGACAGTGTGTTCCTAACGCAGAATTGCTGTGTACGTGCATGGAGCAGAGTGAAGACAGTGTGTTCCTAGAGCAGATTGAAGACAGTATGTTCCTAACGCAGAGTGAAGACAGTGTGTTCCTAGAGCAGAGTGAAGACAGTATGTTCCTAAAGCAGAGTGAAGACAGTTTGTTCCTAGAGCAGAATGAAGACAGTGAGTTCCTAACGCAGAGTGAAAACAGTGCGTTCCTAATGCAGAGTTTGAAGTATGTGCATGGAGCAGAGTGAAGACAGTGTGTCCTAGAGAAGAGTGAAGACAGTGTGTACCAAGAGCAGAGTGAAGACAGTGTGTTCCTAAAGCAGAGGGCAGACACTGTGTTAATACATCAGAGTGAAGACAGTGTGATCCTAGAAGAGAAAGAAGACAGTGTGTTCCTAGAGCACAGTGAAGACAGTGTGTACCTAAGCAGAGTGAAGACAGTGTCTTCCTAGAGCAGAGTGAAGACAGTTTGTTCCTAATGCAGAATGAAGACAGAGTGTTCCTAATGCAGAGTGAAGACAGTGTGTTCCTAGAGCAGAGTGTAGACAGTGTGTTTATAGAGCAGAGTGAAGACAGTGTGTTCCTAGAGCAGAGTGAAAACATTTTGTTCCTAACGCAGAGTGAATACAGTGTGTTCCTAATGCAGAGTGAAGACAGTGTCTTCCTAGAGCAGAGTGAAGACAGTGTGTTCCTAACGCATAGTGAAGACAGTGTGTTCCTAACGCATAGAGAAGACAGTGTGTTCCTAGTGCAGAGTGAAGACAGTGTGTTCCTAATGCAGAGTGAAGACAGTGTCTTCCTAGAGCAGAGTGAAGACAGTATGTTCCTAACGCAGAGTGAAGACAGTGTGTTCTTAACGCACAGTGAAGACAATTTGTTCGTTACGCATAATGAAGACAGTGTTTTCGTAACGCAGAGTTGCGGTGTATGTGAATGGAGCAGACTGAAGACAGTGTGTTCGTAGTGCAGAGTGAAGACAGTGTGTTCCTAATGCAGAGTGAAGGCAGTGTGTTCCTAATGCAGAGTGAAGACAGTATGTTCCTAGAGCAGAGTGAAGACAGTGTGTTCCTAACGCAGAGTTGCGGTGTATGTGAATGGAGCAGAGTGAAGACAGTGTGTTCCTAGAGCAGAGTGAATACAGTATTTCCTAACGCATAGTGAAGAAGTATGTTCCTATCGCATAGTGAAGACAGTGTTTTCCTAGAGCAGAGTGTAGACAGTGTGTTCCTAGAGCAGAGTGAAAACATTTTGTTCCTAACGCAGAGTGAATACAGTGTGTTCCTAATGCAGAGTGAAGACAGTGTGTTCCTAGAGCAGAGTGAAGAGAGTGTGTTCCTAATGCATAGTGAAGACAATGTGTTCCTAATGCAGAGGGAAGACAGTGTGTTCCTGAAGCCGAGTGGAGACAGTGTATTTTAGAGCAGAGTGAAGACAGTGTGTTCCTAATGCAGAGTGAAGACAGTGTCTTCCTAGAGCAGAGTGAAGACAGTGTGTTCCTAGAGCAGAGTGAAGACAGTGTGCTCCTAATGCAGAGTGAAGACAGTGTGTTCGTAATGCAGAGTGAAGACAGTGTCATCCTAGAGCAGAGTGAAGACAGGGTGTTCCTAACGCATAGTGAAGACAGTGTGTTCCTAACGCATAGAGGAGACAGTGTGTTCATAACGCATAGAGAAGACAGTGTGTTCCTAGTGCAGAGTGAAGACAGTGTGTTCCTAATGCAGAGTGAAGACAGTGTCTTCCTAGAGCAGAGTGAAGACAGTTTGTTCCTAATGCATAGTGAAGACAGTGTGTTCCTAGAGCAAAGTGAAGACAGTGTGTTCCTAACACAGAATTGTGGTGTACGTGCATGGAGCAGAGTGAAGACAGTGTGTTCCTAGAGCAGAGTGAAGACAGTGTGTTCCTAATGCAGAGTGAAGACAATGTGTTCCTAATGCACTATTAATACAGTATGTTCCTACACCAGAGTGAATACAGTGTGTTCCTAACAAAGAGTTGCTGTGTATGTGCATGGAGCAGAGTGAAGACAGTGTGTTCCTAGAGCAGAGTGAAGACAGTGTGTTCCTAATGCAGAGTGAAGACAGTGTGTTCCTAATGCAGAGTGTAGACAGTGTGTTCCTAATGCAGAGTGAAGACAGTGTGTTCCTAGAGCAGAGTGAAGACAGTGTGTTCCTAATGCAGAGTTGCGGTGTATGTGCTTGAAGCAGAGTGAAGACAGTATGTTCCTAGCGAAGAGTGAAGACAGTGTGTTCCTAGAGCAGAGTGAAAGCAGTTTGTTCCTAACGCAGAGTGAATACAGTGTGTTCCTAATGCAGAGTGAAGACAGTGTCTTCCTAGAGCAGAGTGAAGACAGTGTGTTCCTAACGGATAGTGAAGACAGTGTGTTCCTAACGCCTACTGAAGACGCTATGTTCCTAACGCATAGTGAAGACAGTGTGTTCCTAACGCAGAGTTGCAGTGTATATGCATGGAGCAGAGTGAAGACAGTGTGTTCCTAGAGCAGAGTGAAGACAGTGTGTTCCTAATGCAGAGTGAAGGCAGTGTGTTCCTAATGCAGAGTGAAGACAGTGTGTTCCTAGAGCAGAGTGAAGAGAGTGTGTTCCTAATGCAGAGTGAAGACAGTGTCTTCCTAGAGCAGAGTGAAGACAGTGTGTTCCTAGAGCAGAGTGAAGACAGGGTGTTCCTAACACATAGTGAAGACAGTGTGTTCCTAACGCATAGAGAAGACAGTGTGTTCATAACGCATAGAGAAGACAGTGTGTTCCTAGTGCAGAGTGAAGACAGTGTGTTCCTAATGCATAGTGAAGACAGTGTGTTCCTAACGCATAGAGAAGACAGTGTGTTCCTAACGCATAGAGAAGACAGTGTGTTCCTAGAACAGAATGAAGAGAGTGTGTTCCTAATGCATAGTGAAGACAATGTGTTCCTAATTCAGAGTTAAGACAGTGTGTTCCGATTGCAGAGTGAAGACAGTGTGTTCCTGAAGCCGAGTGAACACAGTCATTTTAGAGCAGAATGAACACAGTGTGTTCCTAATGCAGAGTGAAGACAGTGTGTTCCTAATGCAGAGTGAAGACAGTGTTTCCTAGAGCAGAGTGAAGACAGTGTGTTCCTAGAGCAGAGTGAAGACAGTGTGTTCCTCTTGCAGAGTGAAGACAGTGTATTCCTAATGCAGAGTGAAGACAGTGTCTTCCTAGAGCACAGTGAAGACAGTGTGTTCCTAACGCATAGAGAAGACAGTGTGTTCCTAACGCATAGAGAAGACAGTGTGTTCCTAGGGCAGAGTGAAGACAGTGTGTTCCTAATGCAGAGTTAAGACAGTGTCTTCCTAGAGCAGAGTGAAGACAGTGTGTTCCTCATGCATAGTGAAGACAGTGTGTTCCTAGAGCAAAGTGAAGACAGTGTGTTCCTAATACAGAATTGCTGTGTACGTGTTTGGAGCAGAGTGAAGACAGTGTGTTCCTAGAGCAGAGTGAAGACAGTATGTTCCTAACGCATAGTGAAGACAGTGTTATCCTAGAGCAGAGTGAAGACAGTGTGTTCCTAATGCAGAGTGAAGACAGTGTGTTCCTAAGCAGAGTGAAGACAGTGTGTTCCTAGAGAAGAGGGAAGACTGTGTGTTCCTAAAGCAGAGTGAAGACAGTGTGTTCCTAACACAGAGTTGCAGTGTATGTGCATGGAGCAGAGTGAAGACAGTGTGTTCCTAGAGCAGAGTGAAGACAGTGTGTTCCTAATGCAGAGTGAAGACAGTGTGTTCCTAATGCAGAGTGTAGACAGTGTGTTCCTAATGCAGAGTGAAGACAGTGTGTTCCTATAGCAGAGTGAAGACAGTGTGTTCCTAATGCAGAGTGAAGACAGTGTGTTCCTAGAGCAGAGTGAAAACAGTTTGTTCCTAACGCAGAGTGAATACAGTGTGTTACTAATGCAGAGTGAAGACAGTGTCTTCCTAGAGCAGAGTGAAGACAGTGTGTTCCTAACGGATAGTGAAGACAGTGTGTTCCTAATGCCTACTGAAGAAGCTATGTTCCTAACGCCTAGTGAAGACAGTGTGTTCCTAACGCAGAGTTGCGGTGTATGTGCATGGAGCAGAGTGAAGACAGTGTATTCCTAGAGCAGAGTGAAGACAGTGTGTTCCTAGAGCAGAGTGAAGACAGTGTGTTCCTTATGCAGAGTGAAGACAGTGTATTCCTAATGCAGAGTGAAGACAGTGTCTTCCTAGAGCACAGTGAAGACAGTGTATTCCTATCGCATAGTGAAGACAGTGTGTTCCTAACGCATAGAGAAGACAGTGTGTTCCTAACGCATAGAGAAGACAGTGTGTTCCTAGAGCAGAGTGAAGACAGTGTGTTCCTAATGCAGAGTTAAGACAGTGTCTTCCTAGAGCAGAGTGAAGACAGCGTGTTCCTCATGCATAGTGAAGACAGTGTGTTCCTAGAGCAAAGTGAAGACAGTGTGTTCCTAACGCAGAATTGCTCTGTACGTGTTTGGAGCAGAGTGAAGACAGTGTGTTCCTAGAGCAGAGTGAAGACAGTATGTTCCTAACGCATAGTGAATACAGTGTGATCCTAGAGCAGAGTGAAGACAGTGTGTTCCTAATGCAGAGTGAAGACAGTGTGTTCCTAATGCAGAGTGAAGACAGTGTCTTCCTAGAGCAGAGTGAAGACAGTATGTTCCTAACGCATAGTGAATACAGTGTGATCCTAGAGCAGAGTGAAGACAGTGTGTTCCTAATGCAGAGTGAAGACAGTGTATTCCTAACGCATAGTGAAGACAGTGTGTTCCTAACGCATAGAGAAGACAGTGTGTTCCTAACGCATAGAGAAGACAGTGTATTCCTAGAGCCGAGTGAAGAGAGTGTGTTCCTAATGCATAGTGAAGACAATGTGTTCCTAATTCAGAGTTAAGACAGTGTGTTCCGATTGCAGAGTGAAGACAGTGTGTTCCTGAAGCCGAGTGAACACAGTGTTTTTAGAGCAGAGTGAAGACAGTGTGTTCCTAATGCAGAGTGAAGAGAGTGTGTTCCTAATGCAGAGTGAAGACAGTGTCTTCCTAGAGCAGAGTGAAGACAGTGTGTTCCTAGAGCAGAGTGAAGACAGTGTGTTCCTAGAGCAGAGTGAAGACAGTGTGTTCCTTATGCAGAGTGAAGACAGTGTATTCCTAATGCAGAGTGAAGACAGTGTTTTCCTAGAGCACAGTGAAGACAGTGTCTTCCTAGAGCAGAGTGAAGACAGTGTATTCCTAACGCATAGAGAAGACAGTGTGTTCCTAACGCATAGAGAAGACAGTGTGTTCCTAGAGCAGAGTGAAGACAGTGTGTTCCTAATGCAGAGATAAGACAGTGTCTTCCTAGAGCAGAGTGAAGACAGGGTGTTCCTAACGCATAGTGAAGACAGTGTGTTCCTAACGCATAGAGAAGACAGTGTGTTACTAACGCATAGGGAAGACAGTGTGCTCCTAGTGCAGAGTGAAGACAGTGTGTTCCTAATGCAGAGTGAAGACAGTGTCTTCCTAGAGCAGAGTGAAGACAGTTTGTTCCTAATGCACAGTTAATACAGTATGTTCCTACACCAGGGTGAATACAGTGTGTTCCTAACAAAGAGTTGCTGTGTATGTGCATGGAGCAGAGTGAAGACAGTGTGTTCCTAGAGCAGAGTGAAGACAGTGTGTTCCTAATGCAGAGTGAAGACAGTGTGTTCCTAATGCAGAGTGAAGACAGTGTGTTCCAATGCAGAGTGAAGACAGTGTGATCCTAGAGCAGAGTGAAGACAGTGTGTTCCTAATGCAGAGTGAAGACAGTGTGTTCCTAATGCAGATTGAAGACAGTATGTTCCTAGAGCAAAGTGAAGACAGTGTGTTGCTAACGCAGAATTGCTGTGTACGTGCATGGAGCAGAGTGAAGACAGTGTGTTCCTAACGCAGAGTGAAGACAGTGTGTTCCTAGAGCAGAATGAAGATAGTGTGTTCCTAATGCATAGTGACGACAATGTGTTCCTAATTCAGAGTTAAGACAGTGTGTTCCGATTGCAGAGTTAAGACAGTGTGTTCCTGAAGCCGAGTGAACACAGTGTTTTTAGAGCAGAGTGAAGACAGTGTGTTCCTAATGCAGAGTGAAGAGAGTGTGTTCCTAATGCAGAGTGAAGACAGTGTCTTCCTAGAGCAGAGTGAAGACAGTGTGTTCCTAGAGCAGAGTGAAGACAGTGTGTTCCTAATGCAGAGTGAAGACAGTGTGTTCCTAATGCAGAGTGAAGACAGTGTCTTCCTAGAGCAGAGTGAAGACAGTGTATTCCTAACTTATAGTGAAGACAGTATGTTCCTAACGCATAGAGAAGACAGTGTGTTCCTAACGCATAGAGAAGACAGTGTGTTCCTAGAGCAGAATGAAGAGAGTGTGTTCCTAATGCATAGTGAAGACAATGTGTTCCTAATTCAGAGTTAAGACAGTGTGTTCCGATTGCAGAGTGAAGACAGTGTGTTCCTGAAGCCGAGTGAACACAGTGTTTTTAGAGCAGAATGAAGACAGTGTGTTCCTAATGCAGAGTGAAGGCAGTGTGTTCCTAATGCAGAGTGAAGACAGTGTGTTCCTAAGCAGAGTGAAGACAGTGTGTTCCTAATGCAGAGTGAAGACAGTGTCTTCCTAGAGCAGAGTGAAGACAGTGTATTCCTAACGCATTGTGAAGACAGTGTGTTCCTAACGCATAGAGAAGACAGTGTGTTCCTAACGCATAGAGAAGACAGTGTGTTCCTAGAGCAGAGTGAAGACAGTGTGTTCCTAATGCAGAGTTAAGACAGTGTCTTCCTAGAGCAGAGTGAAGACAGGGTGTTCCTAACGCATAGTGAAGACAGTGTGTTCCTAACGCATAGAGAAGACAGTGTGTTACTAACGCATAGGGAAGACAGTGTGCTCCAAGTGCAGAGTGAAGACAGTGTGTTCCTAATGCAGAGTGAAGACAGTGTCTTCCTAGAGCAGAGTGAAGACAGTTTGTTCCTAATGCACAGTTAATACAGTATGTTCCTACACAAGGGTGAATACAGTGTGTTCCTAACAAAGAGTTGCTGTGTATGTGCATGGAGCAGAGTGTAGAGCAGAGTGAAGACAGTTTGTTCCTAATGCACAGTTAATACAGTATGTTCCTACACCAGGGTGAATACAGTGTGTTCCTAACAAAGAGTTGCTGTGTATGTGCATGGAGCAGAGTGAAGACAGTGTGTTCCTAGAGCAGAGTGAAGACAGTGTGTTCCTAATGCAGAGTGAAGACAGTGTGTTCCTAATGCAGAGTGAAGACAGTGTGTTCCTAATGCAGAGTGAAGACAGTGTGATCCTAGAGCAGAGTGAAGACAGTGTGTTCCTAATGCAGAGTGAAGACAGTGTGTTCCTAATGCAGATTGAAGACAGTATGTTCCTAGAGCAAAGTGAAGACAGTGTGTTGCTAACGCAGAATTGCTGTGTACGTGCATGGAGCAGAGTGAAGACAGTGTGTTCCTAGAGCAGAGTGAAGACAGTATGTTCCTAACGCAGAGTGAAGACAGTGTGTTCCTAGAGCAGAGTGAAGACAATGTGTTCCTAATGCAGAGTGAAGACAGTGTGTTCCTAATGCAGAGTGAAGACAGTGTCTTCCTAGAGCAGAGTGAAGACAGTGTATTCCTAACGCATAGTGAAAACAGTGTGTTCCTAACGCATAGAGAAAACAGTGTGTTCCTAACGCATAGAGAAGACAGTGTGTTCCTAGAGCAGAGTGAAGAGAGTGTGTTCCTAATGCATAGTGACGACAATGTGTTCCTAATTCAGAGTTAAGACAGTGTGTTCCGATTGCAGAGTGAAGACAGTGTGTTCCTGAAGCCGAGTGAACACAGTGTTTTTAGAGCAGTATGAAGACAGTGTGTTCCTAATGCAGAGTGAAGAGAGTGTGTTCCTAATGCAGAGTGAAGACAGTGTCTTCCTAGAGCAGAGTGAAGACAGTGTGTTCCTAGAGCAGAGTGAAGACAGTGTGTTCCTAATGCAGAGTGAAGACAGTGTGTTCCTAATGCAGAGTGAAGACAGTGTGTTCCTAATGCAGAGTGAAGACAGTGTCTTCCTAGAGCAGAGTGAAGACAGTGTATTCCTAACTTATAGTGAAGACAGTATGTTCCTAACGCATAGAGAAGACAGTGTGTTCCTAACGCATAGAGAAGACAGTGTGTTCCTAGAGCAGAATGAAGAGAGTGTGTTCCTAATGCATAGTGAAGACAATGTGTTCCTAATTCAGAGTTAAGACAGTGTGTTCCGATTGCAGAGTGAAGACAGTGTGTTCCTGAAGCCGAGTGAACACAGTGTTTTTAGAGCAGAATGAAGACAGTGTGTTCCTAATGCAGAGTGAAGGCAGTGTGTTCCTAATGCAGAGTGAAGACAGTGTGTTCCTAGAGCAGAGTGAAGACAGTGTGTTCCTAATGCAGAGTGAAGACAGTGTCTTCCTAGAGCAGAGTGAAGACAGTGTATTCCTAACGCATAGTGAAGACAGTGTGTTCCTAATGCATAGAGAAGACAGTGTGTTCCTAACGCATAGAGATGACACTGTGTTCCTAGAGCAGAATGAAGAGAGTGTGTTCCTAATGCATAGTGAAGACAATGTGTTCCTAATTCAGAGTTAAGACAGTGTGTTCCGATTGCAGAGTGAAGACAGTGTGTTCCTGAAGCCGAGTGAACACAGTGTTTTTAGAGCAGAATGAAGACAGTGTGTTCCTAATGCAGAGTGAAGACAGTGTGTTCCTTATGCAGAGTGAAGACAGTGTATTCATAATGCAGAGTGAAGACAGTGTCTTCCTAGAGCACAGTGAAGACAGTGTATTCCTATCGCATAGTGAAGACAGTGTGTTCCTAACGCATAGAGAAGACAGTGTGTTCCTAACGCATAGAGAAGACAGTGTGTTCCTAGAGCAGAGTGAAGACAGTGTGTTCCTAATGCAGAGTTAAGACAGTGTCTTCCTAGAGCAGAGTGAAGACAGTGTGTTCCTCATGCATAGTGAAGACAGTGTGTTCCTAGAGCAAAGTGAAGACAGTGTGTTCCTAACGCAGAATTGCCGTGTACATGTTTGGAGCAGAGTGAAGACAGTGTGTTCCTAGAGCAGAGTGAAGACAGTATGTTCCTAACGCATAGTGAAGACAGTGTGATCCTAGAGCAGAGTGAAGACAGTGTGTTCCTAATGCAGAGTGAAGACAGTGTGTTCCTAATGCAGAGTGAAGAAAGTGTCTTCCTAGAGCAGAGTGAAGACAGTGTATTCCTAACGCATAGTGAAGACAGTGTGTTCCTAACGCATAGAGAAGACAGTGTATTCCTAGAGCCGAGTGAAGAGAGTGTGTTCCTAATGCATAGTGAAGACAATGTGTTCCTAATTCAGAGTTAAGACAGTGTGTTCCGATTGCAGAGTGAAGACAGTGTGTTCCTGAAGCCGAGTGAACACAGTGTTTTTAGAGCAGAGTGAAGACAGTGTGTTCCTAATGCAGAGTGAAGACAGTGTGTTCCTAATGCAGAGTGAAGACAGTGTCTTCCTAGAGCAGAGTGAAGACAGTGTGTTCCTAAAGCAGAGTGAAGACAGTGTGTTCCTAATGCAGAGTGAAGACAGTGTGTTCCTAATGCAGAGTGAAGACAGTGTCTTCCTAGAGCAGAGTGAAGACAGTGTATTCCTAACGCATAGTGAAGACAGTGTGTTCCTAACGCAAAGAGAAGACAGTGTGTTCCTAACGCATAGAGAAGACAGTGTGTTCCTAGAGCAGAGTGAAGACAGTGTGTTCCTAATGCAGAGTTAAGACAGTGTCTTCCTAGAGCAGAGTGAAGACAGGGTGTTCCTAACGCATAGTGAAGACAGTGTGTTCCAAACGCATAGAGATGACAGTGTGTTACTAACGCATAGAGAAGACAGTGTGCTACTAGTGCAGAGTGAAGACAGTGTGTTCCTAATGCAGAGTGAAGACAGTGTCTTCCTAGAGCAGAGTGAAGACAGTTTGTTCCTAATGCACAGTTAATACAGTATGTTCCTACACCAGGGTGAATACAGTGTGTTCCTAACAAAGAGTTGCTGTGTATGTGCATGGAGCAGAGTGAAGACAGTATGTTCCTAGAGCAGAGTGAAGACAGTGTGTTCCTAATGCAGAGTGAAGACAGTGTGTTCCTAATGCAGAGTGAAGACAGTGTGTTCCTAGAGCAGAGTGAAGACAGTGTGTTCCTAACGCAGGGTTGCGGTGTATGTGAATGGAGCAGAGTGAAGACAGTGTGTTCCTAGAGCAGAGTGAATACAGTATTTCCTAACGCATAGTGAAGAAGTATGTTCCTATCGCATAGTGAAGACAGTGTGTTCCTAGAGCAGAGTTGCGGTGTATGGTCATGGAGCAGAGTGAAGACAGTGTGTTCCTAGAGCAGAGTGAAGAGAGTGTGTTCCTAATGCATAGTGAAGACAATGTGTTCCTAATGCAGAGTGAAGACAGTGTGTTCCTGAAGCCGAGTGAAGACAGTGTATTTTTAGCAGAGTGAAGACAGTGTGTTCCTAATGCAGAGTGAAGACAGTGTGTTCCTAATGCAGAGTAAAGACAGTGTCTTCCTAGAGCAGAGTGAAGACAGTGTGTTCCTAGAGCAGAGTGAAGACAGTGTGCTCCTAATGCAGAGTGAAGACAGTGTGTTCCTAATGCCGAGTGAAGACAGTGTCTTCCTAGAGCAGAGTGAAGACAGGGTGTTCCTAACACATAGTGAAGACAGTGTGTTCCTAACGCATAGAGTAGACAGTGTGTTCCTAACGCATAGAGAAGACAGTGTGTTCCTAGTGCAGAGTGAAGACAGTGTGTTCCTAATGCAGAGTGAAGACAGTGTCTTCCTAGAGCAGAGTGAAGACAGTTTGTTCCTAATGCATAGTGAAGACAGTGTGTTCCTAGAGCAAAGTGAAGACAGTGTGTTCCTAACGCAGAATTGTGGTGTACGTGCATGGAGCAGAGTGAAGACAGTGTGTTCCGATTGCAGAGTGAAGACAGTGTGTTCCTGAAGCCGAGTGAACACAGTGTTTTTAGAGCAGAATGAAGACAGTGTGTTCCTAATGCAGAGTGAAGGCAGTGAGATCCTAATGCAGAGTGAAGACAGTGTGTTCCTAAGCAGAGTGAAGACAGTGTGTTCCTAATGCAGAGTGAAGACAGTGTCTTCCTAGAGCAGAGTGAAGACAGTGTATTCCTAACGCATTGTGAAGACAGTGTGTTCCTAACGCATAGAGAAGACAGTGTGTTCCTAACGCATAGAGAAGACAGTGTGTTCCTAGAGCAGAGTGAAGACAGTGTGTTCCTAATGCAGAGTTAAGACAGTGTCTTCCTAGAGCAGAGTGAAGACAGGGTGTTCCTAACGCATAGTGAAGACAGAGTGTTCCTAACGCATAGAGAAGACAGTGTGTTACTAACGCATAGGGAAGACAGTGTGCTCCTAGTGCAGAGTGAAGACAGTGTGTTCCTAATGCAGAGTGAAGACAGTGTCTTCCTAGAGCAGAGTGAAGACAGTTTGTTCCTAATGCACAGTTAATACAGTATGTTCCTACACAAGGGTGAATACAGTGTGTTCCTAATAAAGAGTTGCTGTGTATGTGCATGGAGCAGAGTGTAGAGCAGAGTGAAGACAGTTTGTTCCTAATGCACAGTTAATACAGTATGTTCCTACACCAGGGTGAATACAGTGTGTTCCTAACAAAGAGTTGCTGTGTATGTGCATGGAGCAGAGTGAAGACAGTGTGTTCCTAGAGCAGAGTGAAGACAGTGTGTTCCTAATGCAGAGTGAAGACAGTGTGTTCCTAATGCAGAGTGAAGACAGTGTGTTCCTAATGCAGAGTGAAGACAGTGTGATCCTAGAGCAGAGTGAAGACAGTGTGTTCCTAATGCAGAGTGAAGACAGTGTGTTCCTAATGCAGATTGAAGACAGTATGTTCCTAGAGCAAAGTGAAGACAGTGTGTTGCTAACGCAGAATTGCTGTGTACGTGCATGGAGCAGAGTGAAGACAGTGTGTTCCTAGAGCAGAGTGAAGACAGTATGTTCCTAACGCAGAGTGAAGACAGTGTGTTCCTAGAGCAGAGTGAAGACAATGTGTTCCTAATGCAGAGTGAAGACAGTGTGTTCCTAATGCAGAGTGAAGACAGTGTCTTCCTAGAGCAGAGTGAAGACAGTGTATTCCTAACGCATAGTGAAAACAGTGTGTTCCTAACGCATAGAGAAAACAGTGTGTTCCTAACGCATAGAGAAGACAGTGTGTTCCTAGAGCAGAGTGAAGAGAGTGTGTTCCTAATGCATAGTGACGACAATGTGTTCCTAATTCAGAGTTAAGACAGTGTGTTCCGATTGCAGAGTGAAGACAGTGTGTTCCTGAAGCCGAGTGAACACAGTGTTTTTAGAGCAGTATGAAGACAGTGTGTTCCTAATGCAGAGTGAAGAGAGTGTGTTCCTAATGCAGAGTGAAGACAGTGTCTTCCTAGAGCAGAGTGAAGACAGTGTGTTCCTAGAGCAGAGTGAAGACAGTGTGTTCCTAATGCAGAGTGAAGACAGTGTGTTCCTAATGCAGAGTGAAGACAGTGTCTTCCTAGAGCAGAGTGAAGACAGTGTATTCCTAACGCATAGTGAAGACAGTGTGTTCCTAATGCATAGAGAAGACAGTGTGTTCCTAACGCATAGAGATGACACTGTGTTCCTAGAGCAGAATGAAGAGAGTGTGTTCCTAATGCATAGTGAAGACAATGTGTTCCTAATTCAGAGTTAAGACAGTGTGTTCCGATTGCAGAGTGAAGACAGTGTGTTCCTGAAGCCGAGTGAACACAGTGTTTTTAGAGCAGAATGAAGACAGTGTGTTCCTAATGCAGAGTGAAGACAGTGTGTTCCTTATGCAGAGTGAAGACAGTGTATTCATAATGCAGAGTGAAGACAGTGTCTTCCTAGAGCACAGTGAAGACAGTGTATTCCTATCGCATAGTGAAGACAGTGTGTTCCTAACGCATAGAGAAGACAGTGTGTTCCTAACGCATAGAGAAGACAGTGTGTTCCTAGAGCAGAGTGAAGACAGTGTGTTCCTAATGCAGAGTTAAGACAGTGTCTTCCTAGAGCAGAGTGAAGACAGTGTGTTCCTCATGCATAGTGAAGACAGTGTGTTCCTAGAGCAAAGTGAAGACAGTGTGTTCCTAACGCAGAATTGCCGTGTACACGTTTGGAGCAGAGTGAAGACAGTGTGTTCCTAGAGCAGAGTGAAGACAGTATGTTCCTAACGCATAGTGAAGACAGTGTGATCCTAGAGCAGAGTGAAGACAGTGTGTTCCTAATGCAGAGTGAAGACAGTGTGTTCCTAATGCAGAGTGAAGAAAGTGTCTTCCTAGAGCAGAGTGAAGACAGTGTATTCCTAACGCATAGTGAAGACAGTGTGTTCCTAACGCATAGAGAAGACAGTGTATTCCTAGAGCCGAGTGAAGAGAGTGTGTTCCTAATGCATAGTGAAGACAATGTGTTCCTAATTCAGAGTTAAGACAGTGTGTTCCGATTGCAGAGTGAAGACAGTGTGTTCCTGAAGCCGAGTGAACACAGTGTTTTTAGAGCAGAGTGAAGACAGTGTGTTCCTAATGCAGAGTGAAGACAGTGTGTTCCTAATGCAGAGTGAAGACAGTGTCTTCCTAGAGCAGAGTGAAGACAGTGTGTTCCTAAAGCAGAGTGAAGACAGTGTGTTCCTAATGCAGAGTGAAGACAGTGTGTTCCTAATGCAGAGTGAAGACAGTGTCTTCCTAGAGCAGAGTGAAGACAGTGTATTCCTAACGCATAGTGAAGACAGTGTGTTCCTAACGCATAGAGAAGACAGTGTGTTCCTAACGCATAGAGAAGACAGTGTGTTCCTAGAGCAGAGTGAAGACAGTGTGTTCCTAATGCAGAGTTAAGACAGTGTCTTCCTAGAGCAGAGTGAAGACAGGGTGTTCCTAACGCATAGTGAAGACAGTGTGTTCCAAACGCATAGAGATGACAGTGTGTTACTAACGCATAGAGAAGACAGTGTGCTACTAGTGCAGAGTGAAGACAGTGTGTTCCTAATGCAGAGTGAAGACAGTGTCTTCCTAGAGCAGAGTGAAGACAGTTTGTTCCTAATGCACAGTTAATACAGTATGTTCCTACACCAGGGTGAATACAGTGTGTTCCTAACAAAGAGTTGCTGTGTATGTGCATGGAGCAGAGTGAAGACAGTATGTTCCTAGAGCAGAGTGAAGACAGTGTGTTCCTAATGCAGAGTGAAGACAGTGTGTTCCTAATGCAGAGTGAAGACAGTGTGTTCCTAGAGCAGAGTGAAGACAGTGTGTTCCTAACGCAGGGTTGCGGTGTATGTGAATGGAGCAGAGTGAAGACAGTGTGTTCCTAGAGCAGAGTGAATACAGTATTTCCTAACGCATAGTGAAGAAGTATGTTCCTATCGCATAGTGAAGACAGTGTGTTCCTAGAGCAGAGTTGCGGTGTATGGTCATGGAGCAGAGTGAAGACAGTGTGTTCCTAGAGCAGAGTGAAGAGAGTGTGTTCCTAATGCATAGTGAAGACAATGTGTTCCTAATGCAGAGTGAAGACAGTGTGTTCCTGAAGCCGAGTGAAGACAGTGTATTTTTAGCAGAGTGAAGACAGTGTGTTCCTAATGCAGAGTGAAGACAGTGTGTTCCTAATGCAGAGTAAAGACAGTGTCTTCCTAGAGCAGAGTGAAGACAGTGTGTTCCTAGAGCAGAGTGAAGACAGTGTGCTCCTAATGCAGAGTGAAGACAGTGTGTTCCTAATGCCGTGTGAAGACAGTATCTTCCTAGAGCAGAGTGAAGACAGGGTGTTCCTAACACATAGTGAAGACAGTGTGTTCCTAACGCATAGAGTAGACAGTGTGTTCCTAACGCATAGAGAAGACAGTGTGTTCGTAGTGCAGAGTGAAGACAGTGTGTTCCTAATGCAGAGTGAAGACAGTGTCTTCCTAGAGCAGAGTGAAGACAGTTTGTTCCTAATGCATAGTGAAGACAGTGTGTTCCTAGAGCAAAGTGAAGACAGTGTGTTCCTAACGCAGAATTGTGGTGTACGTGCATGGAGCAGAGTGAAGACAGTGTGTTCCTAGAGCAGAGTGAAGACTGTGTGTTCCTAATGCAGAGTGATGACAGTGTGTTCCTAATGCAGAGTGAAGACAATGTGTTCCTAATGCACTACTAATACAGTATGTTCCTACACCAGAGTGAATACAGTGTGTTCCTAACAAAGAGTTGCTCTGTATGTGCATGGAGCAGAGTGAAGACAGTGTGTTCCTAGAGCAGAGTGAAGACAGTGTGTTCCTAATGCAGAGTGAAGACAGTGTGTTCCTAATGCAGAGTGTAGACAGTGTGTTCCTAATGCAGAGTGAAGACAGTGTGTTCCTAGAGCAGAGTGAAGACAGTGTGTTCCTAATGCAGAGTGAAGACAGTGTGTTCCTAGAGCAGAGTGAAAACAGTTTGTTCCTAACGCAGAGTGAATACAGTGTGTTACTAATGCAGAGTGAAGACAGTGTCTTCCTAGAGCAGAGTGAAGACAGTGTGTTCCTAACGGATAGTGAAGACAGTGTGTTCCTAATGCCTACTGAAGACGCTATGTTCCTAACGCATAGTGAAGACAGTGTGTTCCTAACGCAGAGTTGCGGTGTATGTGCATGGAGCAGAGTGAAGACAGTGTGTTCCTAGAGCAGAGTGAAGACAGTGTGTTCCTAATGCAGAGTGAAGGCAGTGTGTTCCTAATGCAGAGTGAAGACAGTGTGTTCCTAGAGCAGAGTGAAGAGCGTGTGTTCCTAATGCAGAGTGAAGACAGTGTCTTCCTAGAGCAGAGTGAAGACAGTGTATTCCTAACGCATAGTGAATACAGTGTGTTCCTAAGGCATAGAGAAGACAGTGTGTTCCTAACGCATAGAGAGGACAGTGTGTTCCTAGAGCAGAATGAAGAGAGTGTGTTCCTAATGCATAGTGAAGACAATGTGTTCCTAATTCAGGGTTAAGACAGTGTGTTCCGATTGCAGAGTGAAGACAGTGTGTTCCTGAAGCCGAGTGTACACAGTGTTTTTAGAGCAGAATGAAGACAGTGTGTTCCTAATGCAGAGTGAAGACAGTGTGTTCCTAATGCAGAGTGAAGACAGTGTTTTCCTAGAGCAGAGTGAAGACAGTGTGTTCCTAGAGCAGAGTGAAGACAGTGTGTTCCTTATGCAGAGTGAAGACAGTGTATTCCTAATGCAGAGTGAAGACAGTGTTTTCCTAGAGCACAGTGAAGACAGTGTATTCCTATCGCATAGTGAAGACAGTGTGTTCCTAACGCAAAGAGAAGACAGTGTGTTCCTAACGCATAGAGAAGACAGTGTGTTCCTAGAGCAGAGTGAAGACAGTGTGTTCCTAAAGCAGAGTTAAGACAGTGTCTTCCTAGAGCAGAGTGAAGACAGCGTGTTCCTCAAGCATAGTGAAGACAGTGTGTTCCTAGAGCAAAGTGAAGACAGTGTGTTCCTAACGCAGAATTGCTGTGTACATGTTTGGAGCAGAGTGAAGACAGTGTGTTCCTAGAGCAGAGTGAAGACAGTATGTTCCTAACGCATAGTGAAGACAGTGTGATCCTAGAGCAGAGTGAAGACAGTGTGTTCCTAATGCAGAGTGAAGACAGTGTGTTCCTAATGCAGAGTGAAGACAGTGTCTTCCTAGAGCAGAGTGAAGACAGTGTATTCGTAACGCATAGTGAAGACAGTGTGTTCCTAACGCATAGAGAAGACAGTGTGTTCCTAACGCATAGAGAAGACAGTGTATTCCTAGAGCCGAATGAAGAGAGTGTGTTCCTAATGCATAGTGAAGACAATGTGTTCCTAATTCAGAGTTAAGACAATGTGTTCCGATGGCAGAGTGAAGTCAGTGTGTTCCTGAAGCCGAGTGAACACAGTGTTTTTAGAGCAGAGTGAAGACAGTGTGTTCCTAATGCAGAGTGAAGAGAGTGTGTTCCTAATGAAGAGTGAAGACAGTGTCTTCCTAGAGCAGAGTGAAGACATTGTGTTCCTAGAGCAGAGTGAAGACAGTGTGTTCCTAATGCAGAGTGAAGACAGTGTGTTCCTAATGCAGAGTGAAGACAGAGTCTTCCTAGAGCAGAGTGAAGACAGTGTATTCCTAACGCATAGTGAAGACAGTGTGTTCCTAACGCATAGAGAAGACAGTGTGTTCCTAACGAATAGAGAAGACAGTGTGTTCCTAGAGCAGAGTGAAGACAGTGTGTTCCTAATGCAGAGTTAAGACAGTGTCTTCCTAGAGCAGAGTGAAGACAGGGTGTTCCTAACGCATAGTGAAGACAGTGTGTTCCTAACGCATAGAGAAGACAGTGTGTTACTAACGCATAGAGAAGACAGTGTGCTCCTAGTGCAGACTGAAGACAGTGTGTTCCTAATGCAGAGTGAAGACAGTGTCTTCCTAGAGCAGAGTGAAGACAGTTTGTTCCTAATGCACAGTTAATACAGTATGTTCCTACACCAGAGTGAATACAGTGTGTTCCTAACAAAGAGTTGCTGTGTATGTGCATGGAGCAGAGTGAAGACAGTGTGTTCCTAGAGCAGAGTGAAGACAGTGTGTTCCTAGAGCAGAGTGAAGACAGTGTGTTTCTAATGCAGGGTGAAGACAGTGTGTTCCTAATGCAGATTGAAGACAGTGTGTTCCTAGAGCAAAGTGAAGACAGTGTGTTGCTAACGCAGAATTGCTGTGTACGTGCATGGAGCAGAGTGAAGACAGTGTGTTCCTAGAGCAGAGTGAAGACAGTATGTTCCTAACGCAGAGTGAAGACAGTGTGTTCCTAGAGCAGAGTGAAGACAATGTGTTCCTAATGCAGAGTGAAGACAGTGTGTTCCTAATGCAGAGTGAAGACAGTGTCTTCCTAGAGCAGAGTGAAGACAGTGTATTCCTAACGCATAGTGAAGACAGTGTGTTCCTAACGCATAGAGAAAACAGTGTGTTCCTAACGCATAGAGAAGACAGTGTGTTCCTAGAGCAGAGTGAAGAGAGTGTGTTCCTAATGCATAGTGAAGACAATGTGTTCCTACTTCAGAGTTAAGACAGTGTGTTACGATTGCAGAGTGAAGACAGTGTGTTCCTGTAGCCGAGTGAACACAGTGTTTTTAGAGCAGAGTGAAGACAGTGTGTTCCTAATGCAGAGTGAAGAGAGTGTGTTCCTAATGCAGAGTGAAGACAGTGTCTTCCTAGAGCAGAGTGAAGACAGTGTGTTCCTAGAGCAGAGTGAAGACAGTGTGTTCCTAATGCAGAGTGAAGACAGTGTGTTCCTAATGCAGAGTGAAGACAGTGTCTTCCTAGAGCAGAGTGAAGACAGTGTCTTCCTAGAGCAGAGTGAAGACAGTGTGTTCCTAACGGATAGTGAAGACAGTGTGTTCCTAATGCCTACTGAAGACGCTATGTTCCTAACGCATAGTGAAGACAGTGTGTTCCTAACGCAGAGTTGCGGTGTATGTGCATGGAGCAGAGTGAAGACAGTGTGTTCCTAGAGCAGAGTGAAGACAGTGTGTTCCAAATGCAGAGTGAAGGCAGTGTGTTCCTAATGCAGAGTGAAGACAGTGTGTTCCTAGAGCAGAGTGAAGAGCGTGTGTTCCTAATGCAGAGTTAAGACAGTGTCTTCTTAGAGCAGAGTGAAAACAGCGTGTTCCTCATGCATAGTGAAGACAGTGTGTTCCTAGAGCAAAGTGAAGACAGTGTGTTCCTAACGCAGAATTGCTGTGTACGTGTTTGGAGCAGAGTGAAGACAGTGTGTTCCTATAGCAGAGTGAAGACAGTATGTTCCTAACGCATAGTGAAGACAGTGTGATCCTAGAGCAGAGTGAAGACAGTGTGTTCCTAATGCAGAGTGAAGACAGTGTGTTCCTAATGCAGAGTGAAGACAGTGTCTTCATAGAGCAGAGTGAAGACAGTGTATTCCTAACGCATAGTGAAGACAGTGTGTTCCTAACGCATAGAGAAGACAGTGTGTTCCTAACGCATAGAGAAGACAGTGTATTCCTAGAGCCGAATGAAGAGAGTGTGTTCCTAATGCATAGTGAAGACAATGTGTTCCTAATTCAGAGTTAAGACAGTGTGTTCCGATGGCAGAGTGAAGTCAGTGTGTTCCTGAAGCCGAGTGAACACAGTGTTTTTAGAGCAGAGTGAAGACAGTGTGTTCCTAATGCAGAGTGAAGAGAGTGTGTTCCTAATGCAGAGTGAAGACAGTGTCTTCCTAGAGCAGAGTGAAGACATTGTGTTCCTAGAGCAGAGTGAAGACAGTGTGTTCCTAATGCAGAGTGAAGACAGTGTGTTCCTAATGCAGAGTGAAGACAGTGTCTTCCTAGAGCAGAGTGAAGACATTGTATTCCTAACGCATAGTGAAGACAGTGTGTTCCAAACGCATAGAGAAGACAGTGTGTTCCTAACGCATAGAGAAGACAGTGTGTTCCTAGAGCAGAGTGAAGACAGTGGGTTCCTAATGCAGAGTTAAGACAGTGTCTTCCTAGAGCAGAGTGAAGACAGAGTGTTCCTAACGCATAGTGAAGACAGTGTGTTCCTAACGCATAGAGAAGACAGTGTGTTACTAACGCATAGAGAAGACAGTGTGCTCCTAGTGCAGAGTGAAGACAGTGTGTTCCTAATGCAGAGTGAAGACAGTGTCTTCCTAGAGCAGAGTGAAGACAGTGTGTTCCTAATGCAGGGTGAAGACAGTGTGTTCCTAATGCAGATTGAAGACAGTGTGTTCCTAGAGCAAAGTGAAGACAGTGTGTTGCTAATGCAGAATTGCTGTGTACGTGCATGGAGCAGAGTGAAGACAGTGTGTTCCTAGAGCAGAGTGAAGACAGTATGTTCCTAACGCAGAGTGAAGACAGTGTGTTCCTAGAGCAGAGTGAAGACAATGTGTTCCTAATGCAGAGTGAAGACAGTGTGTTCCTAATGCAGAGTGAAGACAGTGTCTTCCTAGAGCAGAGTGAAGACAGTGTATTCCTAACGCATAGTGAAGACAGTGTGTTCCTAACGCATAGAGAAAACAGTGTGTTCCTAACGCATAGAGAAGACTGTGTGTTCCTAGAGCAGAGTGAAGAGAGTGTGTTCCTAATCCATAGTGAAGACAATGTGTTCCTACTTCAGAGTTAAGACAGTGTGTTCCGATTGCAGAGTGAAGACAGTGTGTTCCTGTAGCCGAGTGAACACAGTGTTTTTAGAGCAGAGTGAAGACAGTGTGTTCCTAATGCAGAGTGAAGATAGTGTGTTCCTAATGCAGAGTGAAGACAGTGTCTTCCTAGAGCAGAGTGAAGACAGTGTGTTCCTAGAGCAGAGTGAAGACAGTGTGTTCCTAATGCAGAGTGAAGACAGTGTGTTCCTAATGCAGAGTGAAGACAGTGTCTTCATAGAGCAGAGTGAAGACAGTGTATTCCTAACGCATAGTGAAGACAGTGTGTTCCTAACGCATAAGGAAGACAGTGTGTTCCTAACGCATAGAGATGACAGTGTGTTCCTAGAGCAGAATGAAGAGAGTGTGTTCCTAATGCATAGTGAAGACAATGTGTTCCTAATTCAGAGTTAAGACAGTGTGTTCCGATTGCAGAGTGAAGACAGTGTGTTCCTGAAGCCGAGTGAACACAGTGTTTTTAGAGCAGAATGAAGACAGTGTGTTCCTAATGCAGAGTGAAGACAGTGTGTTCCTAATGCAGAGTGAAGACAGTGTTTTCCTAGAGCAGAGTGAAGACAGTGTGTTCCTAGAGCAGAGTGAAGACAGTGTGTTCCTTATGCAGAGTGAAGACAGTGTATTCCTAATGCAGAGTGAAGACAGTGTCTTCCTAGAGCACAGTGACACAGTGTATTCCTATCGCATAGTGAAGACAGTGTGTTCCTAACGCATAGAGAAGACAGTGTGTTCCTAACGCATAGAGAAGACAGTGTGTTCCTAGAGCAGAGTGAAGACAGTGTGTTCCTAATGCAGAGTTAAGACAGTGTCTTCCTAGAGCAGAGTGAAGACAGTGTGTTCCTCATGCATAGTGAAGACAGTGTGTTCCTAGAGCAAAGTGAAGACAGTGTGTTCCTAACGCAGAATTGCTGTGTACGTGTTTGGAGCAGAGTGAAGACAGTGAGTTCCTAGAGCAGAGTGAAGACAGTATGTTCCTAACGCATACTGAAGACAGTGTGATCCTAGAGCAGAGTGAAGACAGTGTGTTCCTAATGCAGAGTGAAGACAGTGTGTTCCTAATGCAGAGTGAAGACAGTGTATTCCTAGAGCAGAGTGAAGACAGTGTATTCCTAACGCATAGTGAAGACAGTGTGTTCCTAAGGCATAGAGAAGACGGTGTGTTCCTAACGCATAGAGAAGACAGTGTATTCCTAGAGCCGAGTGAAGAGAGTGTGTTCCTAATGCATAGTGAAGACAATGTGTTCCTAATTCAGAGTTAAGACAGTGTGTTCCGATTGCAGAGTGAAGACAGTGTGTTCCTGAAGCCGAGTGAACACAGTGTTTTTAGAGCAGAGTGAAGACAGTGTGTTCCTAATGCAGAGTGAAGACAGTTTGTTCCTAATGCAGAGTGAAGACAGTGTCTTCCTAGAGCAGAGTGAACACAGTGTGTTCCTAATGCAGAGTGAAGACAGTGTGTTCCTAATACAGAGTGAAGACAGTGTGTTCCTAATGCAGAGTGAAGACAGAGTATTCCTACAGCAGAGTGAAGACAGTGTGTTCCTAACGCATAGTGAAGACAGTGTGTTCCTAACGCATAGAGAAGACAGTGTGTTACTAACGCATAGAGAAGACAGTGTGCTCCTAGTGCAGAGTGAAGACAGTGTGTTCCTAATGCAGAGTGAAGACAGTGTCTTCCTAGAGAAGAGTGAAGACAGTTTGTTCCTAATGCACAGTTAATACAGTATGTTCCTACACCAGGGTGAATACAGTGTGTTACTAACAAAGAGTTGCTGTGTATGTGCATGGAGCAGAGTGAAGACAGTGTGTTCCTAGAGCAGAGTGAAGACAGTGTGTTCCTAGAGCAGAGTGAAGACAGTGTGTTCCTAATGCAGAGTGAAGACAGTGTGTTCCTAATGCAGAGTTAAGGCAGTGTGTTCCTAGAGCAAAGTGAAGACAGTGTGTTGCTAACGCAGAATTGCTGTGTACGTGCATGGAGCAGAGTGAAGACAGTGTGTTCCTAGAGCAGAGTGAAGACAGTATGTTCCTAATGCAGAGTGAAGACAGTGTGTTCCTAGAGCAGAGAGAAGACAATGTGTTCCTAATGCAGAGTGAAGACAGTGTGTACCTAGAGCAGAGTGAAGACAGTGTATTACTAACGCATAGTGAAGACAGTGTGTTCCTAACGCATAGAGAAGACAGTGTGTTCCTAACGCATAGAGAAGACAGTGTGTTCCTAGAGCAGAGTGAAGACAGTATGTTCCTAACGCAGAGTGAAGACAGTGTGTTCCTAGAGCAGAATGAAGACATTGTGTTCCTAACGCAGAGTGAAGACAGTGTGTTCCTAATGCAGAATGAAGACATGTTGTTCCTAATGCAGAGTGAAGACAGTGTGTTCCTAGAGCAGAGTGAAGACAGTGTGTTCCTAATGCAGAGTGAAGACAGTGTGTTCCTAATGCAGAGTTAAGGCAGTGTGTTCCTAGAGCAAAGTGAAGACAGTGTGTTGCTAACGCAGAATTGCTGTGTACGTGCATGGAGCAGAGTGAAGACAGTGTGTTCCTAGAGCAGAGTGAAGACAGTATGTTCCTAATGCAGAGTGAAGACAGTGTGTTCCTAGAGCAGAGAGAAGACAATGTGTTCCTAATGCAGAGTGAAGACAGTGTGTACCTAGAGCAGAGTGAAGACAGTGTATTACTAACGCATAGTGAAGACAGTGTGTTCTGATTGCAGAGTGAAGACAGTGTGTTCCTGAAGCCGAGTGAACACAGTGTTTTTAGAGCAGAGTGAAGATAGTGTGTTCCTAAGGCAGAGTGAAGAGAGTGTGTTCCTAATGCAGAGTGAAGACAGTGTCTTCTAGAGCAGAGTGAAGACAGTGTGTTCCTAGAGCAGAGTGAAGACAGTGTGTTCCTAATGCAGAGTGAAGACAGTGTGTTCCTAATGCAGAGTGAAGACAGTGTCTTCCTAGAGCAGAGTGAAGACAGTGTATTCCTAACGGATAGTGAAGACAGTATGTTCCTAATGCATAGAGAAGACAGTGTGTTCCTAGAGCAGAGTGAAGACAGTGTGTTCCTAATGCAGAGTTAAGACAGTGTCTTCCTAGAGCAGAGTGAAGAGAGTGTGTTCAAAATGCAAAGTGAAGACAGTGTGTTCCTAGAGCAAAGAAAAGACAGTGTGTTCCTAACGCAGAATTGCTGTGTACGTGCATGGAGCAGAGTGAAGACAGTGTGTTCCTAGAGCAGAGTGAAGACAGTATGTTCCTAACGCAGAGTGAAGACAGTGTGTTCCTAGAGCAGAGTGAAGACAGTATGTTCCTAACGCAGAGTGAAGACAGTGTGTTCCTAGAGCAGAATGAAGACATTGTGTTCCTAACGCAGAGTGAAAACAGTGCGTTCCTAATGCAGAGTTGTGAAGTATGTGCATGGAGCAGAGTGAAGACAGTGTGTCCTAGAAAAGAGTGAAGACAGTGTGTTCCTAGAGCACAGTGAAGACAGTGTGTACCTAGAGCAGAGTGAAGACAGTGTGTTCCTAAAGCAGAGGGCAGACACTGTGTTAATACATCAGAGTGAAGACAGTGTGATCCTAGAAGAGAAAGAAGACCGTGTGTTCCTAGAGCACAGTGAAGACAGTGTGTACCTAGAGCAGAGTGAAGACAGTGTCTTCCTAGAGCAGAGTGAAGACAGTTTGTTCCTAATGCAGAATGAAGACAGAGTGTTCCTAATGCAGAGTGAAGACAGTGTTTTCCTAGAGCAGAGTGAAGACAGTATGTTCCTAACGCAGAGTGAAGACAGTGTGTTCTTAACGCACAGTGAAGACATTATGTTCGTTAGGCATAGTGAAGACAGTGTTTTCGTAACGCAGAGTTGCGGTGTATATGAATGGAGCAGACTGAAGACAGTGTGTTCGTAGTGCAGAGTGAAGAAAGTGTGTTCCTAATGCAGAGTGAAGGCAGTGTGTTCCTAATGCAGAGTGAAGACAGTGTGTTCCTAGAGCAGAGTGAAGACAGTGTGTTCCTAACGCAGAGTTGCGGTGTATGTGAATGGAGCAGAGTGAAGACAGTGTGTTCCTAGAGCAGAGTGAATACAGTATGTTCTTAACGCATAGTGAAGAAGTATGTTCCTATCGCATAGTGAAGACAGTGTGTTCCTAAAGCAGAGTGGCGGAGTATGGTCATGGAGCAGAGTGAAGACAGTGTGTTCCTAGAGCAGAGTGAAGAGAGTGTGTTCCTAATGCATAGTGAAGACAATGTGTTCCTAATGCAGAGTGAAGACAGTGTGTTCCTGAAGCCTAGTGAAGACAGTGTATTTTAGAGCAGAGTGAAGACAGTGTGTTCCTAATGCAGAGTGAAGACAGTGTGTTCCTAATGCAGAGTGAAGACAGTGTCTTCCTAGAACAGAGTGAAGACAGTGTGCTCCTAATGCAGAGTGAAGACAGTGTGTTTCTAATGCAGAGTAAAGACAGTGTCTTCCTAGAGCAGAGTGAAGACAGGGTGTTCCTAACGCATAGTGAAGACAGTGTGTTCCTAACGCATAGTGAAGACAGTGTGTTCCTAACGCATAGAGAAGACAGTGTGTTTTTAGTGCAGAGTGAAGACAGTGTGTTCCTAATGCAGAGTGAAGACAGTGTCTTCCTAGAGCAGAGTGAAGACAGTTTATTCCTAATGCATAGTGAAGACAGTGTGTTCCTAGAGCAAAGTGAAGACAGTATGTTGCTAACGCAGAATTGTGGTGTACGTGCATGGAGCAGAGTGAAGACAGTGTGTTCCTAGAGCAGAGTGAAGACAGTGTGTTCCTAATGCAGAGTGATGACAGTGTGTTCCTAATGCAGAGTGAAGACAGTGTGTTCCTAATGCACAGTTAATACAGTATGTTCCTACACCAGGGTGAATACAGTGTGTTCCCAACAAAGAGTTGCTGTGTATGTGCATGGAGCAGAGTGAAGACAGTGTGTTCCTAGAGCAGAGTGAAGACAGTGTGTTCCTAATGCAGAGTGAAGACAGTGTGTTCCTAATGCAGAGTGAAGACAGTGTGTTCCTAGAGCAGAGTGAAGACAGTGTGTTCCTAATGCAGAGTGAAGACAGTGTGTTCCTAATGCAGAGTGAAGACAGTGTGTTCCTAGAGCAGAGTGAAGACAGTGTGTTCCTAATGCAGAGTGAAGACAGTGTGTTCCTAGAGTAAAGTGAAGACAGTGTGTTGCTAACGCAGAATTGCTGTGTACGTGCATGGAGCATAGTGAAGACAGTGTGTTCCTAGAGCAGAGTGAAGACAGTGTATTCCTATCGCATATTGAAGACAGTGTGTTCCTAACGCATAGAGAAGACAGAGTGTTCCTAACGCATAGAGAAGACAGTGTGTTCCTAATGCAGAGTGAAGACAGTGTCTTCATAGAGCAGAGTGAAGACAGTGTGTTCCTAGAGCAGAGTGAAGACAGTGTGTTCCTAATGCAGAGTGAAGACAGTGTGTTCCTAATGCAGAGTGAAGACAGTGTCTTCCTAGAGCAGAGTGAAGACAGCGTGTTCCTAAAGCAGAGTTGCGGTGTATGTGAATGGAGCATAGTGAAGACAGTGTGTTCCTAGAGCAGAGTGAATACACTATATTCCTAACGCATAGTGAAGACAATGTGTTCCTAATGAAGAGTTAAGACAGTGTGTTCCGATTGCAGAGTGAAGACCGTGTTTTCCTAAAGCCGAGTGAAGACAGTGTGTTTTAGAGCAGAGTGAAGACAGTGTGTTCCTAATGCAGAGTTGAGGTGTATGGTCATGGAGGAGAGTGAAGACAGTGTGTTCCTAGAGCAGAGTGAAGAGAGTGTGTTCCTAATGCATAGTCAAGACAATGTGTTCCTAATGCAGAGTTAAGACAGTGTGTTCCTAGAGCAGAGTGAAGACAGTGTGTTCCTAATGCATAGTGAAGACAGTGTGTTCCTAGAGCAAAGTGAATACAGTGTGTTTAACGCAGTATTGCTGTGTACGTGCATGGAGCATAATGAAGACAGTGTGTTCCTAGAGGAGAGTGAAGACAGTATGTTCCTAAAGCAGAGTGAAGACAGTGTGTTCCTAGAGCAGAGTGAAGACAGTATGTTCCTAACGCAGAGTGAAGACAGTGTGTTCCTAGAGCAGAATGAAGACAGTGTGATCCTAACGCAAAGAGAAGACAGTGCGTTCCTAATACAACTTGTAAAGTATGTGCATGGAGCAGAGTGAAGACAGTGTGTTCCTAGAGAAGAGTGAAGACAGTGTGTTCATAATGCAGAGTGAAGACAGTGAGTTCCTAGAGCAGAGTGAAGACAGTGTTCCTAAATCAGAGTGAAGACAGTGTGTTCCTAATGAAGAGTGAAGACAGTGTGTTCCTAATGGAGAGTGTGGACAGTGTGTTCCTAGAGCAGAGTTAAGACAGTGTGTTCCTAGAGCAGAATGAAGACAGTGTTTTCCTAAAGCAGAGTGAAGACAGTGTCTTCCTCGAGCAGAGTGAAGACAGTGTGTTCCTAACGCAGAATTGCAGTGTACGTGAATGGAGCAAAGTGAAGACAGTGTGTTCCTAGAGCAGAATGAAGACAGTACGTTCCTAACGCACAGTGAATCAAGTGTGTTCCTAGAGGAGAAAGAAGACAGTGTGTTCCTAGAGCAGAGTGAAGACAGTGTGTTACTAGAGCAGAATGAAGACAGTTTGTTCCTAACGCAGA
Organism: Microtus pennsylvanicus; assembly: GCF_037038515.1. NCBI lineage: Eukaryota > Metazoa > Chordata > Mammalia > Rodentia > Cricetidae > Microtus > Microtus pennsylvanicus. The sequence goes on from NW_027460896.1 coordinate 2,008,874, forward strand.
GTGAAGACAGTGTGTTTCTAACGCAGAGTTGCTGTGTATGTGCATGGAGCAGAGTGAAAACAGTGTGTTCCTAACGCATAGTGAAGACAGTGTGTTCCTAACATATAGTGAAGACAGTATGTTCCTAACGCATAGTGAAGAAAGTGTGTTCCTAACGCAGAGTTGCGGTGTATGTGCATGGAGCAGAGTGACGACAGTGTGTTCCTAGAGCAGATTGAAGACAGTATGTTCCTATCGCATAGTGAAGACAGTGTGTTCCTAACAAAGAGTTGCGGTGTATGTGCATGGAGCAGAGTAAAGGCAGTGTGTTCCTAACGAACAGTGAAGACAGTGTGTTCCTAGAGCAGAATGAAGACAGTGTGTTCCTAAAACAGAGTGAAGACAGTGTGTTCCTAAAGCAGAATTGCGATGTATGTGCATGGAGCAGAGTGACGACAGTGTGTTCCTAGAGGAGAGTGAAGACAGTGTGTTCCTAATGCAGAGTGAAGGCAGTGTGTTCCTAATGCAGAGTGAAGACAGTGTGTTCCTAATGCAGAGTGAAGACAGTGTGTTCCTAATGCAGAGTGAAGACAGTGTATTCCTAGAGCAGAGTGAAGACAGTGTGTTCCTAACGCATAGTGAGGACAGTGTGTTCCTAACGCATAGTGAAGACAGTAAGTTCCTAACCCATAGTGAAGACAGTGTGTTCCTAACGCAGAGTTGCGGTGTATGTGCATGGAGCAGACTGACGACAGTGTGTTCCTAGAGCAGAGTGAAGACAGTGTTTTTTTAATGCAGAGTAAATACAGTGTGTTCCTACAGCAGATTGTAGACAGTGTGTTCCTTACAAAGAGTTGCTGTGTATGTGCATGGAGCAGAGTGAAGACAGTGTGTTATTAATGCAGCGTTAATACAGTATGTTCATACAGCAGAGTGAATACTGTGTGTTCCTAGAGCAGAGTGAAGACAGTGTGTTCCTAATGCAGAGGGCAGACAGTGTGTTAATAGAACAGAGTGATGACAGTGTGGTCCTAGATGAGAAAGAAGACAGTGTGTTCCTATAGCACAGTGAAGACAGTGTGTTCCTAGAGCAGAGTGAAGACAGTGTCTTCCTAGAGCAGTGTGAAAACAGTTTGTTCTTAATGCAGAGTGAAAACAGAGTGTTCCTAATGCAGACTGAAGACAGTGTCTTCCTAGAGCAGAGTGAAGACAGTGTGTTCCTAGAGCAGAGTGAAGACAGTGTGATCCTAATGCAGAGAGAAGACAGTGTGTTCCTAATGCAGAGTGAAGACAGTGTATTCCTACAGCAGAGTGAAGACACTGTGTTCCTACAGCAGAGTGAAGACAGTTTGTTCCTAACGCATAGTGAAGACAGAATGTTCCTAACGCATAGTGAAGACAGTGTGTTCCTAAAGCAGAGTTGCACTGTATGTGCATGGAGCAGAGTGAAGACAGTGTGTTCCTAGAGCAGAGTGAAGATAGTGTGTTTTTAATGCAGAGTAAATACAGTGTGTTCCTACAGCAGATTGAAGAGAGTGTGTTCCTAACAAAGAGTTGCTGTGAATGTGCATGGAGCAGAGTGAAGACAGTGTGTTCCTAGAGCAGAGTGAAGACAGTGTGATCCTAATGCAGAGTGAAGACAGTGTGTTCCTAATGCAGAGTGAAGTCAGTGTGTTCCTAACGCTGAGTTGCGGTGTATGTGCTTGGATCAGAGTGAAGACAGTGTGTTCCTACAGTAGAGTGAAGACAGTATGTTCCTAACGCATAGTGAAGACAGTGTGTTCCTAACGCAGAGTTGCCTTTCTATGTGCATGTAGCAGAGTGAAGACAGTGTGTTCCTAGAGCAGAGTGAAGACAGTGTGTTCCTAAAGCAGAGTTTCGGTGTATATGCATGGAGCTGAGTGAGGACAGTGTTTTCCTAGAGCAGAGTGTAGACAATGTGTTCCTAACGCATAGTGAAGAAAGTGTGTTCCTAATGCAGTGTTGCGGTGTATGTGCATGGAGCAGAGTGAAGACAGTGTGTTCCTATCGCATAGTGAAGACAGCATGTTCCTATCGCATAGTGAAGACAGTGTGTTCCTAGAGCAGAATGAAGACAGTTTGTTCCAAACGCAGAGTGAAGACAGTGTGTTCCAAACGCAGAGTTGCGGTGTATGTTCATGGAGCAGAGTGAAGACAGTGTGTTCCTAATGCAGAGTTAATACAGTATGTTCCTACAGCAGAGTGAATACACTGTGTTCCTAGAACGGAGTGAAGACAGTGTGTTCCTAGAGCAGAATGAAGACAGTGTGTTCCTAGAGCAGAGTGAAGACAGTTTGTTCATAACACAGAGTGAAGACAGCGTGTTCCTAGAGCAGAGTGAATACAATGTGTTCCTAGAGCAGAGTGAAGACAGTGTGTTCCTAGAGCAGAATGAAGACAGTGTGTTCCTAGAGCAGAATGAAGACAGTGTGTTCCTAGAGCAGAGTGAAGACAGTTTGTTCCTAATACAGAGTGAAGACAGCGTGTTCCAAGAGCAGAGTGAATACAATGTGTTCCTAGAGCAGAGTGAAGACAGTGTGTTCCTTATGCAGTGAGAAGACAGTGTGTTCCTAGAGCAAAGTGAAGACAGTGTGTTGCTAACGCAGAATTGCAGTGTACGTGCATGGAGCAGAGTGACGACAGTGTGTTCCTAGAGCAGAGTGAAGACAGTGTTTTTTTAATGCAGAGTAAATACAGTGTGTTCCTACAGCAGATTGAAGACAGTGTGTTCCTTACAAAGAGTTGCTGTGTATGTGCATGGAGATGGTGAAGACAGTGTGTTGCTAATGCAGAGTTAATACAGTATGTTCCTACAGCAGAGTGAATAATGTGTGTTCCTAGAGCAGAGTGAAGACAGTGTGTTCCTAATGCAGAGGGCAGACAGTGTGTTAATAGAACAGAGTGAAGACAGTGTGGTCCTAGATGAGAAAGAAGACAGTGTGTTCCTAATGCAGAGTGAAGACAGTGTATTCCTAGAGCAGAGTGAAGACAGTGTGTTCCTAACGCATAGTGAAGACAGAATGTTCCTAACGCATAGTGAAGACAGTGTGTTCCTAAAGCAGAGTTGCACTGTATGTGCATGGAGCATAGTGAAGACAGTGTGTTCCTAGAGCAGAGTGAAGATAGTGTGTTTTTAATGCAGAGTAAATACAGTGTGTTCCTACAGCAGATTGAAGAGAGTGTGTTCCTAACAAAGAGTTGCTGTGTATGTGCATGGAGCAGAGTGAAGACAGTGTGTTCCTAGAGCAGAGTGAAGACAGTGTGTTCCTAATGCAGAGTGAAGACAGTGTGTTCCTAATGCAGAGTGAAGTCAGTGTGTTCCTAACGCTGAGTTGCGGTTTATGTGCTTGGAGCAGAGTGAAGACAGTGTGTTCCTACAGTAGAGTGAAGACAGTATGTTCCTAACGCATAGTGAAGTCAGTGTGTTCCTAACGCAGATTGCGTTTCTATGTGCATGTAGCAGAGTGAAGACAGTGTGTTCCTAGAGCAGAGTGAAGACAGTGTGTTCCTAAAGCAGAGTTTCGGTGTATATGCATGGAGCTGAGTGAGGACAGTGTTTTCCTAGAGCAGAGTGTAGACAATGTGTTCCTAACGCATAGTGAAGAAAGTGTGTTCCTAATGCAGTGTTGCGGTGTATGTGCATGGAGCAGAGTGAAGACAGTGTGTTCCTATCGCATAGTGAAGACAGCATGTTCCTATCGCATAGTGAAGACAGTGTGTTCCTAGAGCAGAATGAAGACAGTTTGTTCCAAACGCAGAGTGAAGACAGTGTGTTCCTAACGCAGAGTTGCGGTGTATGTTCATGTAGCAGAGTGAAGACAGTGTGTTCCTAATGCAGAGTTAATACAGTATGTTCCTACAGCAGAGTGAATACAGTGTGTTCCTAGAACGGAGTGAAGACATGTGTTCCTAGAGCAGAATGAAGACTTTGTGTTCCTAGAGCAGAGTGAAGACAGTTTGTTCATAACACAGAGTGAAGACAGCGTGTTCCTAGAGCAGAGTGAATACAATGTGTTCCTAGAGCAGAGTGAAGACAGTGTGTTCCTAGAGCAGAATGAAGACAGTGTGTTCCTAGAGAAGAATGAAGACAGTGTGTTCCTAGAGCAGAGTGAAGACAGTTTGTTCCTAATACAGAGTGAAGACAGTGTGTTCCTAGAGCAGAGTGAATACAATGTGTTCCTAGAGCAGAGTGAAGACAGTGTGTTCCTTATGCAGAGTGAAGACAGTGTGTTCCTAATTCAGAGGGCAGACAGTGTGTTCATAGAGCAGAGTGAAGACAGTGTGTTCCTAGAGGAGAAAGAAGACAGTGTGTTCCTATAGCACATGTAGACAGTGTGTTCCTAGAGCAGAGTGAAGACAGTGTCTTCCTAGAGCAGAGTGAAGACAGTTTGTTCCTAATGCAGAGTGAAGACAGAGTGTTCCTAATGCAGACTGAAGACAGTGTGTTCCTACAGCAGAGTGAAGACAGTGTGTTCCTAATGCAGAGTGAAGACAGTGTGTTCCTAATGCAGAGTGAAGACAGTGTATTCCTAGAGCAGAGTGAAGACAGTGTGTTCCTAACGCATAGTGAGGACAGTGTGTTCCTAACGCATAGTGAAGACAGTATGTTCCTAACGCATAGTGAAGACAGTGTGTTCCTAACGCAGAAGTGCTGTGTATGTGCATGGAGCAGAGTGAAGACAGTGTGTTCCTAGAGCAGAGTGAAGACAGTTTGTTTTTAATGCAGAGTGAATACAGTGTGTTCCTACAGCAGATTGAATACAGTGTCTTCCTACTAAAGAGTTGCTGTGTATGTGCATGGAGCAGAGTGAAGACAGTGTGTTCCTAGAGCAGAGTGAAGACAGTGTGTTCCTAATGCAGAGTGAAGACAGTGTGTTCCTAATGCAGAGTGAAGACTGTGTGTTCCTAATGCAGAGTGAAGACAGTGTGTCTTGAGCAGAGTGAAGACAGTGTGTTCCCAGAGCAAACTGAAGACAGTGTGTTCCTAACACAGAGTTTCGGTGTATATGAATGGAGCTGAGTGAAGATAGTGTCTTCCTAGAGCAGAGTGAAGACAGTGTGTTCCTAATGCAGAGGGCAGACAGTATGTTAATAGAACAGATTGAAGACAGTGTGGTCCTAGATGAGAAAGAAGACAGTGTGTTCCTATAGCACTGTGAAGACAGTGTGTTCCTAGAGCAGAGTGAAGACAGTGTCTTCCTAGAGCAGTGTGAAGACAGTTTGTTCCTAATGCAGAGTAAAAACAGAGTGTTCCTAATGCAGACTGAAGACAGTGTCTTCCTAGAGCAGAGTGAAGACAGTGTGTTACTACAGCAGAGTGAAGACAGTGTGTTCCTTGAGAAGAGTGAAGACAGTGTGTTCATAATGAGAGTGAAGACAGTGAGTTCCTAGAGCAGAGTGAAGACAGTGTTCCTAAATCAGAGTGAAGACAGTGTGTTCCTAATGAAGAGTGAAGACAGTGTGTTCCTAATGAAGAGTGTGGACAGTGTGTTCCTAGAGCAGAGTTAAGACAGTGTGTTCCTAGAGCAGAATGAAGACAGTGTTTTCCTAATGCAGAGTGAAGACAGTGTCTCCCTCGAGCAGAGTGAAGACAGTGTGTTCCTAACGCAGAATTGCAGTGTACGTGAATGGAGCAAAGTGAAGACAGTGTGTTCCTAGAGCAGAATGAAGACAGTTTGTTCCTAACGCAGAGTGAAGACAGTGTGTTTCTAACGCAGAGTTGCTGTGTATGTGCATGGAGCAGAGTGAAAACAGTGTGTTCCTAACGCATAGTGAAGACAGTTTGTTCCTAACATATAGTGAAGACAGTATGTTCCTAACGCATAGTGAAGAAAGTGTGTTCCTAACGCAGAGTTGCGGTGTATGTGCATGGAGCAGAGTAAAGACAGTGTGTTCCTATAGCAGTTTGAAGACAGTATGTTCCTATCGCATAGTGAAGACAGTGTGTTCCTTGAGCAGAATGAAGACAGTATGTTCCTATCGCAGAGTAAGACAGTGTGTTCCTAACAAAGAGTTGTGGTGTATGTGCATGGAGCAGAGTAAAGGCAGTGTGTTCCTAAAGAACAGTGAAGACAGTGTGTTCCTAGAGCAGAGTGAAGACAGTGTGTTCCTAATGTAGAGTGAAGGCAGGGTGTTCCTAATGCAGAGTGAAGACAGTGTGTTCCTAATGCAGAGTGAAGACAGTGTGTTCCTAATGCAGAGTGAAGACAGTGTATTCCTAGAGCAGAGTGAAGACAGTGTGTTCCTAACGCATAGTGAGGACAGTGTGTTCCTAACGCATAGTGAAGACAGTAAGTTCCTAACGCATAGTGAAGACAGTGTGTTCCTAACGCAGTGTTGCGGTGTATGGGCATGGAGCAGAGTGACGACAGTGTGTTCCTAGAGCAGAGTGAAGACAATGTGTTCCTAACGCTGAGTTGCGGTTTATGGCTTGGAGCAGAGTGAAGACAGTGTGTTCCTACTGCAGATTGAAGACAGTGTGTTCCTTACAAAGAGTTGCTGTGTATGTGCAATGAGCAGAGTGAAGACAGTGTATTCCTAATGCAGAGTTAATACAGTATGTTCCTACAGCAGAGTGAATACTGTGTGTTCCTAGAGCATAGTGAAGACAGTGTGTTCCTAATGCAGAGGGCAGACAGTGTGTTAATAGAACAGAGTGAAGACAGTGTGGTCCTAGATGAGAAAGAAGACAGTGTGTTCCTATAGCACAGTGAAGACAGTGTGTTCCTAGAGCAGAGTGAAGACAGTGTCTTCCTAGAGCAGTATGAAACAGTTTGTTCTTAATGCAGAGTGAAAACAGAGTGTTCCTAATGCAGACTGAAGACAGTGTCTTCCTAGAGCAGAGTGAAGACAGTGTGTTCCTACAGCAGAGTGAAGACAGTTTGTTCCTAATGCAGAGAGAAGACAGTGTGTTCCTAATGCAGAGTGCAGACAGTGTATTCCTAGAGCAGAGTGAAGACAGTGTGTTCCTAACGCATAGTGAAGACAGAATGTTCCTAACGCATAGTGAAGACAGTGTGTTCCTAAAGCAGAGTTGCACTGTATGTGCATGGAGCAGAGTGAAGACAGTGTGTTCCTAGAGCAGAGTGAAGATAGTGTGTTTTTAATGCAGAGTAAATACAGTGTGTTCCTACAGCAGATTGAAGAGAGTGTGTTCCTAACAAAGAGTTGCTGTGTATGTGCATGGAGCAGAGTGAAGACAGTGTGTTCCTAGAGCAGAGTGAAGACAGTGTGTTCCTAATGCAGAGTGAAGACAGTGTGTTCCTAATGCAGAGAGAAGTCAGTGTGTTCCTAACGCTGAGATGCGGTGTATGTGCTTGGAGCAGAGTGAAGACAGTGTGTTCCTACAGTAGAGTGAAGACAGTATGTTCCTAACGCATAGTGAAGACAGTGTGTTCCTAACGCAGAGTTGCGTTTCTATGTGCATGTAGCAGAGTGAAGACAGTGTGTTCCTAGAGCAGAGTGAAGACAGTGTGTTCCTAAAGCAGAGTTTCGGTGTATATGCATGGAGCTGAGTGAGGACAGTGTTTTCCTAGAGCAGAGTGTAGACAATGTGTTCCTAACGCATAGTGAAGAACGTGTGTTCCTAATGCAGTGTTGCGGTGCATGTGCATGGAGCAGAGTGAAGACAGTGTGTTCCTATCGCATAGTGAAGACAGCATGTTCCTATCGCATAGTGAAGACAGTGTGTTCCTAGAGCAGAATGAAGACAGTTTGTTCCAAACGCAGAGTGAAGACAGTGTGTTCCTAACGCAGAGTTGCGGTGTATGTTCATGGAGCAGAGTGAAGACAGTGTGTTCCTAATGCAGAGTTAATACAGTATGTTCCTACAGCAGAGTGAATACAGTGTGTTCCTAGAACGGAGTGAAGACAGTGTGTTCCTAGAGCAGAATGAAGACAGTGTGTTCCTAGAGCAGAGTGAAGACAGTTTGTTCATAACACAGAGTGAAGACAGCGTGTTCCTAGAGCAGAGTGAATACAATGTGTTCCTAGAGCAGAGTGAAGACAGTGTGTTCCTAACACAGAGTTTCGGTGTATATGAATGGAGCTGAGTGAAGATAGTGTCTTCCTAGAGCAGAGTGAAGACAGTGTGTTCCTAATGCAGAGGGCAGACAGTGTGTTAATAGAACAAAGTGAAGACAGTGTGGTCCTAGATGAGAAAGAAGACAGTGTGTTCCTATAGCACTGTGAAGACAGTGTGTTCCTAGAGCAGAGTGAAGACAGTGTCTTCCTAGAGCAGTGTGAAGACAGTGTGTTCCTAACGCAGAGTTGCGGTGTATGTTCATGGAGCAGAGTGAAGACAGTGTGTTCCTAATGCAGAGTTAATACACTATGTTCCTACAGCAGAGTGAATACAGTGTGGTCCTAGAACGGACTGAAGACAGTGTGTTCCTAGAGGAGAATGAAGACAGTGTGTTCTTAGAGCAGAGTGAAGACAGTTTGTTCATAATACAGAGTGAAGACAGCGTGTTCCTAGAGCAGAGCGAATACAATGTGTTCCTAGAGCAGAGTGAAGACAGTGTGTTCCTAGAGCAGAATGAAGACAGTGTGTTCCTAGAGCAGAATGAAGACAGTGTGTTCCTAGAGCAGAGTGAAGACAGTTTGTTCCTAATACAGAGTGAAGACAGCGTGTTCATAGAGCAGAGTGAATACAATGTGTTCCTAGAGCAGAGTGAAGACAGTGTGTTCCTAGAGCAGAGTGAAGACAATGTGTTCCTAACGCTGAGTTGCGGTGTATGACTTGGAGCAGAGTGAAGACAGTATGTTCCTAACGCATAATGAAGACAGTGTGTTCCTAACGCAGAGTTGCGTTTCTATGTGCATGTAGCAGAGTGAAGACAGTGTGTTCCTAGAGCAGAGTGAAGACAGTGTGTTCCTAAAGCAGAGTTACGGTGTATATGGATGGAGCTGAGTGAGGACAGTGTTTTCCTAGAGCAGAGTGAAGACAGTGTGTTCCTAATGCAGAGAGCAGACAGTGTGTTAATAGAACAGAGTGAAGACAGTGTGGTCCTAGATGAGAAAGAAGACAGTGTGTTCCTATAGCACTGTGAAGACAGTGTGTTCCTAGAGCAGAGTGAAGACAGTGTCTTCCTAGAGCAGTGTGAAGACAGTTTGTTCCTAATGCAGAGTGAAAACAGAGTGTTCCTAATGCAGACTGAAGACAGTGTCTTCCTAGAGCAGAGTGAAGACAGTGTGTTCCTACAGCAGAGTGAAGACAGTTTGTTCCTAATGCAGAGTGAAGACAGTGTGTTCCTAATGCAGAGTGAATACAGTGTATTCCTAGAGCAGATTGAAGACAGTGTGTTCCTAACGCATAGTGAAGACAGAATGTTCCTAACGCATAGTGAAGACAGTGTGATCCTAAAGCAGAGTTGCACTGTATGTGCATGGAGCAGAGTGAAGACAGTGTGTTCCTAGAGCAGAGTGAAGATAGTGTGTTTTTAATGCAGAGTAAATACAGTGTGTTCCTACAACAGGTTGAAGAGAGTGTGTTCCTAACAAAGAGTTGCTGTGTATGTGCATGGAGCAGAGTGAAGACAGTGTGTTCCTAGAGCAGAGTGAAGACAGTGTGTTCCTAATGCAGAGTGAAGACAGTGTGTTCCTAATGCAGAGTGAAGTCAGTGTGTTCCTAACGCTGAGTTGCGGTGTATGTGCTTGGAGCAGAGTGAAGACAGTGTGTTCCTATCGCATAGTGAAGACAGCATGTTCCTATCGCAGAGTGAAGACAGTGTGTTCCTAACGCAGAGTTGCGGTGTATGTTCATGGAGCAGAGTGAAGACAGTGTGTTCCTAATGCACAGTTAATACAGTATGTTCCTACAGCAGAGTGAATACAGTGTGTTCCTAGAACGGAGTGAAGACAGTGTGTTCCTAGAGGAGAATGAAGACAGTGTGTTCCTAGAGCAGAGTGAAGACACTTTGTTCATAATACAGAGTGAAGACAGCGTGTTCCTAGAGCAGGGCGTATACAATGTGTTCCTAGAGCAGAGTGAAGACAGTGTGTTCCTAGAGCAGAATGAAGACAGTGTGTTCCTAGAGCAGAATGAAGACAGTGTGTTCCTAGAGCAGAGTGAAGACAGTTTGTTCCTAATACAGAGTGAAGACAGCGTGTTCATAAAGCAGAGTGAATACAATGTGTTCCTAGAGCAGAGTGAAGACAGTGTGTTCCTCATGCAGAGTGAAGACAGTGTGTTCCTAATTCAGAGGGCAGACAGTGTGTTAATAGAGCAGAGTGAAGACAGTGTGTTCCTAGAGGAAAAAGAAGACAGTGTGTTCCTATAGCACATGTAGACAGTGTGTTCCTAGAGCAGAGTGAAGACAGTGTCTTCCTAGAGCAGAGTGAAGACAGTTTGTTCCTAATGCAGAGTGAAGACAGAGTGTTCCTAATGCAGACTGAAGACAGTGTGTTCCAAGCAGAGTAAAGACAGTGTGTTCCTACAGCAGAGTGAAGACAGTGTGTTCCTAATGCAGAGTGAAGACAGTGTGTTCCTAACGCATAGTTTGGACAGTGTGTTCCTAACGCATAGTGAAGACAGTATGTTCCTAACACATAGTGAAGACAGTGTGTTCCTAACGCAGAGTTGCTGTGTATGTGCATGGAGGAGAGTGAAGACAGTGTGTTCCTAGAGCAGAGTGAAGACAGTTTGTTTTTAATGCAGAGGGAATGCAGTGTGTTCCTACAGCAGATTGAAGACAGTGTGTCCCTACTAAAGAGTTGCTGTGTATGTGCATGAGCAGAGTGAAGACAGTGTGTTCCTAGAGCAGAGTGAAGACAGTGTGTTCCTAGAGCAGAGTGAAGACAGTGTGTTCCTAATGCAGAGTGAAGACAGTGTGTTCCTAATGCAGAGTGAAGACTGTGTGTTCCTAATGCAGAGTGAAGACAGTGTCTTCCTAGAGCAGAGTGAAGACAGTGTGTTCCTACAGCAGAGTGAAGACAGTTTGTTCCTAATGCAGAGAGAAGACAGTGTGTTCCTAATGCAGAGTGCAGACAGTGTATTCGTAGAGCAGAGTGAAGACAGTGTGTTCCTAACGCATAGTGAAGACAGAATGTTCCTAACGCATAGTGAAGACAGTGTGTTCCTAAAGCAGAGTTGCACTGTATGTGCATGGAGCAGAGTGAAGACAGTGTGTTCCTAGAGCAGAGTGAAGATAGTGTGTTTTTAATGCAGAGTAAATACAGTGTGTTCCTACAGCAGATTGAAGAGAGTGTGTTCCTAACAAAGAGTTGCTGTGTATGTGCATGGAGCAGAGTGAAGACAGTGTGTTCCTAGAGCAGAGTGAAGACAGTGTGTTCCTAATGCAGAGTGAAGACAGTGTGTTCCTAATGCAGAGAGAAGTCAGTGTGTTCCTAACGCTGAGATGCGGTGTATGTGCTTGGAGCAGAGTGAAGACAGTGTGTTCCTACAGTAGAGTGAAGACAGTATGTTCCTAACGCATAGTGAAGACAGTGTGTTCCTAACGCAGAGTTGCGTTTCTATGTGCATGTAGCAGAGTGAAGACAGTGTGTTCCTAGAGCAGAGTGAAGACAGTGTGTTCCTAAAGCAGAGTTTCGGTGTATATGCATGGAGCTGAGTGAGGACAGTGTTTTCCTAGAGCAGAGTGTAGACAATGTGTTCCTAACGCATAGTGAAGAACGTGTGTTCCTAATGCAGTATTGCGGTGTATGTGCATGGAGCAGAGTGAAGACAGTGTGTTCCTCTCGCATAGTGAAGACAGCATGTTCCTATCGCATAGTGAAGACAGTGTGTTCCTAGAGCAGAATGAAGACAGTTTGTTCCAAACGCAGAGTGAATACAGTGTGTTCCTAGAACGGAGTGAAGACAGTGTGTTCCTAGAGCAGAATGAAGACAGTGTGTTCCTAGAGCAGAGTGAAGACAGTTTGTTCATAACACAGAGTGAAGACAGCGTGTTCCTAGAGCAGAGTGAATACAATGTGTTCCTAGAGCAGAGAGAAGACAGTGTGTTCCTAGAGCAGAATGAAGACAGTGTGTTCCTAGAGCAGAATGAAGACAATGTGTTCCTAGAGCAGAGTGAAGACAGTTTGTTCCTAATACAGAGTGAAGACAGCGTGTTCCTAGAGCAGAGTGAATACAATGTGTTCCTAGAGCAGAGTGAAGACAGTGTGTTCCTTATGCAGAGTGAAGACAGTGTGTTCCTAATTCAGAGGGCAGACAGTGTGTTAATAGAGCAGAGTGAAGACAGTGTGTTCCTAGAGGAGAAAGAAGACAGTGTGTTCCTATAGCACATGTAGACAGTGTGTTCCTAGAGCAGAGTGAAGACAGTGTCTTCCTAGTGCAGAGTGAAGACAGTTTGTTCCTAATGCAGAGTGAAGACAGAGTGTTCCTAATGCAGACTGAAGACAGTGTGTTCCTACAGCAGAGTGAAGACAGTGTGTTCCTAATGCAGAGTGAAGACAGTGTGTTCCTAATGCAGAGTGAAGACAGTGTGTTCCTAATGCAGAGTGAAGACAGTGTATTCCTAGAGCAGAGTGAAGACAGTGTGTTCCTAACGCATAGTGAGGACAGTGTGTTCATAACGCATAGTGAAGACAGTATGTTCCTAACGCATAGTGAAGACAGTGTGTTCCTAACGCAGAGGTGCTGTGTATGTGCATGGAGCAGAGTGAAGACAGTGTGTTCCTAGAGCAGAGTGAAGACAGTTTGTTTTTAATGCAGAGTGAATACAGTGTGTTCCTACAGCAGATTGAAGACAGTGTGTTCCTACTAAAGAGTTGCTGTGTATGTGCATGGAGCAGAGTGAAGACAGTGTGTTCCTAGAGCAGAGTGAAGACAGTGTGTTCCTAATGCAGAGTGAAAACAGTGTGTTCCTAATGCAGAGTGAAGACTGTGTGTTCCTAATGCAGAGTGAAGACAGTGTGTTCCTAGAGCAGAGTGAAGACAATGTGTTCCTAACGCTGAGTTGCGGTGTATGGCTTGGAGCAGAGTGAAGACAGTGTGTTCCTAGAGTAGAGTGAAGACAGTATGTTCCTAACGCATAGTGAAGACAGTGTGTTCCTAACGCAGAGTTGCGTTTGTATGTGTATTGAGCAGAGTGAAGACAGTGAGTTCCTAGAGGAGAGTGAAGAAAGTGTGTTCCTAATGCAGAGTGAATACAGTGTGTTCTTACAGTAGAGTGAAGACAGTGTGTTCCTAACGCACAGTGAAGACAGTGTGTTCCTTGAGCAGAGTGAAGACAGTGTGTTCCCAGAGCAAAGTGAAGACAGTGTGTTCCTAACACAGAGTTTCGGTGTATATGAATGGAGCTGAGTGAAGATAGTGTCTTCCTAGAGCAGAGTGAAGACAGTGTGTTCCTAATGCAGAGGGCAGACAGTGTGTTAATAGAACAGAGTGAAGACAGTGTGGTCCTAGATGAGAAAGAAGACAGTGTGTTCCTATAGCACTGTGAAGACAGTGTGTTCCTAGAGCAGAGTGAAGACAGTGTCTTCCTAGAGCAGTGTGAAGACAGTTTGTTCCTAATGCAGAGTAAAAACAGAGTGTTCCTAATGCAGACTGAAGACATTGTCTTCCTAGAGCAGAGTGAAGACAGTGTGTTCCTAATGCAGAGTGAAGACAGTGTATTCCTACAGCAGAGTGAATACAGTGTGTTCCTAACGCATAGTGAAGACAGAATGTTCCTAACGCATAGTGAAGACAGTGTGTTCCTAAAGCAGAGTTGCACTGTATGTGCATGGAGCAGAGTGAAGACATTGTGTTCCTAGAGCAGAGTGAAGATAGTGTGTTTTTAATGCAGAGTAAATACAGTGTGTTCCTACAGCAGATTGAAGAGAGTGTGTTCCTAACAAAGAGTTGCTGTGTATGTGCATGGAGCAGAGTGAAGACAGTGTGTTCCTAGAGCAGAGTGAAGACAGTGTGTTCCTAATGCAGAGTGAAGACAGTGTGTTCCTAATGCAGAGAGAAGTCAGTGTGTTCCTAACGCTGAGTTTCGGTGTATGTGCTTGGAGCAGAGTGAAGACAGTGTGTTCCTACAGTAGAGTGAAGACAGTGTGTTCCTAAAGCAGAGTTATGGTGTATATGGATGGAGCTGAGTGAGGACAGTGTTTTCCTAGAGCAGAGTGTAGACAATGTGTTCCTAACGCATAGTGAAGAAAGTGTGTTCCTAATGCAGAGTTGCGGTGTATGTGCATGGAGCAGAGTGAAGACAGTGTGTTCCTATCGCATAGTGAAAACAGCATGTTCCTATCGCATAGTGAAGACAGTGTGTTCCTAGAGCAGAATGAAGACAGTTTGTTCCAAACGCAGAGTGAAGACAGTGTGTTCCTAACGCAGAGTTGCGGTGTATGTTCATGGAGCAGAGTGAAGACAGTGTGTTCCTAGAGCAGAGTGAAGACAGTTTGTTCATAATACAGAGTGAAGACAGCGTGTTCCTAGAGCAGAGCGAATACAATGTGTTCCTAGAGCAGAGTGAAGACAGTGTGTTCCTAGAGCAGAATGAAGACAGTGTGTTCCTAGAGCAGAATGAAGACAGTGTGTTCCTAGAGCAGAGTGAAGACAGTTTGTTCCTAATACAGAGTGAAGACAGCGTGTTCATAGAGCAGAGTGAATACAATGTGTTCCTAGAGCAGAGTGAAGACAGTGTGTTCCTAGAGCAGAGTGAAGACAATGTGTTCCTAACGCTGAGTTGCGGTGTATGACTTGGAGCAGAGTGAAGACAGTATGTTCCTAACGCATAATGAATACAGTGTGTTCCTAACGCAGAGTTGCGTTTCTATGTGCATGTAGCAGAGTGAAGACAGTGTGTTCCTAGAGCAGAGTGAAGACAGTGTGTTCCTAAAGCAGAGTTACGGTGTATATGGATGGAGCTGAGTGAGGACAGTGTTTTCCTAGAGCAGAGTGAAGACAGTGTGTTCCTAATGCAGAGGGCAGACAGTGTGTTAATAGAACAGAGTGAAGACAGTGTGGTCCTAGATGAGAAAGAAGACAGTGTGTTCCTATAGCACTGTGAAGACAGTGTGTTCCTAGAGCAGAGTGAAGACAGTGTCTTCCTAGAGCAGTGTGAAGACAGTTTGTTCCTAATGCAGAGTGAAAACAGAGTGTTCCTAATGCAGACTGAAGACAGTGTCTTCCTAGAGCAGAGTGAAGACAGTGTGTTCCTACAGCAGAGTGAAGACAGTTTGTTCCTAATGCAGAGTGAAGACAGTGTGTTCCTAATGCAGAGTGAAGACAGTGTATTCCTAGAGCAGAGTGAAGACAGTGTGTTCCTAACGCATAGTGAAGACAGAATGTTCCTAACGCATAGTGAAGACAGTGTGATCCTAAAGCAGAGTTGCACTGTATGTGCATGGAGCAGAGTGAAGACAGTGTGTTCCTAGAGCAGAGTGAAGATAGTGTGTTTTTAATGCAGAGTAAATACAGTGTGTTCCTACAGCAGGTTGAAGAGAGTGTGTTCCTAACAAAGAGTTGCTGTGTATGTGCATGGAGCAGAGTGAAGACAGTGTGTTCCTAGAGCAGAGTGAAGACAGTGTGTTCCTAATGCAGAGTGAAGACAGTGTGTTCCTAATGCAGAGTGAAGTCAGTGTGTTCCTAACGCTGAGTTGCGGTGTATGTGCTTGGAGCAGAGTGAAGACAGTGTGTTCCTATCGCATAGTGAAGACAGCATGTTCCTATCGCAGAGTGAAGACAGTGTGTTCCTAACGCAGAGTTGCGGTGTATGTTCATGGAGCAGAGTGAAGACAGTGTGTTCCTAATGCACAGTTAATACAGTATGTTCCTACAGCAGAGTGAATACAGTGTGTTCCTAGAACGGAGTGAAGACAGTGTGTTCCTAGAGGAGAATGAAGACAGTGTGTTCCTAGAGCAGAGTGAAGACAGTTTGTTCATAATACAGAGTGAAGACAGCGTGTTCCTAGAGCAGGGCGAATACAATGTGTTCCTAGAGCAGAGTGAAGACAGTGTGTTCCTAGAGCAGAATGAAGACAGTGTGTTCCTAGAGCAGAATGAAGACAGTGTGTTCCTAGAGCAGAGTGAAGACAGTTTGTTCCTAATACAGAGTGAAGACAGCGTGTTCATAAAGCAGAGTGAATACAATGTGTTCCTAGAGCAGAGTGAAGACAGTGTGTTCCTTATGCAGAGTGAAGACAGTGTGTTCCTAATTCAGAGGGCAGACAGTGTGTTAATAGAGCAGAGTGAAGACAGTGTGTTCCTAGAGGAGAAAGAAGACAGTGTGTTCCTATAGCACATGTAGACAGTGTGTTCCTAGAGCAGAGTGAAGACAGTGTCTTCCTAGAGCAGAGTGAAGACAGTTTGTTCCTAATGCAGAGTGAAGACAGAGTGTTCCTAATGCAGACTGAAGACAGTGTGTTCCAAAGCAGAGTAAAGACAGTGTGTTCCTACAGCAGAGTGAAGACAGTGTGTTCCTAATGCAGAGTGAAGACAGTGTGTTCCTAACGCATAGTTTGGATAGTGTGTTCCTAACGCATAGTGAAGACAGTATGTTCCTAACACATAGTGAAGACAGTGTGTTCCTAACGCAGAGTTGCTGTGTATGTGCATGGAGGAGAGTGAAGACAGTGTGTTCCTAATGCAGAGTGAAGACAGTGTGTTCCTAATGCAGAGTGAAGACTGTGTGTTCCTAATGCAGAGTGAAGACAGTGTGTTCCTAGAGCAGAGTGAAGACAATGTGTTCCTAACGCTGAGTTGCGGTGTATGACTTGGAGCAGAGTGAAGACAGTGTGTTCCTAGAGTAGAGTGAAGACAGTATGTTCCCAACGCATAGTGAAGACAGTGTGTTCCTAACGCAGAGTTGCGTTTGTATGTGTATTGAGCAGAGTGAAGATAGTGTGTTCCTAGAGCAGAGTGAAGAAAGTGTGTTCCTAATGCAGAGTGAATACAGTGTGTTCTTACAGTAGAGTGAAGACAGTGTGTTCCTAACGCACAGTGAAGACAGTGTGTTCCTTGAGCAAAGTGAAGACAGTGTGTTCCCAGAGCAAAGTGAAGACAGTGTGTTCCTAACACAGAGTTTCGGTGTATATGAATGGAGCTGAGTGAAGATAGTGTCTTCCTAGAGCAGAGTGAAGACAGTGTGTTCCTAACGCATAGTGAAGACAGAATGTTCCTAACGCATAGTGAAGACAGTGTGATCCTAAAGCAGAGTTGCACTGTATGTGCATGGAGCAGAGTGAAGACAGTGTGTTCCTAGAGCAGAGTGAAGATAGTGTGTTTTTAATGCAGAGTAAATACAGTGTGTTCCTACAGCAGGTTGAAGAGAGTGTGTTCCTAACAAAGAGTTGCTGTGTATGTGCATGGAGCAGAGTGAAGACAGTGTGTTCCTAGAGCAGAATGAAGACAGTGTGTTCCTAGAGCAGAGTGAAGACAGTTTGTTCCTAATACAGAGTGAAGACAGCGTGTTCATAAAGCAGAGTGAATACAATGTGTTCCTAGAGCAGAGTGAAGACAGTGTGTTCCTCATGCAGAGTGAAGACAGTGTGTTCCTAATTCAGAGGGCAGACAGTGTGTTAATAGAGCAGAGTGAAGACAGTGTGTTCCTAGAGGAAAAAGAAGACAGTGTGTTCCTATAGCACATGTAGACAGTGTGTTCCTAGAGCAGAGTGAAGACAGTGTCTTCCTAGAGCAGAGTGAAGACAGTTTGTTCCTAATGCAGAGTGAAGACAGAGTGTTCCTAATGCAGACTGAAGACAGTGTGTTCCAAGCAGAGTAAAGACAGTGTGTTCCTACAGCAGAGTGAAGACAGTGTGTTCCTAATGCAGAGTGAAGACAGTGTGTTCCTAACGCATAGTTTGGACAGTGTGTTCCTAACGCATAGTGAAGACAGTATGTTCCTAACACATAGTGAAGACAGTGTGTTCCTAACGCAGAGTTGCTGTGTATGTGCATGGAGGAGAGTGAAGACAGTGTGTTCCTAGAGCAGAGTGAAGACAGTTTGTTTTTAATGCAGAGGGAATGCAGTGTGTTCCTACAGCAGATTGAAGACAGTGTGTCCCTACTAAAGAGTTGCTGTGTATGTGCATGGAGCAGAGTGAAGACAGTGTGTTCCTAGAGCAGAGTGAAGACAGTGTGTTCCTAGAGCAGAGTGAAGACAGTGTGTTCCTAATGCAGAGTGAAGACAGTGTGTTCCTAATGCAGAGTGAAGACTGTGTGTTCCTAATGCAGAGTGAAGACAGTGTCTTCCTAGAGCAGAGTGAAGACAGTGTGTTCCTAGAGCAGAATGAAGACAGTGTGTTCCTAGAGCAGAATGAAGACAGTGTGTTCCTAGAGCAGAGTGAAGACAGTTTGTTCCTAATACAGAGTGAAGACAGCGTGTTCATAGAGCAGAGTGAATACAATGTGTTCCTAGAGCAGAGTGAAGACAGTGTGTTCCTAGAGCAGAGTGAAGACAATGTGTTCCTAACGCTGAGTTGCGGTGTATGACTTGGAGCAGAGTGAAGACAGTATGTTCCTAACGCATAATGAATACAGTGTGTTCCTAACGCAGAGTTGCGTTTCTATGTGCATGTAGCAGAGTGAAGACAGTGTGTTCCTAGAGCAGAGTGAAGACAGTGTGTTCCTAAAGCAGAGTTACGGTGTATATGGATGGAGCTGAGTGAGGACAGTGTTTTCCTAGAGCAGAGTGAAGACAGTGTGTTCCTAATGCAGAGGGCAGACAGTGTGTTAATAGAACAGAGTGAAGACAGTGTGGTCCTAGATGAGAAAGAAGACAGTGTGTTCCTATAGCACTGTGAAGACAGTGTGTTCCTAGAGCAGAGTGAAGACAGTGTCTTCCTAGAGCAGTGTGAAGACAGTTTGTTCCTAATGCAGAGTGAAAACAGAGTGTTCCTAATGCAGACTGAAGACAGTGTCTTCCTAGAGCAGAGTGAAGACAGTGTGTTCCTACAGCAGAGTGAAGACAGTTTGTTCCTAATGCAGAGTGAAGACAGTGTGTTCCTAATGCAGAGTGAAGACAGTGTATTCCTAGAGCAGAGTGAAGACAGTGTGTTCCTAACGCATAGTGAAGACAGAATGTTCCTAACGCATAGTGAAGACAGTGTGATCCTAAAGCAGAGTTGCACTGTATGTGCATGGAGCAGAGTGAAGACAGTGTGTTCCTAGAGCAGAGTGAAGATAGTGTGTTTTTAATGCAGAGTAAATACAGTGTGTTCCTACAGCAGGTTGAAGAGAGTGTGTTCCTAACAAAGAGTTGCTGTGTATGTGCATGGAGCAGAGTGAAGACAGTGTGTTCCTAGAGCAGAGTGAAGACAGTGTGTTCCTAATGCAGAGTGAAGACAGTGTGTTCCTAATGCAGAGTGAAGTCAGTGTGTTCCTAACGCTGAGTTGCGGTGTATGTGCTTGGAGCAGAGTGAAGACAGTGTGTTCCTATCGCATAGTGAAGACAGCATGTTCCTATCGCAGAGTGAAGACAGTGTGTTCCTAACGCAGAGTTGCGGTGTATGTTCATGGAGCAGAGTGAAGACAGTGTGTTCCTAATGCACAGTTAATACAGTATGTTCCTACAGCAGAGTGAATACAGTGTGTTCCTAGAACGGAGTGAAGACAGTGTGTTCCTAGAGGAGAATGAAGACAGTGTGTTCCTAGAGCAGAGTGAAGACAGTTTGTTCATAATACAGAGTGAAGACAGCGTGTTCCTAGAGCAGGGCGAATACAATGTGTTCCAAGAGCAGAGTGAAGACAGTGTGTTCCTAGAGCAGAATGAAGACAGTGTGTTCCTAGAGCAGAATGAAGACAGTGTGTTCCTAGAGCAGAGTGAAGACAGTTTGTTCCTAATACAGAGTGAAGACAGCGTGTTCATAAAGCAGAGTGAATACAATGTGTTCCTAGAGCAGAGTGAAGACAGTGTGTTCCTTATGCAGAGTGAAGACAGTGTGTTCCTAATTCAGAGGGCAGACAGTGTGTTAATAGAGCAGAGTGAAGACAGTGTGTTCCTAGAGGAGAAAGAAGACAGTGTGTTCCTATAGCACATGTAGACAGTGTGTTCCTAGAGCAGAGTGAAGACAGTGTCTTCCTAGAGCAGAGTGAAGACAGTTTGTTCCTAATGCAGAGTGAAGACAGAGTGTTCCTAATGCAGACTGAAGACAGTGTGTTCCAAAGCAGAGTAAAGACAGTGTGTTCCTACAGCAGAGTGAAGACAGTGTGTTCCTAATGCAGAGTGAAGACAGTGTGTTCCTAACGCATAGTTTGGATAGTGTGTTCCTAACGCATAGTGAAGACAGTATGTTCCTAACACATAGTGAAGACAGTGTGTTCCTAACGCAGAGTTGCTGTGTATGTGCATGGAGGAGAGTGAAGACAGTGTGTTCCTAATGCAGAGTGAAGACAGTGTGTTCCTAATGCAGAGTGAAGACTGTGTGTTCCTAATGCAGAGTGAAGACAGTGTGTTCCTAGAGCAGAGTGAAGACAATGTGTTCCTAACGCTGAGTTGCGGTGTATGACTTTGAGCAGAGTGAAGACAGTGTGTTCCTAGAGTAGAGTGAAGACAGTATGTTCCCAACGCATAGTGAAGACAGTGTGTTCCTAACGCAGAGTTGCGTTTGTATGTGTATTGAGCAGAGTGAAGATAGTGTGTTCCTAGAGCAGAGTGAAGAAAGTGTGTTCCTAATGCAGAGTGAATACAGTGTGTTCTTACAGTAGAGTGAAGACAGTGTGTTCCTAACGCACAGTGAAGACAGTGTGTTCCTTGAGCAAAGTGAAGACAGTGTGTTCCCAGAGCAAAGTGAAGACAGTGTGTTCCTAACACAGAGTTTCGGTGTATATGAATGGAGCTGAGTGAAGATAGTGTCTTCCTAGAGCAGAGTGAAGACAGTGTGTTCCTAACGCATAGTGAAGACAGAATGTTCCTAACGCATAGTGAAGACAGTGTGATCCTAAAGCAGAGTTGCACTGTATGTGCATGGAGCAGAGTGAAGACAGTGTGTTCCTAGAGCAGAGTGAAGATAGTGTGTTTTTAATGCAGAGTAAATACAGTGTGTTCCTACAGCAGGTTGAAGAGAGTGTGTTCCTAACAAAGAGTTGCTGTGTATGTGCATGGAGCAGAGTGAAGACAGTGTGTTCCTAGAGCAGAATGAAGACAGTGTGTTCCTAGAGCAGAGTGAAGACAGTTTGTTCCTAATACAGAGTGAAGACAGCGTGTTCATAAAGCAGAGTGAATACAATGTGTTCCTAGAGCAGAGTGAAGACAGTGTGTTCCTCATGCAGAGTGAAGACAGTGTGTTCCTAATTCAGAGGGCAGACAGTGTGTTAATAGAGCAGAGTGAAGACAGTGTGTTCCTAGAGGAAAAAGAAGACAGTGTGTTCCTATAGCACATGTAGACAGTGTGTTCCTAGAGCAGAGTGAAGACAGTGTCTTCCTAGAGCAGAGTGAAGACAGTTTGTTCCTAATGCAGACTGAAGACAGTGTGTTCCAAGCAGAGTAAAGACAGTGTGTTCCTACAGCAGAGTGAAGACAGTGTGTTCCTAATGCAGAGTGAAGACAGTGTGTTCCTAACGCATAGTTTGGACAGTGTGTTCCTAACGCATAGTGAAGACAGTATGTTCCTAACACATAGTGAAGACAGTGTGTTCCTAACGCAGAGTTGCTGTGTATGTGCATGGAGGAGAGTGAAGACAGTGTGTTCCTAGAGCAGAGTGAAGACAGTTTGTTTTTAATGCAGAGGGAATGCAGTGTGTTCCTACAGCAGATTGAAGACAGTGTGTCCCTACTAAAGAGTTGCTGTGTATGTGCATGGAGCAGAGTGAAGACAGTGTGTTCCTAGAGCAGAGTGAAGACAGTGTGTTCCTAGAGCAGAGTGAAGACAGTGTGTTCCTAATGCAGAGTGAAGACAGTGTGTTCCTAATGCAGAGTGAAGACTGTGTGTTCCTAATGCAGAGTGAAGACAGTGTCTTCCTAGAGCAGAGTGAAGACAGTGTGTTCCTACAGCAGAGTGAAGACAGTTTGTTCCTAATGCAGAGAGAAGACAGTGTGTTCCTAATGCAGAGTGCAGACAGTGTATTCCTAGAGCAGAGTGAAGACAGTGTGTTCCTAACGCATAGTGAAGACAGAATGTTCCTAACGCATAGTGAAGACAGTGTGTTCCTAAAGCAGAATTGCACTGTATGTGCATGGAGCAGAGTGAAGACAGTGTGTTCCTAGAGCAGAGTGAAGATAGTGTGTTTTTAATGCAGAGGAAATACAGTGTGTTCCTACAGCAGATTGAAGAGAGTGTGTTCCTAACAAAGAGTTGCTGTGTATGTGCATGGAGCAGAGTGAAGACAGTGTGTTCCTAGAGCAGAGTGAAGACAGTGTGTTTCTAATGCAGAGTGAAGACAGTGTGTTCCTAATGCAGAGAGAAGTCAGTGTGTTCCTAACGCTGAGATGCGGTGTATGTGCTTGGAGCAGAGTGAAGACAGTGTGTTCCTACAGTAGAGTGAAGACAGTATGTTCCTAACGCATAGTGAAGACAGTGTGTTCCTAACGCAGAGTTGCGTTTCTATGTGCATGTAGCAGAGTGAAGACAGTGTGTTCCTAGAGCAGAGTGAAGACAGTGTGTTCCTAAAGCAGAGTTTCGGTGTATATGCATGGAGCTGAGTGAGGACAGTGTTTTCCTAGAGCAGAGTGTAGACAATGTGTTCCTAACGCATAGTGAAGAACGTGTGTTCCTAATGCAGTATTGCGGTGTATGTGCATGGAGCAGAGTGAAGACAGTGTGTTCCTCTCGCATAGTGAAGACAGCATGTTCCTATCGCATAGTGAAGACAGTGTGTTCCTAGAGCAGAATGAAGACAGTTTGTTCCAAACGCAGAGTGAATACAGTGTGTTCCTAGAGCAGAGTGAAGACAGTGTGTTCCTCATGCAGAGTGAAGACAGTGTGTTCCTAATTCAGAGGGCAGACAGTGTGTTAATAGAGCAGAGTGAAGACAGTGTGTTCCTAGAGGAAAAAGAAGACAGTGTGTTCCTATAGCACATGTAGACAGTGTGTTCCTAGAGCAGAGTGAAGACAGTGTCTTCCTAGAGCAGAGTGAAGACAGTTTGTTCCTAATGCAGAGTGAAGACAGAGTGTTCCTAATGCAGACTGAAGACAGTGTGTTCCAAGCAGAGTAAAGACAGTGTGTTCCTACAGCAGAGTGAAGACAGTGTGTTCCTAATGCAGAGTGAAGACAGTGTGTTCCTAACGCATAGTTTGGACAGTGTGTTCCTAACGCATAGTGAAGACAGTATGTTCCTAACACATAGTGAAGACAGTGTGTTCCTAACGCAGAGTTGCTGTGTATGTGCATGGAGGAGAGTGAAGACAGTGTGTTCCTAGAGCAGAGTGAAGACAGTTTGTTTTTAATGCAGAGGGAATGCAGTGTGTTCCTACAGCGGATTGAAGACAGTGTGTCCCTACTAAAGAGTTGCTGCGTATGTGCATGGAGCAGAGTGAAGACAGTGTGTTCCTAGAGCAGAGTGAAGACAGTGTGTTCCTAGAGCAGAGTGAAGACAGTGTGTTCCTAATGCAGAGTGAAGACAGTGTGTTCCTAATGCAGAGTGAAGACTGTGTGTTCCTAATGCAGAGTGAAGACAGTGTCTTCCTAGAGCAGAGTGAAGACAGTGTGTTCCTACAGCAGAGTGAAGACAGTTTGTTCCTAATGCAGAGAGAAGACAGTGTGTTCCTAATGCAGAGTGCAGACAGTGTATTCCTAGAGCAGAGTGAAGACAGTGTGTTCCTAACGCATAGTGAAGACAGAATGTTCCTAACGCATAGTGAAGACAGTGTGTTCCTAAAGCAGAGTTGCACTGTATGTGCATGGAGCAGAGTGAAGACAGTGTGTTCCTAGAGCAGAGTGAAGATAGTGTGTTTTTAATGCAGAGTAAATACAGTGTGTTCCTACAGCAGATTGAAGAGAGTGTGTTCCTAACAAAGAGTTGCTGTGTATGTGCATGGAGCAGAGTGAAGACAGTGTGTTCCTAGAGCAGAGTGAAGACAGTGTGTTCCTAATGCAGAGTGAAGACAGTGTGTTCCTAATGCAGAGAGAAGTCAGTGTGTTCCTAACGCTGAGATGCGGTGTTTGTGCTTGGAGCAGAGTGAAGACAGTGTGTTCCTACAGTAGAGTGAAGACAGTATGTTCCTAACGCATAGTGAAGACAGTGTGTTCCTAACACAGAGTTGCGTTTCTATGTGCATGTAGCAGAGTGAAGACAGTGTGTTCCTAGAGCAGAGTGAAGACAGTGTGTTCCTAAAGCAGAGTTTCGGTGTATATGCATGGAGCTGAGTGAGGACAGTGTTTTCCTAGAGCAGAGTGTAGACAATGTGTTCCTAACGCATAGTGAAGAACGTGTGTTCCTAATGCAGTATTGCGGTGTATGTGCATGGAGCAGAGTGAAGACAGTGTGTTCCTCTCGCATAGTGAAGACAGCATGTTCCTATCGCATAGTGAAGACAGTGTGTTCCTAGAGCAGAATGAAGACAGTTTGTTCCAAACGCAGAGTGAATACAGTGTGTTCCTAGAACGGAGTGAAGACAGTGTGTTCCTAGAGCAGAATGAAGACAGTGTGTTCCTAGAGCAGAGTGAAGACAGTTTGTTCATAACACAGAGTGAAGACAGCGTGTTCCTAGAGCAGAGTGAATACAATGTGTTCCTAGAGCAGAGAGAAGACAGTGTGTTCCTAGAGCAGAATGAAGACAGTGTGTTCCTAGAGCAGAATGAAGACAGTGTGTTCCTAGAGCAGAGTGAAGACAGTTTGTTCCTAATACAGAGTGAAGACAGCGTGTTCCTAGAGCAGAGTGAATACAATGTGTTCCTAGAGCAGAGTGAAGACAGTGTGTTCCTTATGCAGAGTGAAGACAGTGTGTTCCTAATTCAGAGGGCAGACAGTGTGTTAATAGAGCAGAGTGAAGACAGTGTGTTCCTAGAGGAGAAAGAAGACAGTGTGTTCCTAGAGCAGAGTGAAGACAGTTTGTTCATAATACAGAGTGAAGACAGCGTGTTCCTAGAGCAGAGTGAATACAATGTGTTCCTAGAGCAGAGTGAAGACAGTGTGTTCCTAGAGCAGAGTGAAGACAATGTGTTCCTAACGCTGAGTTGCGGTGTATGACTTGGAGCAGAGTGAAGACAGTATGTTCCTAACGCATAATGAAGACAGTGTGTTCCTAACGCAGAGTTGCGTTTCTATGTGCATGTAGCAGAGTGAAGACAGTGTGTTCCTAGAGCAGAGTGAAGACAGTGTGTTCCTAAAGCAGAGTTACGGTGTATATGGATGGAGCTGAGTGAGGACAGTGTTTTCCTAGAGCAGAGTGAAGACAGTGTGTTCCTAATGCAGAGGGCAGACAGTGTGTTAATAGAACAGAGTGAAGACAGTGTGGTCCTAGATGAGAAAGAAGACAGTGTGTTCCTATAGCACAGTGAAGACAGTGTGTTCCTAGAGCAGAGTGAAGACAGTGTCTTCCTAGAGCACAGTGAAGACAGTGTATTCCTATCGCATAGTGAAGACAGTGTGTTCCTAACGCACAGTTAATACAGTATGTTCCTACAGCAGAGTGAATACAGTGTGTTCCTAGAACGGAGTGAAGACAGTGTGTTCCTAGAGGAGAATGAAGACAGTCTGTTCCTAGAGCAGAGTGAAGACAGTTTGTTCATAATACAGAGTGAAGACAGCGTGTTCCTAGAGCAGGGCGAATACAATGTGTTCCTAGAGCAGAGTGAAGACAGTGTGTTCCTTATGCAGAGTGAAGACAGTGTGTTCCTAATTCAGAGGGCAGACAGTGTGCTAATAGAGCAGAGTGAAGACAGTGTGTTCCTAGAGGAGAAAGAAGACAGTGTGTTCCTATAGCACATGTAGACAGTGTGTTCCTAGAGCAGAGTGAAGACAGTGTCTTCCTAGAGCAGAGTGAAGACAGTTTGTTCCTAATGCAGAGTGAAGACAGAGTGTTCCTAATGCAGACTGAAGACAGTGTGTTCCAAAGCAGAGTAAAGACAGTGTGTTCCTACAGCAGAGTGAAGACAGTGTGTTCCTAATGCAGAGTGAAGACAGTGTGTTCCTAACGCATAGTTTGGACAGTGTGTTCCTAACGCATAGTGAAGACAGTATGTTCCTAACACATAGTGAAGACAGTGTGTTCCTAACGCAGAGTTGCTGTGTATGTGCATGGAGGAGAGTGAAGACAGTGTGTTCCTAATGCAGAGTGAAGACAGTGTGTTCCTAATGCAGAGTGAAGACTGTGTGTTCCTAATGCAGAGTGAAGACAGTGTGTTCCTAGAGCAGAGTGAAGACAATGTGTTCCTAACGCTGAGTTGCGGTGTATGACTTGGAGCAGAGTGAAGACAGTGTGTTCCTAGAGTAGAGTGAAGACAGTATGTTCCCAACGCATAGTGAAGACAGTGTGTTCCTAACGCAGAGTTGCGTTTGTATGTGTATTGAGCAGAGTGAAGATAGTGTGTTCCTAGAGCAGAGTGAAGAAAGTGTGTTCCTAATGCAGAGTGAATACAGTGTGTTCTTACAGTAGAGTGAAGACAGTGTGTTCCTAACGCACAGTGAAGACAGTGTGTTCCTTGAGCAAAGTGAAGACAGTGTGTTCCCAGAGCAAAGTGAAGACAGTGTGTTCCTAACACAGAGTTTCGGTGTATATGAATGGAGCTGAGTGAAGATAGTGTCTTCCTAGAGCAGAGTGAAGACAGTGTGTTCCTAATGCAGAGGGCAGACAGTGTGTTAATAGAACAGAGTGAAGACAGTGTGGTCCTAGATGAGAAAGAAGACAGTGTGTTCCTATAGCACAGTGAAGACAGTGTGTTCCTAGAGCAGAGTGAAGACAGTGTCTTCCTAGAGCAGTGTGAAGACAGTTTGTTCCTAATGCAGAGTGAAAACAGAGTGTTCCTAATGCAGACTGAAGACAGTGTGTTCCTAGAGCAGAGTGAAGAAAGTGTGTTCCTATTGCAGAGTGAATACAGTGTGTTCTTACAGTAGAGTGAAGACAGTGTGTTCCTAACGCACAGTGAAGACAGTGTGTTCCTTGAGCAGAGTGAAGACAGTGTGTTCCCAGAGCAAAGTGAAGACAGTGTGTTCCTAACACAGAGTTTCGGTGTATATGAATGGAGCTGAGTGAAGATAGTGTCTTCCTAGAGCAGAGTGAAGACAGTGTGTTCCTAATGCAGAGGGCAGACAGTGTGTTAATAGAACAGAGTGAAGACAGTGTGGTCCTAGATGAGAAAGAAGACAGTGTGTTCCTATAGCACAGTGAAGACAGTGTGTTCCTAGAGCAGAGTGAAGACAGTGTCTTCCTAGAGCAGTGTGAAGACAGTTTGTTCCTAATGCAGAGTGAAAACAGAGTGTTCCTAATGCAGACTGAAGACAGTGTCTTCCTAGAGCAGAGTGAAGACAGTGTGTTCCTACAGCAGAGTGAAGACAGTTTGTTCCTAATGCAGAGTGAAGACAGTGTGTTCCTAATGCAGAGTGAAGACAGTGTATTCCTAGAGCAGAGTGAAGACAGTGTGTTCCTAACGCATAGTGAAGACAGAATGTTCCTAACGCATAGTGAAGACAGTGTGTTCCTAAAGCAGAGTTGCACTGTATGTGCATGGAGCAGAGTGAAGACAGTGTGTTCCTAGAGCAGAGTGAAGATAGTGTGTTTTTAATGCAGAGTAAATACAGTGTGTTCCTACAGCAGATTGAAGAGTGTTTGTTCCTAACAAAGGGTTGCTGTGTATGTGCATGGAGCAGAGTGAAGACAGTGTGTTCCTAGAGCAGAGTGAAGACAGTGTGTTCCTAATGCAGAGTGAAGACAGTGTGTTCCTAATGCAGAGTGAAGTCAGTGTGTTCCTAACGCTGAGTTGCGGTTTATGTGCTTGGAGCAGAGTGAAGACAGTGTGTTCCTACAGTAGAGTGAAGACAGTATGTTCCTAACGCATAGTGAAGACAGTGTGTTCCTAACGCAGAGTTGCGTTTCTATGTGCATGTAGCAGAGTGAAGACAGTGTGTTCCTAGAGCAGAGTGAAGACAGTGTCTTCCTAGAGCAGAGTGAAGACAGTGTGTTCCTAAAGCAGAGTTTCGGTGTATATGCATGGAGCTGAGTGAGGACAGTGTTTTCCTAGAGCAGAGTGTAGACAGTTTCTTCCTAGAGCATAGTGAAGACAGTTTGTTCCTAATGCAGAGTGAAGGCAGAGTGTTCCTAATGCAGACTGAAGACAGTGTGTTCCTAGAACAGAGTGAAGACAGTGTGTTCCTAATGCAGAGTGAAGCCAGTTTGTTCCTAATGCAGATTGAAGACAGTGTGTTCCTAAAGCAGAGTGAAGACAGTGTGTTCCTAATGAAGAGTGAATACAGTGTGTTCTTACAGTAGAGTGAAGACAGTGTTTTCCTAACGCACAGTGAAAACAGTGTGTTCCTAGAGCAGAGTGAAGACAGTGTGTTTTTAATGCAGAGTGAAGACAGTGTGTTCCTAATGCAGAGTGAAGACAGTGTGTTCCTAATGCAGAGTGAAGACAGTGCGTTCCTAATGCAGAGTGAAGACAGTGTTTTTCTAATGCAGAGTGAAGACAGTGTGTTCCTAGAGCAGAGTTGCGATGAATTTGCATGGAGTAGAGTGAAGACAGTGTGTTCCTAACGCACAGTGAAAACAGTGTGTTCCTAGAGCAGAGTGAAGACAGTGTGTTTTTAATGAAGAGTGAAGACAGTGTGTTCCTAATGCAGAGTGAAGACAGTGTGTTCCTAATGCAGAGTGAAGACAGTGCGTTCCTAATGCAGAGTGAAGACAGTGTTTTTGTAATGCAGAGTGAAGACAGTGTGTTCCTAGAGCAGAGTTGCGGTGAATTTGCATGGAGTAGAGTGAAGACAGTGTGTTCCTAGAGCATAGTGAAGGCAGTTGTTCCTAGACCAGAGTGAAGACAGTTTGATCCTAGAGCAGAGTGAAGACAGTGTGTTCCTAGAGCAGAGTGAAGACAGTGTGGTCCTAGAGCAGAGTGAAGACAGTGTGTTCCTAGAGCAGACTGAAGACAGTGTGTTCCTAATGCAGAGTGAAGACAGTGTGTTCCTAGAGCAGAGTGAAGACAGTGTGTTCCTAGAGCAGAGTGAAGACAGTGTGTTCCTAGAGCAGACTGAAGACAGTGTGTTCCTAATGCAGAGGAAGACAGTGTGTTCCTAGAGCAGAGTGAAGACAGTGTGTTCCTAAGTTAGTGAAGACAGTGTGTTCCTAACACAGAGTGAAGACAGTGTGTTCCTAACGCAGAGTGAAGACAGTGTGTTCCTAATGCAGATTGCAGACAGTGTGTGCCTAGAGCAGAGTGAAGACAGTGTGTTCCTAGAGCAGAGTGAAGACTGTATGTTCCTAGAGCAGAGTGAAGACAGTGTGTTCCTAGAGCAGACTGAAGACATTGTGTTCCTAGAACAGAGTGAAGACAGTGTGTTCCTAAAGCAGAGTGAAGACAGTGTGTTCATAGAACAGAATAAAGACAGTGTGTTCCTAACGCATAGTGAAGACAGTGTGTTCCTAATGCAGAGTGAAGAGAGTGTGTTCCTAGAGCAGAGTGAAGACAGTGTGTTCCTAACACAGAGTGAAGACAGTGTGTACCAAGAGCAGAGTGAAGACAGTGTGTTCCTTGAGCAGAGTGAAGACAGTGTGTTCCTAACGCAGAGTGAAGACAGTGTGATCGTAGAGCAGACTGAAGACAGTGTGTTCCTAGAGCAGAGTGAAGACAGTGTATTCCTAATGCAGACTTGCTGTGAATGTGCATGGAGCAGAGTGAGGACAGTGTATTCCTAATGCAGACTGAAGAGAGTGTGTGCCTAGAGCAGAGTGAAGACAGTTTGTTCGTAGAACAGAATGAAGACAGTGTGTTCCTAACGCATAGTGAAGACAGTGTGATCCTAACGCAGAGTGAAGACAGTGTGTTCCTAATGCAGATTGAAGACAGTGTGTTCCTAATGCAGAGTGAAGACAGTGTCTTCCTAGTGCAGAGTGAAGACAGTGTATTCCTAACGCATAGTGAAGACAGTGTGTTCCTAACGCATAGAGAAGACAGTGTATTCCTAGAGCCGAGTGAAGAGAGTGTGTTCCTAATGCATAGTGAAGACAATGTGTTCCTAATTCAGAGTTAAGACAGTGTGTTCCGATTGCAGAGTGAAGACAGTGTGTTCCTGAAGCCGAGTGAACACAGTGAATTTAGCGCAGAGTGAAGACAGTGTATTCCTAACGCATAGTGAAGACAGTGTGTTCCTAATGCAGAGTGAAGACAGTGTCTTCCTAGAGCAGAGTGAAGACAGTGTGTTCCTAGAGCAGAGTGAAGACAGTGTGTTCCTAATGCAGAGTGAATACAGTGTCTTCCTAATGCAGAGTGAAGACAGTGTCTTCCTAGAGCAGAGTGAAGACAGTGTGTTCCTAACGCATAGAGAAGACAGTGTGTTCCTAACGCATAGAGAAGACAGTGTGTTCCTAGAGCAGAGTGAAGACAGTGTGTTCCTAATGCAGAGTTAAGACAGTGTCTTCCTAGAGCAGAGTGAAGACAGGGTGTTCCTAACGCATAGTGAAGACAGTGTGTTCTTAACGCATAGAGAAGACAGTGTGTTACTAACGCATAGAGAAGACAGTGTGCTCCTAGTGCAGAGTGAAGACAGTGTGTTCGTAATGCAGAGTGAAGACAGTGTCTTCCTAGAGCAGAGTGAAGACAGTTTGTTCCTAATGCACAGTTAATACAGTATGTTCCTACACCAGGGTGAATACAGTGTGTTCCTAACAAAGAGTTGCTGTGTATGTGCATGGAGCAGAGTGAAGACAGGGTGTTCCTAGAGCAGAGTGAAGACAGTGTGTTCCTAATGCAGAGTGAAAACAGTGTGTTCCTAATGCAGAGTGAAGACAGTGTGTTCCTAATGCAGAGTGAAGACAGTGTGTTCCTAGAGCAGAGTGAAGACAGTGTGTTCCTAATGCAGAGTGAAGGCAGTGTGTTCCTAATGCAGAGTGAAGACAGTGTGTTCCTAGAGCAAAGTGAAGACAGTGTGTTGCTAACGCAGAATTGCTGTGTACGTGCATGGAGCAGAGTGAAGACAGTGTGTTCCTAGAGCAGAGCGAAGACAGTATGTTCCTAACGCAGAGTGAAGACAGTGTGTTCCTAGAGCAGAGTGAAGACAATGTGTTCCTAATGCAGAGTGAAGACAGTGTGTTCCTAATGCAGAGTGAAGACAGTGTCTACCTAGAGCAGAGTGAAGACAGTGTATTCCTAACGCATAGTGAAGACAGTGTATTCCTAACGCATAGAGAAGACAGTGTGTTCCTAACGCATAGAGAAGACAGTGTGTTCCTAGAGCAGAGTGAAGAGAGTGTGTTCCTAATGCATAGTGAAGATAATGTGTTCCTAATTCAGAGTTAAGACAGTGTGTTCCGATTGCAGAGTGAAGACAGTGTGTTCCTGAAGCCGAGTTAACACAGTGTTTTTAGAGCAGAGTGAAGACAGTGTGTTCCTAATGCAGAGTGAAGAGAGTGTGTCTCTAATGCAGAGTGAAGACAGTGTCTTCCTAGAGGAGAGTGAAGACAGTGTGTTCCTAGAGCATAGTGAAGACAGTGTGTTCCTAATGCAGAGTGAAGACAGTGTGTTCCTAATGCAGAGTGAAGACAGTGTCTTCCTAGAGCAGAGTGAAGACAGTGTATTCCTAACGTATAGTGAAGACAGTATGTTCCTAATGCACAGAGAAGAGTGTTTCTAACGCATAGAGAAGACAGTGTGTTCCTAGAGCAGAGTGAAGACAGTGTGTTCCTAATGCAGAGTTAAAACAGTGTCTTCCTAGAGCAAAGTGAAGAGAGTGTGTTCCTAATGCATAGTGAAGACAGTGTGTTCCTAGAGCAAAGAAAAGACAGTGTGTTCCTAACGCAGAATTGCTGTGTACGTGCATGGAGCAGAGTGAAGACAGTGTGTTCCTAGAGCAGAGTGAAGACAGTATGTTCCTAACGCAGAGTGAAGACAGTGTGTTCCTAGAGCAGAGTGAAGACAGTATGTTCCTAACGCAGAGTGAAGACAGTGTGTTCCTACAGCAGAATGAAGACAGTGTGTTCCTATCGCAGAGTGAAAACAGTGCGTTCCTAATGCAGAGTTGTGAAGTATGTGCATGGAGCAGAGTGAAGACAGTGTGTCCTAGAGAAGAGTGAAGACAGTGTGTTCCTAGAGAACAGTGAAGACAGTGTGTACCTAAAGCAGAGTGAAGACAGTGTGTTCCTAAAGCAGAGGGCAGACACTGTGTTAATACATCAGAGTGAAGACAGTGTGATCCTAATGCAGAGTGAAGGCAGTGTGTTCCTAATGCAGAGTGAAGACAGTGTGTTCCTAGAGCAGAGTGAAGAGAGTGTGTTCCTAATGCAGAGTGAAGACAGTGTCTTCCGAGAGCAGAGTGAAGACAGTGTATTCCTAACGCATAGTGAAGACAGTGTGTTCCTAACGCATAGAGAAGACAGTGTGTTCCTAACACATAGAGAGGACAGTGTGTTCCTAGAGCAGAACGAAGAGAGTGTGTTCCTAATGCATAGTGAAGACAATGTGTTCCTAATTCAGAGTTAAGACAGTGTGTTCCGATTGCAGAGTGAAGACAGTGTGTTCCTGAAGCCGAGTGAACACAGTGTTTTTAGAGCAGAATGAAGACAGTGTGTTCCTAATGCAGAGTGAAGACAGTGTGTTCCTAATGCAGAGTGAAGACAGTGTTTTCCTAGAGCAGAGTGAGGACAGTGTATTCCTAGAGCAGAGTGAAGGCAGTGTGTTCCTTATGCAGAGTGAAGACAGTGTATTCCTAATGCAGAGTGAAGACAGTGTCTTCCTAGAGCACAGTGAAGACAGTGTATTCCTATCGCATAGTGAAGACAGTGTGTTCCTAACGCATAGAGAAGACAGTATGTTCCTAACGCATAGAGAAGACAGTGTGTTCCTAGAGCAGAGTGAAGACAGTGTGTTCCTAATGCAGAGTTAAGACAGTGTCTTCCTAGAGCAGAGTGAAGACAGTGTGTTCCTCATGCATAGTGAAGACAGTGTGTTCCTAGAGCAAAGTGAAGACAGTGTGTTCCTAACGCAGAATTGCTGTGTACGTGTTTGGAGCAGAGTGAAGACAGTGTGTTCCTAGAGGAGAGTGAAGACAGCATGTTCCTAACGCATAGTGAAGACAGTGTGATCCTAGAGCAGAGTGAAGACAGTGTGTTCCTAATGCAGAGTGAAGGCAGTGTGTTCCTAATGCAGAGTGAAGACAGTGTCTTCCTAGAGCAGAGTGAAGACAGTGTATTCCTAACGCATAGTGAAGACAGTGTGTTCCTAACGCATAGAGAAGACAGTGCGTTCCTAACGCATAGAGAAGACAGTGTGTTCCTAAAGCAGAGTGAAGAGAGTGTGTTCCTAATGCATAGTGAAGACAATGTGTTCCTAATTCAGAGTTAAGACAGTGTGTTCCGATTGCAGAGTGAAGACAGTGTGTTCCTGAAGCCGAGTGAACACAGTGTTTTTAGAGCAGAGTGAAGACAGTGTGTTCCTAATGCAGAGTGAAGAGAGTGTGTTCCTAATGCAGAGTGAAGACAGTGTCTTCCTAGAGCAGAGTGAAGACAGTGTGTTCCTAATGCAGAGTGAAGACAGTGTGTTCCTAATGCAGAGTGAAGACAGTGTCTTCCTAGAGCAGAGTGAAGACAGTGTATTCCTAACGTATAGTGAAGACAGTATGTTCCTAATGCATAGAGAAGACAGTGTGTTCCTAACGCATAGAGAAGACAGTGTGTTCCTAGAGCAGAGTGAAGACACTGTGTTCCTAATGCAGAGTTAAGACAGTGTCTTCCTAGAGCAGAGTGAAGACAGGGTGTTCCTAACGCATAGTGAAGACAGTGTGTTCCTAACGCATAGAGAAGACAGTGTGTTCCTAACGCATAGAGAAGACAGTGTGCTCCTAGTGCAGAGTGAAGACAGTGTGTTCCTAATGCAGAGTGAAGACAGTGTCTTCCTAGAGCAGAGTGAAGACAGTGTGTTCCTAATGCAGAGTGAAGACAGTGTCTTCCTAGAGCAGAGTGAAGACAGTGTATTCCTAACGCATAGTGAAGACCGTGTGTTCCTAACGCATAGAGAAAACAGTGTGTTCCTAACGCATAGAGAAGACAGTGTGTTCCTAGAGCAGAGTGAAGAGAGTGTGTTCCTAATGCATAGTGAAGACAATGTGTTCCTAATTCAGAGTTAAGACAGTGTGTTCCGATTGCAGAGTGAAGACAGTGTGTTCCTGAAGCCGAGTGAACACAGTGTTTTTAGAGCAGAGTGAAGACAGTGTGTTCCTAATGCAGAGTGAAGAGAGTGTGTTCCTAATGCAGAGTGAAGACATGTCTTCCTAGAGCAGAGTGAAGACAGTGTGTTCCTAGAGCAGAGTGAAGACAGTGTGTTCCTAATGCAGAGTGAAGACAGTGTGTTCCTAATGCAGAGTGAAGACAGTGTCTTCCTAGAGCAGAGTGAAGACAGTGTATTCCTAACGTATAGTGAAGACAGTATGTTCCTAATGCATAGAGAAGACAGTGTGTTCCTAACGCATAGAGAAGACAGTGTGTTCCTAGAGCAGAGTGAAGACAGTGTGTTCCTAATGCAGAGTTAAGACAGTGTCTTCCTAGAGCAGAGTGAAGAGAGTGTGTTCCTAATGCATAGTGAAGACAGTGTGTTCCTAGAGCAAAGAAAAGACAGTGTGTTCCTAACGCAGAATTGCTGTGTACGTGCATGGAGCAGAGTGAAGACAGTTGTTCCTAGAGCAGAGTGAACACAGTATGTTCCTAACGCAGAGTGAAGACAGTGTGTTCCTAGAGCAGAGTGAAGACAGTATGTTCCTAACGCAGAGTGAAGTCAGTGTGTTCCTACAACAGAATGAAGACAGTGTGTTCCTATCGCAGAGTGAAAACAGTGCGTTCCTAATGCAGAGTTGTGAAGTATGTGCATGGAGCAGAGTGAAGACAGTGTGTCCTAGAGAAGAGTGAAGACAGTGTGTTCCTAGAGAACAGTGAAGACAGTGTGTACCTAAAGCAGAGTGAAGACAGTGTGTTCCTAAAGCAGAGGGCAGACACTGTGTTAATACATCAGAGTGAAGACAGTGTGATCCTAATGCAGAGTGAAGGCAGTGTGTTCCTAATGCAGAGTGAAGACAGTGTGTTCCTAGAGCAGAGTGAAGAGAGTGTGTTCCTAATGCAGAGTGAAGACAGTGTCTTCCGAGAGCAGAGTGAAGACAGTGTATTCCTAACGCATAGTGAAGACAGTGTGTTCCTAACGCATAGAGAAGACAGTGTGTTCCTAACACATAGAGAGGACAGTGTGTTCCTAGAGCAGAACGAAGAGAGTGTGTTCCTAATGCATAGTGAAGACAATGTGTTCCTAATTCAGAGTTAAGACAGTGTGTTCCGATTGCAGAGTGAAGACAGTGTGTTCCTGAAGCCGAGTGAACACAGTGTTTTTAGAGCAGAATGAAGACAGTGTGTTCCTAATGCAGAGTGAAGACAGTGTGTTCCTAATGCAGAGTGAAGACAGTGTTTTCCTAGAGCAGAGTGAGGACAGTGTATTCCTAGAGCAGAGTGAAGGCAGTGTGTTCCTTATGCAGAGTGAAGACAGTGTATTCCTAATGCAGAGTGAAGACAGTGTCTTCCTAGAGCACAGTGAAGACAGTGTATTCCTATCGCATAGTGAAGACAGTGTGTTCCTAACGCATAGAGAAGACAGTATGTTCCTAACGCATAGAGAAGACAGTGTGTTCCTAGAGCAGAGTGAAGACAGTGTGTTCCTAATGCAGAGTTAAGACAGTGTCTTCCTAGAGCAGAGTGAAGACAGTGTGTTCCTCATGCATAGTGAAGACAGTGTGTTCCTAGAGCAAAGTGAAGACAGTGTGTTCCTAACGCAGAATTGCTGTGTACGTGTTTGGAGCAGAGTGAAGACAGTGTGTTCCTAGAGGAGAGTGAAGACAGCATGTTCCTAACGCATAGTGAAGACAGTGTGATCCTAGAGCAGAGTGAAGACAGTGTGTTCCTAATGCAGAGTGAAGGCAGTGTGTTCCTAATGCAGAGTGAAGACAGTGTCTTCCTAGAGCAGAGTGAAGACAGTGTATTCCTAACGCATAGTGAAGACAGTGTGTTCCTAACGCATAGAGAAGACAGTGTGTTCCTAACGCATAGAGAAGACAGTGTGTTCCTAAAGCAGAGTGAAGAGAGTGTGTTCCTAATGCATAGTGAAGACAATGTGTTCCTAATTCAGAGTTAAGACAGTGTGTTCCGATTGCAGAGTGAAGACAGTGTGTTCCTGAAGCCGAGTGAACACAGTGTTTTTAGAGCAGAGTGAAGACAGTGTGTTCCTAATGCAGAGTGAAGAGAGTGTGTTCCTAATGCAGAGTGAAGACAGTGTCTTCCTAGAGCAGAGTGAAGACAGTGTGTTCCTAATGCAGAGTGAAGACAGTGTGTTCCTAATGCAGAGTGAAGACAGTGTCTTCCTAGAGCAGAGTGAAGACAGTGTATTCCTAACGTATAGTGAAGACAGTATGTTCCTAATGCATAGAGAAGACAGTGTGTTCCTAACGCATAGAGAAGACAGTGTGTTCCTAGAGCAGAGTGAAGACACTGTGTTCCTAATGCAGAGTTAAGACAGTGTCTTCCTAGAGCAGAGTGAAGACAGGGTGTTCCTAACGCATAGTGAAGACAGTGTGTTCCTAACGCATAGAGAAGACAGTGTGTTCCTAACGCATAGAGAAGACAGTGTGCTCCTAGTGCAGAGTGAAGACAGTGTGTTCCTAATGCAGAGTGAAGACAGTGTCTTCCTAGAGCAGAGTGAAGACAGTGTGTTCCTAATGCAGAGTGAAGACAGTGTCTTCCTAGAGCAGAGTGAAGACAGTGTATTCCTAACGCATAGTGAAGACCGTGTGTTCCTAACGCATAGAGAAAACAGTGTGTTCCTAACGCATAGAGAAGACAGTGTGTTCCTAGAGCAGAGTGAAGAGAGTGTGTTCCTAATGCATAGTGAAGACAATGTGTTCCTAATTCAGAGTTAAGACAGTGTGTTCCGATTGCAGAGTGAAGACAGTGTGTTCCTGAAGCCGAGTGAACACAGTGTTTTTAGAGCAGAGTGAAGACAGTGTGTTCCTAATGCAGAGTGAAGAGAGTGTGTTCCTAATGCAGAGTGAAGACATGTCTTCCTAGAGCAGAGTGAAGACAGTGTGTTCCTAGAGCAGAGTGAAGACAGTGTGTTCCTAATGCAGAGTGAAGACAGTGTGTTCCTAATGCAGAGTGAAGACAGTGTCTTCCTAGAGCAGAGTGAAGACAGTGTATTCCTAACGTATAGTGAAGACAGTATGTTCCTAATGCATAGAGAAGACAGTGTGTTCCTAACGCATAGAGAAGACAGTGTGTTCCTAGAGCAGAGTGAAGACAGTGTGTTCCTAATGCAGAGTTAAGACAGTGTCTTCCTAGAGCAGAGTGAAGAGAGTGTGTTCCTAATGCATAGTGAAGACAGTGTGTTCCTAGAGCAAAGAAAAGACAGTGTGTTCCTAACGCAGAATTGCTGTGTACGTGCATGGAGCAGAGTGAAGACAG
Organism: Microtus pennsylvanicus; assembly: GCF_037038515.1. Lineage (NCBI taxonomy): Eukaryota > Metazoa > Chordata > Mammalia > Rodentia > Cricetidae > Microtus > Microtus pennsylvanicus. The sequence continues at coordinate 2,046,332 of NW_027460896.1, forward strand.
TTGTTCCTAGAGCAGAGTGAACACAGTATGTTCCTAACGCAGAGTGAAGACAGTGTGTTCCTAGAGCAGAGTGAAGACAGTATGTTCCTAACGCAGAGTGAAGTCAGTGTGTTCCTACAACAGAATGAAGACAGTGTGTTCCTAACGCAGAGTGAAAACAGTGCGTTCCTAATGCAGAGTTGTGAAGTATGTGAATGGAGCAGAGTGAAGACAGTGTGTCCTAGAGAAGAATGATGACAGTGTGTTCCTAGAGCCCAGTGAAGACAGTGTGTACCTAGAGCAGAGTGAAGACAGTGTGTTCCTAAAGCAGAGGGCAGACACTGTGTTAATACATCAGAGTGAAGACAGTGTGATCCTAATGCAGAGTGAAGGCAGTGTGTTCCTAATGCAGAGTGAAGACAGTGTGTTCCTAGAGCAGAGTGAAGAGAGTGTGTTCCTAATGCAGAGTGAAGACAGTGTCTTCCTAGAGCAGAGTGAAGACAGTGTATTCCTAACGCATAGTGAAGACAGTGTGTTCCTAACGCATAGAGAAGACAGTGTGTTCCTAACGCATAGAGAAGACAGTGTGTTCCTAGAGCAGAATGAAGAGAGTGTGTTCCTAATGCATAGTGAAGACAATGTGTTCCTAATTCAGAGTTAAGACAGTGTGTTCCGATTGCAGAGTGAAGACAGTGTGTTCCTGTAGCCGAGTGAACACAGTGTTTTTAGAGCAGAATGAAGACAGTGTGTTCCTAATGCAGAGTGAAGGCAGTGTGTTCCTAATGCAGAGTGAAGACAGTGTGTTCCTAGAGCAGAGTGAAGAGAGTGTGTTCCTAATGCAGAGTGAAGACAGCGTCTTCCTAGAGCAGAGTGAAGACAGTGTATTCCTAACGCATAGTGAAGACAGTGTGTTCCAAACGCATAGAGAAGTCAGTGTGTTCCTAACGCATAGAGAAGACAGTGTGTTCCTAGAGCAGAATGAAGAGAGTGTGTTCCTAATGCATAGTGAAGACAATGTGTTCCTAATTCAGAGTTAAGACAGTGTGTTCCGATTGCAGAGTGAAGACAGTGTGTTCCTGAATCCGAGTGAACACAGTGTTTTTAGAGCAGAATGAAGACAGTGTGTTCCTAATGCAGAGTGAAGACAGTGTGTTCCTAATGCAGAGTGAAGACAGTGTTTTCCTAGAGCAGAGTGAAGACAGTGTGTTCCTAGAGCAGAGTGAAGACAGTGTATTCCTTATGCAGAGTGAAGACAGTGTATTCCTAATGCAGAGTGAAGACAGTGTCTTCCTAGAGCACAGTGAAGACAGTGTATTCCTATCGCATAGTGAAGACAGTGTGTTCCTAACGCATAGAGAAGACAGTGTGTTCCTAACGCATAGAGAAGACAGTGTGTTCCTAGAACAGAGTGAAGACAGTGTGTTCCTCATGCATAGTGAAGACAGTGTGTTCCTAGAGCAAAGTGAAGACAGTGTGTTCCTAATGCAGAATTGCTGTGTACGTGTTTGGAGCAGAGTGACGACAGTGTGTTCCTAGAGCAGAGTGAAGACAGTATGTTCCTAACGCATAGTGAAGACAGTGTGATCCTAGAGCAGAGTGAAGACAGTGTGTTCCTAATGCAGAGTGAAGACAGTGTGTTCCTAATGCAGAGTGAAGACAGTGTCTTCCTAGAGCAGAGTGAAGACAGTGTATTCCTAACGCATAGTGAAGACAGTGTGTTCCTAACGCATTGAGAAGACAGTGTGTTCCTAACGCATAGAGAAGACAGTGTATTCCTAGAGCCGAGTGAAGAGAGTGTGTTCCTAATGCATAGTGAAGACAATGTGTTCCTAATTCAGAAATAAGACAGTGTGTTCCGATTGCAGAGTGAAGACAGTGTGTTCCTGAAGCCGAGTGAACACAGTGTTTTTAGCGCAGAGTGAAGACAGTGTGTTCCTAATGCAGAGTGAAGAGAGTGTGTTCCTAATGCAGAGTGAAGACTGTGTCTTCCTAGAGCAGAGTGAAGACAGTGTGTTCCTAGAGCAGAGTGAAGACAGTGTGTTCCTAATGCAGAGTGAAGACAGTGTGTTCCTAATGCAGAGTGAAGACAGTGTGTTCCTAACGCATAGTGAAGACAGTGTGTTCCTAATGCATAGAGAAGACAGTGTGTTCCTAACGCATAGAGTAGACAGTGTGTTCCTAGAGCAGAGTGAAGACAGTGTGTTCCTAATGCAGAGTTAAGACAGTGTCTTCCTAGAGCAGAGTGAATACAGGGTGTTCCTAACGCATAGTGAAGACAGTGTGTTCCTAACGCATAGAGAAGACAGTGTGTTCCTAACGCATAGAGAATACAGTGTGCTCCTAGTGCAGAGTGAAGACAGTGTGTTCCTAATGCAGAGTGAAGACAGTGTCTTCCTAGAGCAGAGTGAAGACAGTTTGTTCCTAATGCACAGTTAATACAGTATGTTCCTACACCAGGGTGAATACAGTGTGTTCCTAACAAAGAGTTGCTGTGTATGTGCATGGAGCAGAGTGAATTCAGTGTGTTCCTAGAGCAGAATGAAGACAGAGTGTTCCTAACGCAGAGTGAAGTCAGTGTGTTCCTACAACAGAATGAAGACAGTGTGTTCCTAACGCAGAGTGAAAACAGTGCGTTCCTAATGCAGAGTTGTGAAGTATGTGAATGGAGCAGAGTGAAGACAGTGTGTCCTAGAGAAGAATGAAGACAGTGTGTTCCTAGAGCCCAGTGAAGACAGTGTGTACCTAGAGCAGAGTGAAGACAGTGTGTTCCTAAAGCAGAGGGCAGACACTGTGTTAATACATCAGAGTGAAGACAGTGTGATCCTAATGCAGAGTGAAGGCAGTGTGTTCCTAATGCAGAGTGAAGACAGTGTGTTCCTAGAGCAGAGTGAAGAGAGTGTGTTCCTAATGCAGAGTGAAGACAGTGTCTTCCTAGAGCAGAGTGAAGACAGTGTATTCCTAACGCATAGTGAAGACAGTGTGTTCCTAACGCATAGAGAAGACAGTGTGTTCCTAACGCATAGAGAAGACAGTGTGTTCCTAGAGCAGAATGAAGAGAGTGTGTTCCTAATGCATAGTGAAGACAATGTGTTCCTAATTCAGAGTTAAGACAGTGTGTTCCGATTGCAGAGTGAAGACAGTGTGTTCCTGTAGCCGAGTGAACACAGTGTTTTTAGAGCAGAATGAAGACAGTGTGTTCCTAATGCAGAGTGAAGGCAGTGTGTTCCTAATGCAGAGTGAAGACAGTGTGTTCCTAGAGCAGAGTGAAGAGAGTGTGTTCCTAATGCAGAGTGAAGACAGCGTCTTCCTAGAGCAGAGTGAAGACAGTGTATTCCTAACGCATAGTGAAGACAGTGTGTTCCAAACGCATAGAGAAGTCAGTGTGTTCCTAACGCATAGAGAAGACAGTGTGTTCCTAGAGCAGAATGAAGAGAGTGTGTTCCTAATGCATAGTGAAGACAATGTGTTCCTAATTCAGAGTTAAGACAGTGTGTTCCGATTGCAGAGTGAAGACAGTGTGTTCCTGAATCCGAGTGAACACAGTGTTTTTAGAGCAGAATGAAGACAGTGTGTTCCTAATGCAGAGTGAAGACAGTGTGTTCCTAATGCAGAGTGAAGACAGTGTTTTCCTAGAGCAGAGTGAAGACAGTGTGTTCCTAGAGCAGAGTGAAGACAGTGTATTCCTTATGCAGAGTGAAGACAGTGTATTCCTAATGCAGAGTGAAGACAGTGTCTTCCTAGAGCACAGTGAAGACAGTGTATTCCTATCGCATAGTGAAGACAGTGTGTTCCTAACGCATAGAGAAGACAGTGTGTTCCTAACGCATAGAGAAGACAGTGTGTTCCTAGAACAGAGTGAAGACAGTGTGTTCCTCATGCATAGTGAAGACAGTGTGTTCCTAGAGCAAAGTGAAGACAGTGTGTTCCTAATGCAGAATTGCTGTGTACGTGTTTGGAGCAGAGTGACGACAGTGTGTTCCTAGAGCAGAGTGAAGACAGTATGTTCCTAACGCATAGTGAAGACAGTGTGATCCTAGAGCAGAGTGAAGACAGTGTGTTCCTAATGCAGAGTGAAGACAGTGTGTTCCTAATGCAGAGTGAAGACAGTGTCTTCCTAGAGCAGAGTGAAGACAGTGTATTCCTAACGCATAGTGAAGACAGTGTGTTCCTAACGCATTGAGAAGACAGTGTGTTCCTAACGCATAGAGAAGACAGTGTATTCCTAGAGCCGAGTGAAGAGAGTGTGTTCCTAATGCATAGTGAAGACAATGTGTTCCTAATTCAGAAATAAGACAGTGTGTTCCGATTGCAGAGTGAAGACAGTGTGTTCCTGAAGCCGAGTGAACACAGTGTTTTTAGCGCAGAGTGAAGACAGTGTGTTCCTAATGCAGAGTGAAGAGAGTGTGTTCCTAATGCAGAGTGAAGACTGTGTCTTCCTAGAGCAGAGTGAAGACAGTGTGTTCCTAGAGCAGAGTGAAGACAGTGTGTTCCTAATGCAGAGTGAAGACAGTGTGTTCCTAATGCAGAGTGAAGACAGTGTATTCCTAACGCATAGTGAAGACAGTGTGTTCCTAATGCATAGAGAAGACAGTGTGTTCCTAACGCATAGAGTAGACAGTGTGTTCCTAGAGCAGAGTGAAGACAGTGTGTTCCTAATGCAGAGTTAAGACAGTGTCTTCCTAGAGCAGAGTGAATACAGGGTGTTCCTAACGCATAGTGAAGACAGTGTGTTCCTAACGCATAGAGAAGACAGTGTGTTCCTAACGCATAGAGAATACAGTGTGCTCCTAGTGCAGAGTGAAGACAGTGTGTTCCTAATGCAGAGTGAAGACAGTGTCTTCCTAGAGCAGAGTGAAGACAGTTTGTTCCTAATGCACAGTTAATACAGTATGTTCCTACACCAGGGTGAATACAGTGTGTTCCTAACAAAGAGTTGCTGTGTATGTGCATGGAGCAGAGTGAATTCAGTGTGTTCCTAGAGCAGAATGAAGACAGAGTGTTCCTAATGCAGAGTGAAGACAGTGTTTTCCTAGAGCAGAGTGAAGACAGTGTGTTCCTAACGCATAGAGAAGACAGTGTGTTCCTAACGCATAGAGAAGACAGTGTATTCCTAGAGCCGAGTGAAGAGAGTGTGTTCCTAATGCATAGTGAAGACAATGTGTTCCTAATTCAGAAATAAGACAGTGTGTTCCGATTGCAGAGTGAAGACAGTGTGTTCCTGAAGCCGAGTGAACACAGTGTTTTTAGCGCAGAGTGAAGACAGTGTGTTCCTAATGCAGAGTGAAGAGAGTGTGTTCCTAATGCAGAGTGAAGACAGTGTCTTCCTAGAGCAGAGTGAAGACAGTGTGTTCCTAGAGCAGAGTGAAGACAGTGTGTTCCTAATGCAGAGTGAAGACAGTGTGTTCCTAATGCAGAGTGAAGACAGTGTCTTCCTAGAGCAGAGTGAAGACAGTGTATTCCTAACGCATAGTGAAGACAGTGTGTTCCTAATGCATAGAGAAGACAGTGTGTTCCTAACGCATAGAGAAGACAGTGTGTTCCTAGAGCAGAGTGAAGACAGTGTGTTCCTAATGCAGAGTTAAGACAGTGTCTTCCTAGAGCAGAGTGAATACAGGGTGTTCCTAACGCATAGTGAAGACAGTGTGTTCCTAACGCATAGAGAAGACAGTGTGTTCCTAACGCATAGAGAATACAGTGTGCTCCTAGTGCAGAGTGAAGACAGTGTGTTCCTAATGCAGAGTGAAGACAGTGTCTTCCTAGAGCAGAGTGAAGACAGTTTGTTCCTAATGCACAGTTAATACAGTATGTTCCTACACCAGGGTGAATACAGTGTGTTCCTAACAAAGAGTTGCTGTGTATGTGCATGGAGCAGAGTGAAGACAGTGTGTTCCTAGAGCAGAGTGAAGACAGTGTGTTCCTAATGCAGAGTGAAGACAGTGTGTTCCTTATGCAGAGTGAAGACAGTGTGTTCCTAATGCAGAGTGAAGACAGTGTGTTCCAAGAACAGAGTGAAGACAGTGTGTTCCTAATGCAGAGTGAAGACAGTGTGTTCCTAATGCAGAGTGAAGACAGTGTGTTCCTAGAGCAAAGTGAAGACAGTGTGTTTCTAACGCAGAATTGCTGTGTACGTGCATGGAGCAGAGTGAAGACAGTGTGTTCCTAGAGCAGAGTGAAGACAGTATGTTCCTAACGCAGAGTGAAGACAGTGTGTTCCTGAAGCCGAGTGAACACAGTGTTTTTAGAGCAGAATGAAGACAGTGTGTTCCTAATGAAGAGTGAAGACAGTGTGTTCCTAATGCAGAGTGAAGACAGTGTTTTCCTAGAGCAGAGTGAAGACAGTGTGTTCCTAGAGCAGAGTGAAGACAGTGTATTCCTTATGCAGAGTGAAGACAGTGTATTCCTAATGCAGAGTGAAGACAGTGTCTTCCTAGAGCACAGTGAAGACAGTGTATTCCTATCGCATAGTGAAGACAGTGTGTTCCTAACGCATAGAGAAGACAGTGTGTTCCTAACGCATAGAGAAGACAGTGTGTTCCTAGAACAGAGTGAAGACAGTGTGTTCCTCATGCATAGTGAAGACAGTGTGTTCCTAGAGCAAAGTGAAGACAGTGTGTTCCTAATGCAGAATTGCTGTGTACGTGTTTGGAGCAGAGTGACGACAGTGTGTTCCTAGAGCAGAGTGAAGACAGTATGTTCCTAACGCATAGTGAAGACAGTGTGATCCTAGAGCAGAGTGAAGACAGTGTGTTCCTAATGCAGAGTGAAGACAGTGTGTTCCTAATGCAGAGTGAAGACAGTGTCTTCCTAGAGCAGAGTGAAGACAGTGTATTCCTAACGCATAGTGAAGACAGTGTGTTCCTAACGCATAGAGAAGACAGTGTGTTCCTAACGCATAGAGAAGACAGTGTATTCCTAGAGCCGAGTGAAGAGAGTGTGTTCCTAATGCATAGTGAAGACAATGTGTTCCTAATTCAGAAATAAGACAGTGTGTTCCGATTGCAGAGTGAAGACAGTGTGTTCCTGAAGCCGAGTGAACACAGTGTTTTTAGCGCAGAGTGAAGACAGTGTGTTCCTAATGCAGAGTGAAGAGAGTGTGTTCCTAATGCAGAGTGAAGACTGTGTCTTCCTAGAGCAGAGTGAAGACAGTGTGTTCCTAGAGCAGAGTGAAGACAGTGTGTTCCTAATGCAGAGTGAAGACAGTGTGTTCCTAATGCAGAGTGAAGACAGTGTATTCCTAACGCATAGTGAAGACAGTGTGTTCCTAATGCATAGAGAAGACAGTGTGTTCCTAACGCATAGAGTAGACAGTGTGTTCCTAGAGCAGAGTGAAGACAGTGTGTTCCTAATGCAGAGTTAAGACAGTGTCTTCCTAGAGCAGAGTGAATACAGGGTGTTCCTAACGCATAGTGAAGACAGTGTGTTCCTAACGCATAGAGAAGACAGTGTGTTCCTAACGCATAGAGAATACAGTGTGCTCCTAGTGCAGAGTGAAGACAGTGTGTTCCTAATGCAGAGTGAAGACAGTGTCTTCCTAGAGCAGAGTGAAGACAGTTTGTTCCTAATGCACAGTTAATACAGTATGTTCCTACACCAGGGTGAATACAGTGTGTTCCTAACAAAGAGTTGCTGTGTATGTGCATGGAGCAGAGTGAATTCAGTGTGTTCCTAGAGCAGAATGAAGACAGAGTGTTCCTAATGCAGAGTGAAGACAGTGTTTTCCTAGAGCAGAGTGAAGACAGTGTGTTCCTAACGCATAGAGAAGACAGTGTTTTCCTAGAGCAGAGTGAAGACAGTGTGTTCCTAACGCATAGAGAAGACAGTGTATTCCTAGAGCCGAGTGAAGAGAGTGTGTTCCTAATGCATAGTGAAGACAATGTGTTCCTAATTCAGAAATAAGACAGTGTGTTCCGATTGCAGAGTGAAAACAGTGTGTTCCTGAAGCCGAGTGAACACAGTGTTTTTAGCGCAGAGTGAAGACAGTGTGTTCCTAATGCAGAGTGAAGAGAGTGTGTTCCTAATGCAGAGTGAAGACAGTGTCTTCCTAGAGCAGAGTGAAGACAGTGTGTTCCTAGAGCAGAGTGAAGACAGTGTGTTCCTAATGCAGAGTGAAGACAGTGTGTTCTTAATGCAGAGTGAAGACAGTGTCTTCCTAGAGCAGAGTGAAGACAGTGTATTCCTAACGCATAGTGAAGACAGTGTGTTCCTAATGCATAGAGAAGACAGTGTGTTCCTAACGCATAGAGAAGACAGTGTGTTCCTAGAGCAGAGTGAAGACAGTGTGTTCCTAATGCAGAGTTAAGACAGTGTCTTCCTAGAGCAGAGTGAATACAGGGTGTTCCTAACGCATAGTGAAGACAGTGTGTTCCTAACGCATAGAGAAGACAGTGTGTTCCTAACGCATAGAGAATACAGTGTGCTCCTAGTGCAGAGTGAAGACAGTGTGTTCCTAATGCAGAGTGAAGACAGTGTCTTCCTAGAGCAGAGTGAAGACAGTTTGTTCCTAATGCACAGTTAATACAGTATGTTCCTACACCAGGGTGAATACAGTGTGTTCCTAACAAAGAGTTGCTGTGTATGTGCATGGAGCAGAGTGAAGACAGTGTGTTCCTAGAGCAGAGTGAAGACAGTGTGTTCCTAATGCAGAGTGAAGACAGTGTGTTCCTTATGCAGAGTGAAGACAGTGTGTTCCTAATGCAGAGTGAAGACAGTGTGTTCCAAGAACAGAGTGAAGACAGTGTGTTCCTAATGCAGAGTGAAGACAGTGTGTTCCTAATGCAGAGTGAAGACAGTGTGTTCCTAGAGCAAAGTGAAGACAGTGTGTTTCTAACGCAGAATTGCTGTGTACGTGCATGGAGCAGAGTGAAGACAGTGTGTTCCTAGAGCAGAGTGAAGACAGTATGTTCCTAACGCAGAGTGAAGACAGTGTGTTCCTAGAGCAGAGTGAAGACAATGTGTTCCTAATGCAGAGTGAAGACAGTGTGTTCCTAATGCAGAGTGAAGACAGTGTCTTCCTACAGCAGAGTGAAGACAGGGTGTTCCTAACGCATAGAGAAGACAGTGTGTTCCTAACGCATAGAGAAGACAGTGTGTTCCTAGAGCAGAGTGAAGACAGTGTGTTCCTAATGCAGAGTTAAGACAGTGTCTTCCTAGAGCAAAGTGAAGACAGTGTGTTCCTCATGCATAGTGAAGACAGTGTGTTCCTAGAGCAAAGTGAAGACAGTGTGTTCCTAACGCAGAATTGCTGTGTACGTGTTTGGAGCAGAGTGAAGACAGTGTGTTCCTTGAGCAGAGTGAAGACAGTATGTTCCTAACGCATAGTGAAGACAGTGTGATCCTAGAGCAGAGTGAAGACAGTGTGTTCCTAATGCAGAGTGAAGACAGTGTGTTCCTAATGCAGAGTGAAGACAGTGTCTTCCTAGAGCAGAGTGAAGACAGTGTATTCCTAACGCATAGTGAAGACAGTGTGTTCCTAACGCATAGAGAAGACAGTGTGTTCCTAACGCATAGAGAAGACAGTTTATTCCTAGAGCCGAGTGAAGAGAGTGTGTTCCTAATGCATAGTGAAAACAATGTGTTCCTAATTCAGAAATAAGACAGTGTGTTCCGATTGCAGAGTGAAGACAGTGTGTTCCTGAAGCCGAGTGAACACAGTGTTTTTAGCGCAGAGTGAAGACAGTGTGTTCCTAATGCAGAGTGAAGAGAGTGTGTTCCTAATGCAGAGTGAAGACAGTGTCTTCCTAGAGCAGAGTGAAGACAGTGTGTTCCTAGAGCAGAGTGAAGACAGTGTGTTCCTAATGCAGAGTGAAGACAGTGTGTTCCTAATGCAGAGTGAAGACAGTGTCTTCCTAGAGCAGAGTGAAGACAGTGTATTCCTAACGCATAGTGAAGACAGTGTGTTCCTAATGCATAGAGAAGACAGTGTGTTCCTAACGCATAGAGAAGACAGTGTGTTCCTAGAGCAGAGTGAAGACAGTGTGTTCCTAATGTAGAGTTAAGACAGTGTCTTCCTAGAGCAGAGTGAATACAGGGTGTTCCTAACGCATAGTGAAGACAGTGTGTTCCTAACGCATAGAGAAGACAGTGTGTTCCTAACGCATAGAGAATACAGTGTGCTCCTAGTGCAGAGTGAAGACAGTGTGTTCCTAATGCAGAGTGAAGACAGTGTCTTCCTAGAGCAGAGTGAAGACAGTTTGTTCCTAATGCACAGTTAATACAGTATGTTCCTACACCAGGGTGAATACAGTGTGTTCCTAACAAAGAGTTGCTGTGTATGTGGATGGAGCAGAGTGAAGACAGTTGTTCCTAGAGCAGAGTGAAGACAGTGTGTTCCTAATGCAGAGTGAAGACAGTGTGTTCCTTATGCAGAGTGAAGACAGTGTGTTCCTAATGCAGAGTGAAGACAGTGTGTTCCAAGAGCAGAGTGAAGACAGTGTCTTCCTAATGCAGAGTGAAGACATTGTGTTCCTAATGCAGAGTGAAGACAGTGTGTTCCTAGAGCAAAGTGAAGACAGTGTGTTTCTAACGCAGAATTGCTGTGTACGTGCATGGAGCAGAGTGAAGACAGTGTGTTCCTAGAGCAAAGTGAAGACAGTATGTTCCTAACGCAGAGTGAAGACAGTGTGTTCCTAGAGCAGAGTGAAGACAATGTGTTCCTAATGCAGAGTGAAGACAGTGTGTTCCTAATGCAGAGTGAAGACAGTGTCTTCCTAGAGCAGAGTTAAGACAGTGTGTTCCTAACGCATAGGGAAGACAGTGTGTTCCTAACGCATAGAGAAGACAGTGTGTTCCTAGAGCAGAGTGAAGAGAGTGTTTTCCTAATGCATAGTGAAGACAGTGTGTTCCTAAAGCAAAGAAAAGACAGTGTGTTCCTAACGCAGAATTGCTGTGTACGTGCATGGAGCAGAGTGAAGACAGTGTGTTCCTAGAGCAGAGTGAAGACAGTATGTTCCTAACGCAGAGTGAAGACAGTGTGTTCCTAGAGCAGAATGAAGACAGTGTGTTCCTAACGCAGAGTGAAAACAGTGCGTTCCTAATGCAGAGTTGTGAAGTATATGCATGGAGCAGAGTGAAGACAGTGTGTCCTAGAGAAGAGTGAAGACAGTGTGTTCCTAGAGCACAGTGAAGACAGTGTGTTCCTAGAGCACAGTGAAGACAGTGTGTACCTAGAGCAGAGTGAAGACAGTGTGTTCCTAAAGCAGAGGACAGACACTGTGTTAATACATCAGAGTGAAGACAGTGTGATCCTAGAAGAGAAAGAAGACATTGTGTTCCTAGAGCACTGTGAAGACAGTGTGTACCTAGAGCAGAGTGAAGACAGTGTCTTCCTAGAGCAGAGTGAAGACAGTTTGTTCCTAATGCAGAATGAAGACAGAGTGTTCCTAATGTAGAGTGAAGACAGTGTTTTCCTAGAGCAGAGTGAAGACAGTATGTTCCTAACGCAGAGTGAAGACAGTGTGTTCTTAACGCACAGTGAAGACATTATGTTCGTTAGGCATAGTGAAGACAGTGTTTTCGTAACGCAGAGTTGCGGTGTATGTGAATGGAGCAGACTGAAGACAGTGTGTTCGTAGTGCAGAGTGAAGACAGTGTGTTCCTAATGCAGAGTGAAGGCAGTGTGTTCCTAATGCAGAGTGAAGACAGTGTGTTCCTTGAGCAGAGTTAAGACAGTGTGTTCCTAACGCAGAGTTGCGGTGTATGTGAATGAAGCAGAGTGAAGACAGTGTGTTCCTAGATCAGAGTGAATACAGTATGTTCCTAACGCATAGTGAAGAAGTATGTTCCTATCGCATAGTGAAGACAGTGTGTTCCTAAAGCAGAGTGGCGGAGTATGGTCATGGAGCAGAGTGAAGACAGTGTGTTCCTAATGCAGAGTGAAGAGAGTGTGTTCCTAATGCAGAGTGAAGACAATGTCTTCCTAGAGCAGAGTGAAGACAGTGTGTTCCTAGAGCAGAGTGAAGACAGTGTGTTCCTAATGCAGAGTGAAGATAGTGTGTTCCTAATGCAGAGTGAAGACAGTGTCTTCCTAGAGCAGAGTGAAGACAGTGTATTCCTAACGTATAGGGAAGACAGTATGTTCCTAATGCATAGAGAAGACAGTGTGTTCCTAACGCATAGAGAAGACAGTGTGTTCCTAGAGCAGAGTGAAGACAGTGTGTTCCTAATGCAGAGTTAAGACAGTGTCTTCCTAGAGCAGAGTGAAGAGAGTGTGTTCCTAATGCATAGTGAAGACAGTGTGTTCCTAGAGCAAAGAAAAGACAGTGTGTTCCTAACGCAGAATTGCTGTGTACGTGCATGGAGCAGAGTGAAGACAGTGTGTTCCTAGAGCAGAGTGAAGACAGTATGTTCCTAACGCAGAGTGAAGACAGTGTGTTCCTAGAGCAGAGTGAAGACAGTATGTTCCTAACGCAGAGTGAAGACAGTGTGTTCCTAGAGCAGAATGAAGACAGTGTGTTCCTAACGCAGAGTGAAAACAGTGCGTTCCTAATGCAGAGTTGTGAAGTATATGCATGGAGCAGAGTGAAGAGAGTGTGTCCTAGAGAAGAGTGAAGACAGTGTGTTCCTAGAGCACAGTGAAGAAAGTGTGTACCTAGAGCAGAGTGAAGACAGTGTGTTCCTAAAGCAGAGGGCAGACACTGTGTTAATACATCAGAGTGAAGACAGTGTGATCCTAGAAGAGAAAGAAGACATTGTGTTCCTAGAGCACAGTGAAGACAGTGTGTACCTAGAGCAGAGTGAAGACTGTGTCTTCCTAGAGCAGAGTGAAGACAGTTTGTTCCTAATGCAGAATGAAGACAGAGTGTTCCTAATGCAGAGTGAAGACAGTGTTTTCCTAGAGCAGAGTGAAGACAGTATGATCCTAACGCAGAGTGAAGACAGTGTGTTCTTAACGCACAGTGAAGACATTATGTTCGTTAGGCATAATGAAGACAGTGTTTTCGTAACGCAGAGTTGCGGTGTATGTGAATGGAGCAGACTGAAGACAGTGTGTTCGTAGTGAAGAGTGAAGACAGTGTGTTCCTAATGCAGAGTGAAGGCAGTGTGTTCCTAATGCAGAGTGAAGGCAGTGTGTTACTTGAGCAGAGTTAAGACAGTGTGTTCCTAAAGCAGAGTTGCGGAGTATGGTCATGGAGCAGAGTGAAGACAGTGTGTTCCTAATGCAGAGTGAAGAGAGTGTGTTCCTAATGCAGAGTGAAGACAGTGTCTTCCTAGAGCAGAGTGAAGACAGTGTGTTCCTAGAGCAGAGTGAAGACAGTGTGTTCCTAATGCAGAGTGAAGATAGTGTGTTCCTAATGCAGAGTGAAGACAGTGTGTTCCTAATGCAGAGTGAAGACAGTGTCTTCCTAGAACAGAGTGAAGACAGTGTGTTCGTAGAGCAGAGTGAAGACAGTGTGCTCCTAATGCAGAATGAAGACATTGTGTTCGTAGAGCAGAGTGAAGACAGTGTGTTCCTAACGCATAGTGAAGACAGTGTGTTCCTAACGCATAGAGAAGACAGTGTGTTCCTAGTGCAGAGTGAAGACAGTGTGTTCCTAATGCAGAGTGAAGACAGTGTCTTCCTAGAGCAGAGTGAAGACAGTTTGTTCCTAATGCATAGTGAAGACAGTGTGTTCCTAGAGCAAAGTGAAGACAGTGTGTTGCTAACGCAGAATTGTGGTGTACGTGCATGGAGCAGAGTGAAGACAGTGTGTTCCTAGAGCAGAGTGAAGACAGTGTGTTCCTAATGCAGAGTGATGACAGTGTGTTCCTAATGCAGAGTGAAGACAGTGTGTTCCTAATGCACAGTTAATACAGTATGTTCCTACACCAGGGTGAATACAGTGTGTTCCCAACAAAGAGTTGCTGTGTATGTGCATGGAGCAGAGTGAAGACAGTGTGTTCCTAGAGCAGAGTGAAGACAGTGTGTTCCTAATGCAGAGTGAAGACAGTGTGTTCCTAGAGCAGAGTGAAGACAGTGTGTTCCTAATGCAGAGTGAAGACAGTGTGTTCCTAGAGCAAAGTGAAGACAGTGTGTTGCTAACGCAGAATTGCTGTGTACGTGCATGGAGCAGAGTGAAGACAGTATGTTCCTAGAGCAGAGTGAAGACAGTATGTTCCTGACGCAGAGTGAAGACAGGGTGTTCCTAACGCATAGTGAAGACAGTGTGTTCCTAACGCATAGTGAAGACAGTGTGTTCCTAACGCATAGAGAAGACAGTGTGTTCCTAGTGCAGAGTGAAGACAGTGTGTTCCTAATGCAGAGTGAAGACAGTGTGTTCCTAATGCAGAGTGAAGACAGTGTGTTCCTAGAGCAAAGTGAAGACAGTGTGTTGCTAACGCAGAATTGCTGTGTACGTGCATGGAGCAGAGTGAAGACAGTGTGTTCCTAGAGCAGAGTGAAGACAGTATGTTCCTAACGCAGAGTGAAGACAGTGTGTTCCTAGAGCAGAGTGAAGACAATGTGTTCCTAATGCAGAGTGAAGACTGTGTGTTCCTAATGCAGAGTGAAGACAGTGTCTTCCTAGAGCAGAGTGAAGACAGTGTATTCCTAACGCATAGTGAAGACAGTGTGTTCCTAACGCATAGAGAAGACAGTGTGTTCCTAACGCATAGAGAAGACAGTGTGTTCCTAGAGCAGAGTAAAGAGAGTGTGTTCCTAGTGCATAGTGAAGACAATGTGTTCCTAATTCAGAGTTAAGACAGTGTGTTCCGATTGCAGAGTGAAGACAGTGTGTTCCTGAAGCCGAGTGAACACAGCGTTTTTAGAGCAGAGTGAAGACAGTGTGTTCCTAATGCAGAGTGAAGAGAGTGTGTTCCTAATGCAGAGTGAAGACAGTGTCTTCCTAGAGCAGAGTGAAGACAGTGTGTTCCTAGAGCAGAGTGAAGACAGTGTGTTCCTAATGCAGAGTGAAGACAGTGTGTTCCTAATGCAGAGTGAAGACAGTGTCTTCCTAGAGCAGAGTGAAGACAGTGTATTCCTAACGTATAGTGAAGACAGTATGTTCCTAATGCATAGAGAAGACAGTGTGTTCCTAACGCATAGAGAAGACAGTGTGTTCCTAGAGCAGAGTGAAGACAGTGTGTTCCTAATGCAGAGTTAAGACAGTGTCTTCCTAGAGCAGAGTGAAGAGAGTGTGTTCCTAATGCATAGTGAAGACAGTGTGTTCCTAGAGCAAAGAAAAAACAGTGTGTTCCTAACGCAGAATTGCTGTGTACGTGCATGGAGCAGAGTGAAGACAGTGTGTTCCTAGAGCAGAGTGAAGACAGTATGTTCCTAACGCAGAGAGAAGACAGTGTGTTCCTAGAGCAGAGTGAAGACAGTATGTTCCTAACGCAGAGTGAAGACAGTGTGTTCCTAGAGCAAAATGAAGACAGTGTGTTCCTAACGCAGAGTGAAAACAGTGCGTTCCTAATGCAGAGTTGTGAAGTATGTGCATGGAGCAGAGTGAAGACAGTGTGTCCTAGAGAAGAGTGAAGACAGTATGTTCCTAACGCAGAGTGAAGACTGGGTGTTCCTAACGCATAGTGAAGACAGTGTGTTCCTAACGCATAGTGAAGACAGTGTGTTCCTAATGCATAGAGAAGACAGTGTGTTCCTAGTGCAGAGTGAAGACAGTGTGTTCCTAGAACAGAGTGAAGACAGTGTGTTCCTAATGCAGAGTGAACAGTGTGTTCCTAATGCAGAGTGAAGACAGTGTGTTCCTAGAGCAAAGTGAAGACAGTGTGTTGCTAACGCAGAATTGTGGTGTACGTGCATGGAGCAGAGTGAAGACAGTGTGTTCCTAGAGCAGAGTGAAGACAGTGTGTTCCTAATGCAGAGTGATGACAGTGTGTTCCTAATGCAGAGTGAAGACAGTGTGTTCCTAATGCACAGTTAATACAGTATGTTCCTACACCAGGGTGAATACAGTGTGTTCCCAACAAAGAGTTGCTGTGTATATGCATGGAGCAGAATGAAGACAGTGTGTTCCTAAAGCAGAGTGAAGACAGTGTGTTCCTAGAGCAAAGTGAAGACAGTGTGTTGCTAACGCAGAATTGCTGTGTACGTGCATGGAGCAGAGTGAAGACAGTGTGTTCCTAGAGCAGAGTGAAGAGAGTGTGTTCCTAATGCAGAGTGAAGACAGTGTCTTCCTAGAGCAGAGTGAAGACAGTGTCTTCCTAGAGCAGAGTGAAGACAGTGTGTTCCTAATGCAGAGTGAAGACAGTGTGTTCCTAATGCAGAGTGAAGACAGTGTCTTCCTAGAGCAGAGTGAAGACAGTGTATTCCTAACGCATAGTGAAGACAGTACGTTCCTAATGCATAGAGAAGACAGTGTGTTCCTAACGCATAGAGAAGACAGTATGTTCCTAGAGCAGAGTGAAGACAGTGTGTTGCTAATGCAGAGTTAAGACAGTGTCTTCCTAGAGCAAAGTGAAGACAGTGTGTTCCTAATGCATAGTGAATACAGTGTGTTCCTAGTGCAAAGAAAAGACAGTGTGTTCCTAACGCAGAATTGCTGTGTACGTTCATGGAGCAGAGTGAAGATAGTGTGTTCCTAGAGCAAGTGAAAACAGTTTGTTCCTAACGCAGAGTGAATACAGTGTGTTCCTAATGCAGAGTGAAGACAGTGTCTTCCTAGAGCAGAGTGAAGACAGTGTGTTCCTAATGCATAGTGAAGACAGTGTGTTCCTAACGCCTACTGAAGACACCATGTTCCTAACACATAGTGAAGACAGCGTGTTCCTAAAGCAGAGTTGCAGTGTATGTGCATGGAGCAGTTAAGACAGTGTGTTCCTAGAGCAGAGTGAAGACAGTGTGTTCCTAATGCAGAGTGAAGACAGTGTCTTCCTAGAGCAGAGTGAAGACAGTGTGTTTCTAACGCAGAGTTGAAGTGTATGTGAATGGAGCATAGTGAAGACAGTGTGTTCCGAGAGCAGAGTGAATACACTATATTCCTAAGGCATAGTGAAGACAATGTGTTCCTAATGAAGAGTTAAGACAGTGTGTTACGATTGCAGAGTGAAGACCGTGTTTTCCTAAAGCCGAGTGAAGACAGTGTGTTTTAGAGCAGAGTGAAGACAGTGTGTTCCTAATGCAGAGTTGAGGTGTATGGTCATGGAGGAGAGTGAAGACAGTGTGTTCCTAGAGCAGAGTGAAGAGAGTGTGCTCCTAATGCATAGAGAAGACAATGTGTTCCTAATGCAGAGTTAAGACAGTGTGTTCCGATTGCAGAGTGAAGACAGTGTGTTCCTGAAGCCGAGTGAAGACAGTGTGTTTTAGAGCAGACTGAAGACAGTGTGTTCCTAGAGCAGAGTGAAGACAGTGTGTTCCTAATGCAGAGTGAAGACAGTGTGTACATAACGCATAGAGAAGACAGTGTGTTCCTAACGCACAGAGAAGACAGTGTGTTCCTAGAGCAGAGTGAAGACAGTGTGTTCCTAATGCAGAGTGAAGACAGTGTCTTCCTAGAGCAGAGTGAAGACAGTGTGTTCCTAGAGCAGAGTGAAGACAGTGTGTTCCTAACGCACAGTGAAGACAGTGTGTTCCTAGAGCAGAATGAAGACAGTTTGTTCCTAACGCAGAGTGAAGACAGTGTGTTCCTAAAGCAGAGTTGCACTGAATGTGCATGGAGCAGATTGAAGACAGTGTGTTCCTAGAGCAGAGTGAAGATAGTGTGTTTTTAATGCAGAGTAAATACAGTGTGTTCCTACAGCAGATTGAAGAGAGTGTGTTCCTAACAAAGAGTTGCTGTGTATGTGCATGGAGCAGAGTGAAGACAGTGTGTTACTAGAGCAGAGTGAAGACAGTGTGTTCCTAATGCATAGTGAAGACAGTGTGTTCCTAATGCAGAGTGAAGTCAGTGTGTTCCTAACGCTGAGTTGCGGTGCATGTGCTTGGAGCAGAGTGAAGACAGTGTGTTCCTACAGTAGAGTGAAGACAGTATGTTCCTAACGCATAGTGAAGACAGTGTGTTGCTAACCCAGAGTTGCGTTTCTATGTGCATGTAGCAGAGTGAAGACAGTGTGTTCCTAGAGCAGAGTGAAGACAGTGTGTTCCTAAAACAGAGTTTCGGTGTATATGCATGGAGCTGAGTGAGGACAGTGTTTTCCTAGAGCAGAGTGTAGACAATGTGTTCCTAACGCATAGTGAAGAAAGTGTGTTCCTAATGCAGAGTTGCGGTGTATGTGCATGGAGCAGAGTGAAGACAGTGTGTTCCTATCGCATAGTGAAGACAGCATGTTCCTATCGCATAGTGAAGACAGTGTGTTCCTAGAGCAGAATGAAGACAGTTTGTTCCAAACGCAGAGTGAGGACAGTGTGTTCCTAACGCAGAGTTGCGGTGTATGTTCATGGAGCAGAGTGAAGACAGTGTGTTCCTAATGCAGAGTTAATACAGTATGTTCCTACAGCAGAGTGAATACAGTGTGTTCCTAGAACGGAGTGAAGACAGTGTGTTCCTAGAGCAGAATGAAGACAGTGTGTTCCTAGAGCAGAATGAAGACAGTGTGTTCCTACAGCAGAGTGAAGACAGTTTGTTTCTAATGCAGAGTGAAGACAGTGTGTTCCTAGAGGAGAATGAAGACAGTGTGTTCCTAGAGTAGAGTGAAGACAGTTTGTTCATAATACAGAGTGAAGACAGCGTGTTCCTAGAGCAGAGCGAATACAATGTGTTCCTAGAGCAGAGTGAAGACAGTGTGTTCCTAGAGCAGAGTCAAGACAGTGTGTTCCTAATTCAGAGGGCAGACAGTGTGTTAATAGAGCAGAGTGAAGACAGTGTGTTCCTAGAGGAGAAAGAAGACAGTGTGTTCCTATAGCACATGTAGACAGTGTGTTCCTACAGCAGAGTGAAGACAGTGTCTTCCTAGAGCAGAGTGAAGACAGTTTGTTCCTAATGCAGAGTGAAGACAGAGTGTTCCTAATGCAGACTGAAGACAGTGTGTTCCAAAGCAGAGTGAAGACAGTGTGTTCCTACAGAAGAGTGAAGACAGTGTGTTCCTAATGCAGAGTGAAGACAGTGTGTTCCTAATGCAGAGTGAAGACAGTGTATTCCTAGAGCAGAGTGAAGACAGTGTGTTCCTAACGCATAGTGAGGACAGTGTGTTCCTAACGCATAGTGAAGACAGTATGTTCCTAACGCATAGTGAAGACAATGTGTTCCTAACACAGAGTTGCTGTGTATGTGCATGGAGCAGAGTGAAGACAGTGTGTTCCTACAGCAGATTGAAGACAGTGTGTTCCTACTAAAGAGTTGCTGTGTATGTGCATGGAGCAGAGTGAAGACAGTGTGTTCCTAGAGCAGAGTGAAGACAGTGTGTTCCTAATGCAGAGTGAAGACAGTGTGTTCCTCATGCAGAGTGAAGACTGTGTGTTCCTAATGCAGAGTGAAGACAGTGTGTTCCTAGAGCAGAGTGAAGACAATGTGTTCCTAACGCTGAGTTGCGGTGTATGGCTTGGAGCAGAGTGAAGACAGTGTGTTCCCAGAGCAAAGTGAAGACAGTGTGTTCCTAACAAAGAGTTTCGGTGTATATGAATGGAGCTGAGTGAAGATAGTGTCTTCCTAGAGCAGAGTGAACACAGTGTGTTCCTAATGCAGAGGGCAGACAGTGTGTTAATAGAACAGAGTGAAGACAGTGTGGTCCTAGATGAGAAAGAAGACAGTGTGTTCCTATAGCACAGTGAAGACAGTGTGTTCCTAGAGCAGAGTGAAGATAGTGTGTTTTTAATGCAGAGTAAATACAGTGTGTTCCTACAGCAGATTGAAGAGAGTGTGTTCCTAACAAAGAGTTGCTGTGTATGTGCATGGAGCAGAGTGAAGACAGTGTGTTCCTAGAGCAGAGTGAAGATAGTGTGTTTTTAATGCAGAGTAAATACAGTGTGTTCCTACAGCAGATTGAAGAGAGTGTGTTCCTAACAAAGAGTTGCTTGTATGTGCATGGAGCAGAGTGAAGACAGTGTGTTCCTAGAGCAGAGTGAAGACAGTGTGTTCCTAATGCAGAGTGAAGACAGTGTGTTCCTAGAGCAGAGTGAAGACAATGTGTTCTTAATGCAGAGTGAAGACAGTGTGTTCCTAACGCATAGTGAAGAAAGTGTGTTCCTAATGCAGAGTTGCGGTGTATGTGCATGGAGCAGAGTGAAGACAGTGTGTTCCTATCGCATAGTGAAGACAGCATGTTCCTATCGCATAGTGAAGACAGTGTGTTCCTAGAGCAGAATGAAGACAGTTTGTTCCAAACGCAGAGTGAGGACAGTGTGTTCCTAACGCAGAGTTGCGGTGTATGTTCATGGAGCAGAGTGAAGACTGTGTGTTCCTAATGCAGAGTTAATACAGTATGTTCCTACAGCAGAGTGAATACAGTGTGTTCCTAGAACGGAGTGAAGACAGTGTGTTCCTAGAGCAGAATGAAGACAGTGTGTTCCTAGAGCAGAATGAAGACAGTGTGTTCCTACAGCAGAGTGAAGACAGTTTGTTTCTAATGCAGAGTGAAGACAGTGTGTTCCTAGAGGAGAATGAAGACAGTGTGTTCCTAGAGTAGAGTGAAGACAGTTTGTTCATAATACAGAGTGAAGACAGCGTGTTCCTAGAGCAGAGCGAATACAATGTGTTCCTAGAGCAGTGTGAAGACAGTGTGTTCCTAGAGCAGAGTCAAGACAGTGTGTTCCTAATTCAGAGGGCAGACAGTGTGTTAATAGAGCAGAGTGAAGACAGTGTGTTCCTAGAGGAGAAAGAAGACAGTGTGTTCCTATAGCACATGTAGACAGTGTGTTCCTACAGCAGAGTGAAGACAGTGTCTTCCTAGAGCAGAGTGAAGACAGTTTGTTCCTAATGCAGAGTGAAGACAGAGTGTTCCTAATGCAGACTGAAGACAGTGTGTTCCAAAGCAGAGTGAAGACAGTGTGTTCCTACAGAAGAGTGAAGACAGTGTGTTCCTAATGCAGAGTGAAGACAGTGTGTTCCTAATGCAGAGTGAAGACAGTGTATTCATAGAGCAGAGTGAAGACAGTGTGTTCCTAACGCATAGTGAGGACAGTGTGTTCCTAACGCATAGTGAAGACAGTATGTTCCTAACGCATAGTGAAGACAATGTGTTCCTAACACAGAGTTGCTGTGTATGTGCATGGAGCAGAGTGAAGACAGTGTGTTCCTACAGCAGATTGAAGACAGTGTGTTCCTACTAAAGTGTTGCTGTGTATGTGCATGGAGCAGAGTGAAGACAGTGTGTTCCTAGAGCAGAGTGAAGACAGTGTGTTCCTAATGCAGAGTGAAGACAGTGTGTTCCTCATGCAGAGTGAAGACTGTGTGTTCCTAATGCAGAGTGAAGACAGTGTGTTCCTAGAGCAGAGTGAAGACAATGTGTTCCTAACGCTGAGTTGCGGTGTATGGCTTGGAGCAGAGTGAAGACAGTGTGTTCCCAGAGCAAAGTGAAGACAGTGTGTTCCTAACACAGAGTTTCGGTGTATATGAATGGAGCTGAGTGAAGATAGTGTCTTCCTAGAGCAGAGTGAACACAGTGTGTTCCTAATGCAGAGGGCAGACAGTGTGTTAATAGAACAGAGTGAAGACAGTATGGTCCTAGATGAGAAAGAAGACAGTGTGTTCCTATAGCACAGTGAAGACAGTGTGTTCCTAGAGCAGAGTGAAGATAGTGTGTTTTTAATGCAGAGTAAATACAGTGTGTTCCTACAGCAGATTGAAGAGAGTGTGTTCCTAACAAAGAGTTACTGTGTATGTGCATGGAGCAGAGTGAAGACAGTGTGTTCCTAGAGCAGAGTGAAGATAGTGTGTTTTTAATGCA
Organism: Microtus pennsylvanicus; assembly: GCF_037038515.1. Taxonomy (NCBI): domain Eukaryota; kingdom Metazoa; phylum Chordata; class Mammalia; order Rodentia; family Cricetidae; genus Microtus; species Microtus pennsylvanicus. The sequence continues at coordinate 2,068,061 of NW_027460896.1, forward strand.
GAGTAAATACAGTGTGTTCCTACAGCAGATTGAAGAGAATGTGTTCCTAACAAAGAGTTGCTGTGTATGTGCATGGAGCAGAGTGAAGACAGTGTGTTCCTAGAGCAGAGTGAAGACAGTGTGTTCCTAATGCAGAGTGAAGACAGTGTGTTCCTAGAGCAGAGTGAAGACAATGTGTTCTTAATACAGAGTGAAGACAGTGTGTTCCTAATGCAGAGTGAAGACAGTGTCTTCCTAGAGCAGAGTGAAGACAGTGTATTCCTAACGCATAGTGAAGACAGTGTGTTCCTAACGCATAGAGAAGACAGTGTGTTCCTAACGCATAGAGAAGACAGTGTGTTCCTAGAGCAGAGTGAAGAGAGTGTGTTCCTGATGCATAGTGAATACAATGTGTTCCTAATTCAGAGTTAAGACAGTGTGTTCCGATTGCAGAGTGAAGACAGTGTGTTCCTGAAGCCGAGTGAACACAGTGTTTTTAGAGCAGAGTGAAGACAGTGTGTTCCTGATGCAGAGTGAAGAGAGTGTGTTCCTAATGCAGAGTGAAGACAGTGTCTTCCTAGAGCAGAGTGAAGACAGTGTGTTCCTAGAGCAGAGTGAAGACAGTGTGTTCCTAATGCAGAGTGAAGACAGTGTCTTCCTAGAGCAGAGTGAAGACAGTGTGTTCCTAATGCATAGTGAAGACAGTGTGTTCCTAACGCAGAATTGCTGTGTACGTTCATGGAGCAGAGTGAAGACAGTGTGTTCCTAGAGCAAGTGAAAACAGTTTGTTCCTAACGCAGAGTGAATACAGTGTGTTCCTAATGCAGAGTGAAGACAGTGTCTTCCTAGAGCAGAGTGAAGACAGTGTGTTCCTAATGCATAGTGAAGACAGTGTGTTCCTAACGCCTACTGAAGACAATATGTTCCTAACGCATAGTGAAGACAGCGTGTTCCTAAAGCAGAGTTGCAGTGTATGTGCATGGAGCAGTTAAGACAGTGTGTTCCTAGAGCAGAGTGAAGACAGTGTGTTCCTAATGCAGAGTGAAGACAGTGTCTTCCTAGAGCAGAGTGAAGAGAGTGTGCTCCTAATGCATAGAGAAGACAATGTGTTCCTAATGCAGAGTTAAGACAGTGTGTTCCGAAGACAGTGTGTTCCTGAAGCCGAGTGAAGACAGTGTGTTTTAGAGCAGACTGAAGACAGTGTGTTCCTAGAGCAGAGTGAAGACAGTGTGTTCCTAATGCAGAGTGAAGACAGTGTGTACATAACGCATAGAGAAGACAGTGTGTTCCTAACGCACAGAGAAGACAGTGTGTTCCTAGAGCAGAGTGAAGACAGTGTGTTCCTAATGCAGAGTGAAGACAGTGTCTTCCTAGAGCAGAGTGAAGACAGTGTGTTCCTAGAGCAGAGTGAAGACAGTGTGTTCCTAACGCACAGTGAAGACAGTGTGTTCCTAGAGCAGAATGAAGACAGTTTGTTCCTAACGCAGAGTGAAGACAGTGTGTTCCTAAAGCAGAGTTGCACTGAATGTGCATGGAGCAGATTGAAGACAGTGTGTTCCTAGAGCAGAGTGAAGATAGTGTGTTTTTAATGCAGAGTAAATACAGTGTGTTCCTACAGCAGATTGAAGAGAGTGTGTTCCTAACAAAGAGTTGCTGTGTATGTGCATGGAGCAGAGTGAAGACAGTGTGTTCCTAGAGCAGAGTGAAGACAGTGTGTTCCTAATGCATAGTGAAGACAGTGTGTTCCTAATGCAGAGTGAAGTCAGTGTGTTCCTAATGCTGAGTTGCGGTGCATGTGCTTGGAGCAGAGTGAAGACAGTGTGTTCCTACAGTAGAGTGAAGTCAGTATGTTCCTAACGCATAGTGAAGACAGTGTGTTCCTAACCCAGAGTTGCGTTTCTATGTGCATGTAGCAGAGTGAAGACAGTGTGTTCCTAGAGCAGAGTGAAGACAGTGTGTTCCTAAAACAGAGTTTCGGTGTATATGCATTGAGCTGAGTGAGGACAGTGTTTTCCTAGAGCAGAGTGTAGACAATGTGTTCCTAACGCATAGTGAAGAAAGTGTGTTCCTAATGCAGAGTTGCGGTGTATGTGCATGGAGCAGAGTGAAGACAGTGTGTTCCTATCGCATAGTGAAGACAGCATGTTCCTATCGCATAGATAAGACAGTGTGTTCCTAGAGCAGAATGAAGACAGTTTGTTCCAAACGCAGAGTGAGGACAGTGTGTTCCTAACGCAGAGTTGCGGTGTATGTTCATGGAGCAGAGTGAAGACAGTGTGTTCCTAATGCAGAGTTAATACAGTATGTTCCTACAGCAGAGTGAATACAGTGTGTTCCTAGAACGGAGTGAAGACAGTGTGTTCCTAGAGCAGAATGAAGACAGTGTGTTCCTAGAGCAGAATGAAGACAGTGTGTTCCTACAGCAGAGTGAAGACAGTTTGTTTCTAATGCAGAGTGAAGACAGTGTGTTCCTAGAGGAGAATGAAGACAGTGTGTTCCTAGAGTAGAGTGAAGACAGTTTGTTCATAATACAGAGTGAAGACAGCGTGTTCCTAGAGCAGAGCGAATACAATGTGTTCCTAGAGCAGAGTGAAGACAGTGTGTTCCTAGAGCAGAGTCAAGACAGTGTGTTCCTAATTCAGAGGGCAGACAGTGTGTTAATAGAGCAGAGTGAAGACAGTGTGTTCCTAGAGGAGAAAGAAGACAGTGTGTTCCTATAGCACATGTAGACAGTGTGTTCATACAGCAGAGTGAAGACAGTGTCTTCCTAGAGCAGAGTGAAGACAGTTTGTTCCTTATGCAGAGTGAAGACAGAGTGTTCCTAATGCAGACTGAAGACAGTGTGTTCCAAAGCAGAGTGAAGACAGTTTGTTCCTACAGAAGAGTGAAGACAGTGTGTTCCTAATGCAGAGTGAAGACAGTGTGTTCCCAGAGCAAAGTGAAGACAATGTGTTCCTAACACAGAGTTTCGGTGTATATGAATGGAGCTGAGTGAAGATAGTGTCTTCCTAGAGCAGAGTGAACACAGTGTGTTCCTAATGCAGAGGGCAGACAGTGTGTTAATAGAACAGAGTGAAGACAGTGTGGTCCTAGATGAGAAAGAAGACAGTGTGTTCCTATAGCACAGTGAAGACAGTGTGTTCCTAGAGCAGAGTGAAGATAGTGTGTTTTTAATGCAGAGTAAATACAGTGTGTTCCTACAGCAGATTGAAGAGAGTGTGTTCCTAACAAAGAGTTGCTGTGTATGTGCATGGAGCAGAGTGAAGACAGTGTGTTCCTAGAGCAGAGTGAAGACAGTGTGTTCCTAGAGCAGAATGAAGACAGTTTGTTCCAAACGCACAGTGAAGACAGTGTGTTCCTAGAGCAGAGTGAAGATAGTGTGTTTTTAATGCAGAGTAAATACAGTGTGTTCCTACAGCAGATTGAAGAGAGTGTGTTCCTAACAAAGAGTTGCTGTGTATGTGCATGGAGCAGAGTGAAGACAGTGTGTTCCTATAGCAGAGTGAAGACAGTGTGTTCCTAATGCAGAGTGAAGACAGTGTGTTCTTAATGCAGAGTGAAGTCAGTGTGTTCCTAACGCTGAGTTGCGGTGTATGTGCTTGGAGCAGAGTGAAGACAGTGTGTTTTTAATGCAGAGTGAATAGAGTGTGTTCCTACAGCAGATTGAAGACAGTATATTCCTAAAAAAGAGTTGCTGTGTATGTGCATGGAGCAGAGTGAAGACAGTGTGTTCCTAGAGCAGAGTGAAGACAGTGTGTTCCTAATGCAGAGTGAAGACAGTATGTTCCTAATGCAGAGTGAAGACAGTGTGTTCCTAATGCAGAGTGAAGACAGTATGTTCCTAGAGCAGAGTGAAGACAGTGTGTTCCTAACGCAGAGTTGCAGTGTATGTGCATGGAGCAGAGTGAAGACAGTGTGTTCCTAGAGCAGAGTGAAGACAGTGTGTTCCTAATGCAGAGTGAAGACAGTGTGTTCTTAATGCAGAGTGAAGTCAGTGTGTTCCTAACGCTGAGTTGCGGTGTATGTGCTTGGAGCAGAGTGAAGACAGTGTGTTCCTACAGTAGAGTGAAGACAGTATGTTCCTAACGCATAGTGAAGACAGTGTGTTCCTAACCCAGAGTTGCGTTTCTATGTGCATGTAGCAGAGTGAAGACAGTGTGTTCCCAGAGCAGAGTGAAGACAGTGTGTTCCTAAAACAGAGTTTCGGTGTATATGCATGTAGCTGAGTGAGGACAGTGTTTTCCTAGAGCAGAGTGTAGACAATGTGTTCCTAACGCATAGTGAAGAAAGTGTGTTCCTAATGCAGAGTTGCGGTGTATGTGCATGGAGCAGAGTGAAGACAGTGTGTTCCTATCGAATAGTGAAGACAGCATGTTCCTATCGCATAGTGAAGACAGTGTGTTCCTAGAGCAGAATGAAGACAGTTTGTTCCAAACGCAGAGTGAAGATAGTGTGTTCCTAACGCAGAGTTGCGGTGTATGTTCATGGAGCAGAGTGAAGACAGTGTGTTCCTAATGCAGAGTTAATACAGTATGTTCCTACAGCAGAGTGAATACAGTGTGTTCCTAGAACGGAGTGAAGACAGTGTGTTCCTAGAGGAGAATGAAGACAGTGTGTTCCTAGAGTAGAGTGAAGACAGTTTGTTCATAATACAGAGTGAAGACAGCGTGTTCCTAGAGCAGAGCGAATACAATGTGTTCCTAGAGCAGAGTGAAGACAGTGTGTTCCTAGAGCAGAGTCAAGACAGTGTGTTCCTAATTCAGAGGGCAGACAGTGTGTTAATAGAGCAGAGTGAAGACAGTGTGTTCCTAGAGGAGAAAGAAGACAGTGTGTTCCTATAGCACATGTAGACAGTGTGTAACTACAGCAGAGTGAAGACAGTGTCTTCCTAGAGCAGAGTGAAGACAGTTTGTTCCTAATGCAGAGTGAAGACAGAGTGTTCCTAATGCAGACTGAAGACAGTGTGTTCCAAAGCAGAGTGAAGACAGTGTGTTCCTACAGAAGAGTGAAGACAGTGTGTTCCTAATGCAGAGTGAAGACAGTGTGTTCCTAGAGCAGAGTGAAGACAATGTGTTCCTAACGCTGAGTTGCGGTGTATGGCTTGGAGCAGAGTGAAGACAGTGTGTTCCCAGAGCAAAGTGAAGACAGTGTGTTCCTAACACAGAGTTTCGGTGTATATGAATGGAGCTGAGTGAAGATAGTGTCTTCCTAGAGCAGAGTGAACACAGTGTGTTCCTAATGCAGAGGGCAGACAGTGTGTTAATAGAACAGAGTGAAGACAGTGTGGTCCTAGATGAGAAAGAAGACAGTGTGTTCCTATAGCACAGTGAAGACAGTGTGTTCCTAGAGCAGAGTGAAGATAGTGTGTTTTTAATGCAGAGTAAATACAGTGTGTTCCTACAGCAGATTGAAGAGAGTGTGTTCCTAACAAAGAGTTGCTGTGTATGTGCATGGAGCAGAGTGAAGACAGTGTGTTCCTAGAGCAGAGTGAAGACAGTGTGTTCCTAGAGCAGAATGAAGACAGTTTGTTCCAAACGCACAGTGAAGACAGTGTGTTCCTAGAGCAGAGTGAAGATAGTGTGTTTTTAATGCAGAGTAAATACAGTGTGTTCCTACAGCAGATTGAAGAGAGTGTGTTCCTAACAAAGAGTTGCTGTGTATGTGCATGGAGCAGAGTGAAGACAGTGTGTTCCTATAGCAGAGTGAAGACAGTGTGTTCCTAATGCAGAGTGAAGACAGTGTGTTCTTAATGCAGAGTGAAGTCAGTGTGTTCCTAACGCTGAGTTGCGGTGTATGTGCTTGGAGCAGAGTGAAGACAGTGTGTTTTTAATGCAGAGTGAATAGAGTGTGTTCCTACAGCAGATTGAAGACAGTATATTCCTAAAAAAGAGTTGCTGTGTATGTGCATGGAGCAGAGTGAAGACAGTGTGTTCCTAGAGCAGAGTGAAGACAGTGTGTTCCTAATGCAGAGTGAAGACAGTATGTTCCTAATGCAGAGTGAAGACAGTGTGTTCCTAATGCAGAGTGAAGACAGTATGTTCCTAGAGCAGAGTGAAGACAGTGTGTTCCTAACGCAGAGTTGCAGTGTATGTGCATGGAGCAGAGTGAAGACAGTGTGTTCCTAGAGCAGAGAGAAGACAGTGTGTTCCTAATGCAGAGTGAAGACAGTGTGTTCTTAATGCAGAGTGAAGTCAGTGTGTTCCTAACGCTGAGTTGCGGTGTATGTGCTTGGAGCAGAGTGAAGACAGTGTGTTCCTACAGTAGAGTGAAGACAGTATGTTCCTAACGCATAGTGAAGACAGTGTGTTCCTAACCCAGAGTTGCGTTTCTATGTGCATGTAGCAGAGTGAAGACAGTGTGTTCCCAGAGCAGAGTGAAGACAGTGTGTTCCTAAAACAGAGTTTCGGTGTATATGCATGGAGCTGAGTGAGGACAGTGTTTTCCTAGAGCAGAGTGTAGACAATGTGTTCCTAACGCATAGTGAAGAAAGTGTGTTCCTAATGCAGAGTTGCGGTGTATGTGCATGGAGCAGAGTGAAGACAGTGTGTTCCTATCGAATAGTGAAGACAGCATGTTCCTATCGCATAGTGAAGACAGTGTGTTCCTAGAGCAGAATGAAGACAGTTTGTTCCAAACGCAGAGTGAAGACAGTGTGTTCCTAACGCAGAGTTGCGGTGTATGTTCATGGAGCAGAGTGAAGACAGTGTGTTCCTAATGCAGAGTTAATACAGTATGTTCCTACAGCAGAGTGAATACAGTGTGTTCCTAGAACGGAGTGAAGACAGTGTGTTCCTAGAGGAGAATGAAGACAGTGTGTTCCTAGAGTAGAGTGAAGACAGTTTGTTCATAATACAGAGTGAAGACAGCGTGTTCCTAGAGCAGAGCGAATACAATGTGTTCCTAGAGCAGAGTGAAGACAGTGTGTTCCTAGAGCAGAATGAAGACAGTGTGTTCCTAGAGCAGAATGAAGACAGTGTGTTCCTAGAGCAGAGTGAAGACAGTTTGTTCCTAATACAGAGTGAAGACAGCGTTTTCATAGAGCAGAGTGAATACAATGTGTTCCTAGAGCAGAGTGAAGACAGTGTGTTCCAAGAGCAGAGTGAAGACAGTGTGTTCCTAATTCAGATGGCAGACAGTGTGTTAATAGAGCAGAGTGAAGACAGTGTGTTCCTAGAGGAGAAAGAAGACAGTGTGTTCCTATAGCACATGTAGACAGTGTGTTCCTACAGCAGAGTGAAGACAGTGTGTTCCTAGAGCAGAGTGAAGACAGTTTTTTCCTAATGCAGAGTGAAGACAGAGTGTTCCTAACGCAGACTGAAGACAGTGTGTTCCTACAGCAGAGTGAAGACAGTGTGTTCCTAATGCAGAGTGAAGACAGTGTGTTCCTAATGCAGAGTGAAGACAGTGTATTCCTAGAGCAGAGTGAAGACAGTGTGTTCCTAACGCATAGTGAGGACAGTGTGTTCCTAACGCATAGTGAAGACAGTATGTTCCTAACGCATAGTGAAGACAATGTGTTCCTAACACAGAGTTGCTGTGTATGTGCATGGAGCAGAGTGAAGACAGTGTGTTCCTACAGCAGATTGAAGACAGTGTGTTCCTACTAAAGAGTTGCTGTGTATGTGCATGGAGCAGAGTGAAGACAGTGTGTTCCTAGAGCAGAGTGAAGACAGTGTGTTCCTAATGCAGAGTGAAGACAGTGTGTTCCTAATGCAGAGTGAAGACTGTGTGTTCCTAATGCAGAGTGAAGACAGTGTGTTCCTAGAGCAGAGTGAAGACAATGTGTTCCTAACGCTGAGTTGCGGTGTATGGCTTGGAGCAGAGTGAAGACAGTGTGTTCCCAGAGCAACGTGAAGACAGTGTGTTCCTAACACAGAGTTTCGGTGTATATGAATGGAGCTGAGTGAAGATAGTGTCTTCCTAGAGCAGAGTGAAAACAGTGTGTTCCTAATGCAGAGGGCAGACAGTGTGTTAATAGAACAGAGTGAAGACAGTGTGGTACTAGATGAGAAAGAAGACAGTGTGTTCCTATAGCACTGTGAAGACAGTGTGTTCCTAGAGCAGAGTGAATACAGTGTCTTCCTAGAGCATTGTGAAGACAGTTTGTTCCTAATGCAGAGTGAAAACAGAGTGTTCCTAATGCAGACTGAAGACAGTGTCTTCCTAGAGCAGAGTGAAGACAGTGTGTTCCTACAGCAGAGTGAAGACAGTTTGTTCCTAATGCAGAGTGAAGACAGTGTGTTCCTAATGCAGAGTGAAGACAGTGTATTCCTACAGCAGAGTGAAGACAGTGTGTTCCTAACGCATAGTGAAGACAGAATGTTCCTAACGCATAGTGAAGACAGTGTGTTCCTAAAGCAGAGTTGCACTGTATGTGCATGGAGCAGAGTGAAGACAGTGTGTTCCTAGAGCAGAGTGAAGATAGTGTGTTTTTAATGCAGAGTAAATACAGTGTGTTCCTACAGCAGATTGAAGAGAGTGTGTTCCTAACAAAGAGTTGCTGTGTATGTGCATGGAGCAGAGTGAAGACAGTGTGTTCTTAGAGAAGAGTGAAGACAGTGTGTTCCTAATGCAGAGTGAAGACAGTGTGTTCCTAATGCAGAGTGAAGTCCGTGTGTTCCTAACGCTGAGTTGCGGTGTATGTGCTTGGAGCAGAGTGAAGACAGTGTGTTCCTACAGTAGACTGAAGACAGTATGTTCCTAACGCATAGTGAAGACAGTGTGTTCCTAACGCAGAGTTGCGTTTCTATGTGCATGTAGCAGAGTGAAGACAGTGTGTTCCTAGAGCAGAGTGAAGACAGTGTGTTCCTAAAGCAGAGTTTCGGTGTATATGCATGGAGCTGAGTGAGGACAGTGTTTTCCTAGAGCATAGTGTAGACAATGTGTTCCTAACACATAGTGAAGAAAGTGTGTTACTAATGCAGAGTTGCGGTGTATGTGCATGGAGCAGAGTGAAGACAGTGTGTTCCTATCGCATAGTGAAGACAGCATGTTCCTATCGCATAGTGAAGACAGTGTGTTCCTAACGCAGAGTTGCGTTTGTATGTGTATTGAGCAGAGTGAAGATAGTGTGTTCCTAGAGAATAGTGAAGAAAGTGTGTTCCTAATGCAGAGTGAATACAGTGTGTTCTTACATTAGAGTGAAGACAGTGTGTTCCTAACGCACAGTGAAGACAGTGTGTTCCTTTAGCAGAGTGAAGACAGTGTGTTCCCAGAAAAAAGTTTAGACAGTGTGTTCCTAACACAGAGTTTCGGTGTATATGAATGGAGCTGAGTGAAGATAGTGTCTTCCTAGAGCAGAGTGAACACAGTGTGTTCCTAATGCAGAGGGCAGACAGTGTGTTAATAGAACAGAGTAAAGACAGTGTGGTCCTAGATGAGAAAGAAGACAGTGTGTTCCTATAGCACAGTGAAGACAGTGTGTTCCTAGAGCAGAGTGAAGATAGTGTGTTTTTAATGCAGAGTAAATACAGTGTGTTCCTACAGCAGATTGAAGAGAGTGTGTTCCTAACAAAGAGTTGCTGTGTATGTGCATGGAGCAGAGTGAAGACAGTGTGTTCCTAGAGCAGAGTGAAGACAGTGTGTTCCTAGAGCAGAATGAAGACAGTTTGTTCCAAACGCAGAGTGAAGACAGTGTGTTCCTAACCCAGAGTTGCGGTGTATGTTCATGGAGCAGAGTGAAGACAGTGTGTTCCTAATGCAGAGTTTATACAGTATGTTCCTACAGCAGAGTGAATACAGTGTGTTCCTAGAACGGAGTGAAGACAGTGTGTTCCTAGAGGAGAATTAAGATAGTGTGTTCCTAGAGCAGAGTGAAGACAGTTTGTTCATAATACAGAGTGAAGACAGCGTGTTCCTAGAGCAGAATGAAGACAGTGTGTTCCTAGAGCAGAATGAAGACAGTGTGTTCCTAGAGCATAGTGAAGACATGTTGTTCCTAATACAGAGTGAAGACAGCGTGTTCCTAGAGCAGAGCAAATACAATGTGTTCCTAGAGCAGAGTGAAGACAGTGTGTTCCTAGAGCAGAATGAAGACAGTGTGTTCCTAGAGCAGAGTGAAGACAGTGTGTTCCTAGAGTAGAGTGAAGACAGTGTGTTCCTAATTCAGAGGGCAGACAGTGTGTTAATAGAGCAGAGTGAAGACAGTTGTTCCTAGAGGAGAAAAAAGACAGTGTGTTCCTATAGCACATCTAGACAGTGTGTTCCTAGAGCAGAGTGAAGACAGTGTCTTCCTAGAGTAGAGTGAAGACAGTTTGTTCCTAATGCAGAGTGAAGACAGAGTGTTCCTAATGCAGACTGAAGACAGTGTGTTCCAAAGCAGAGTGAAGACAGTGTGTTCCTACAGCAGAGTGAAGACAGTGTGTTCCTAATGCAGAGTGAAAACAGTGTGTTCCTAATGCAGAGGGCAGACAGTGTGTTAATAGAACAGAGTGAAGACAGTGTGGTACTAGATGAGAAAGAAGACAGTGTGTTCCTATAGCACTGTGAAGACAGTGTGTTCCTAGAGCAGAGTGAAGACAGTGTCTTCCTAGAGCATTGTGAAGACAGTTTGTTCCTAATGCAGAGTGAAAACAGAGTGTTCCTAATGCAGACTGAAGACAGTGTCTTCCTAGAGCAGAGTGAAGACAGTGTGTTCCTACAGCAGAGTGAAGACAGTTTGTTCCTAATGCAGAGTGAAGACAGTGTGTTCCTAATGCAGAGTGAAGACAGTGTATTCCTACAGCAGAGTGAAGACAGTGTGTTCCTAACGCATAGTGAAGACAGAATGTTCCTAACGCATAGTGAAGACAGTGTGTTCCTAAAGCAGAGTTGCACTGTATGTGCATGGAGCAGAGTGAAGACAGTGTGTTCCTAGAGCAGAGTGAAGATAGTGTTTTTAATGCAGAGTAAATACAGTGTGTTCCTACAGCAGATTGAAGAGAGTGTGTTCCTAACAAAGAGTTGCTGTGTATGTGCATGGAGCAGAGTGAAGACAGTGTGTTCCTAGAGAAGAGTGAAGACAGTGTGTTCCTAATGCAGAGTGAAGACAGTGTGTTCCTAATGCAGAGTGAAGTCCGTGTGTTCCTAACGCTGAGTTGCGGTGTATGTGCTTGGAGCAGAGTGAAGACAGTGTGTTCCTACAGTAGACTGAAGACAGTATGTTCCTAACGCATAGTGAAGACAGTGTGTTCCTAACGCAGAGTTGCGTTTCTATGTGCATGTAGCAGAGTGAAGACAGTGTGTTCCTAGAGCAGAGTGAAGACAGTGTGTTCCTAAAGCAGAGTTTCGGTGTATATGCATGGAGCTGAGTGAGGACAGTGTTTTCCTAGAGCATAGTGTAGACAATGTGTTCCTAACACATAGTGAAGAAAGTGTGTTACTAATGCAGAGTTGCGGTGTATGTGCATGGAGCAGAGTGAAGACAGTGTGTTCCTATCGCATAGTGAAGACAGCATGTTCCTATCGCATAGTGAAGACAGTGTGTTCCTAACGCAGAGTTGCGTTTGTATGTGTATTGAGCAGAGTGAAGATAGTGTGTTCCTAGAGAATAGTGAAGAAAGTGTGTTCCTAATGCAGAGTGAATACAGTGTGTTCTTACATTAGAGTGAAGACAGTGTGTTCCTAACGCACAGTGAAGACAGTGTGTTCCTTTAGCAGAGTGAAGACAGTGTGTTCCCAGAAAAAAGTTTAGACAGTGTGTTCCTAACACAGAGTTTCGGTGTATATGAATGGAGCTGAGTGAAGATAGTGTCTTCCTAGAGCAGAGTGAACACAGTGTGTTCCTAATGCAGAGGGCAGACAGTGTGTTAATAGAACAGAGTAAAGACAGTGTGGTCCTAGATGAGAAAGAAGACAGTGTGTTCCTATAGCACAGTGAAGACAGTGTGTTCCTAGAGCAGAGTGAAGATAGTGTGTTTTTAATGCAGAGTAAATACAGTGTGTTCCTACAGCAGATTGAAGAGAGTGTGTTCCTAACAAAGAGTTGCTGTGTATGTGCATGGAGCAGAGTGAAGACAGTGTGTTCCTAGAGCAGAGTGAAGACAGTGTGTTCCTAGAGCAGAATGAAGACAGTTTGTTCCAAACGCAGAGTGAAGACAGTGTGTTCCTAACGCAGAGTTGCGGTGTATGTTCATGGAGCAGAGTGAAGACAGTGTGTTCCTAATGCAGAGTTTATACAGTATGTTCCTACAGCAGAGTGAATACAGTGTGTTCCTAGAACGGAGTGAAGACAGTGTGTTCCTAGAGGAGAATTAAGATAGTGTGTTCCTAGAGCAGAGTGAAGACAGTTTGTTCATAATACAGAGTGAAGACAGCGTGTTCCTAGAGCAGAATGAAGACAGTGTGTTCCTAGAGCAGAATGAAGACAGTGTGTTCCTAGAGCATAGTGAAGACATGTTGTTCCTAATACAGAGTGAAGACAGCGTGTTCCTAGAGCAGAGCAAATACAATGTGTTCCTAGAGCAGAGTGAAGACAGTGTGTTCCTAGAGCAGAATGAAGACAGTGTGTTCCTAGAGCAGAGTGAAGACAGTGTGTTCCTAGAGCAGAGTGAAGACAGTGTGTTCCTAATTCAGAGGGCAGACAGTGTGTTAATAGAGCAGAGTGAAGACAGTTGTTCCTAGAGGAGAAAAAAGACAGTGTGTTCCTATAGCACATCTAGACAGTGTGTTCCTAGAGCAGAGTGAAGACAGTGTCTTCCTAGAGTAGAGTGAAGACAGTTTGTTCCTAATGCAGAGTGAAGACAGAGTGTTCCTAATGCAGACTGAAGACAGTGTGTTCCAAAGCAGAGTGAAGACAGTGTGTTCCTACAGCAGAGTGAAGACAGTGTGTTCCTAATGCAGAGTGAAGACAGTGTGTTCCTAATGCAGAGTGAAGACAGTGTATTCCTAGAGCAGAGTGAAGACAGTGTGTTCCTAACGCATAGTTAGGACAGTGTGTTCCTAACGCATAGTGAAGACAGTGTGTTCCTAACGCAGAGTTGCTGTGTATGTGCATGGAGCAGAGTGAAGACAGTGTGTTCCTAGAGCAGAGTGAAGATAGTTTGTTTTTAATGCAGAGTGAATACAGTGAGTTCCTACAGCAGATTGAAGACAGTGTGTTCCTACTAAAGAGTTGCTGTGTATGTGCATGGAGCAGAGTGGAGACAGTGTGTTCCTAATGCAGAGTGAAGACAGTGTGTTCCTAATGCAGAGTGAAGACTGTGTGTTCCTAATGCAGAGTGAAGACAGTGTGTTCCTAGAGCAGAGTGAAGACAATGTGTTCCTAACGCTGAGTTGCGGTGTATGACTTGGAGCAGAGTGAAGACAGTGTATTCCTAGAGTAGAGTGAAGACAGTATGTTCCTAACGCATAGTGAAGACAGTGTGTTCCTAACGCAGAGTTGCGTTTGTATGTGTATTGAGCAGAGTGAAGATAGTGTGTTCCTAGAGCAGAGTGAAGAAAGTGTGTTCCTAATGCAGAGTGAATACAGTGTGTTCTTACAGTAGAGTGAAGACAGTGTGTTCCTAACGCACAGTGAAGACAGTGTGTTCCTTGAGCAGAGTGAAGACAGTGTGTTCCCAGAGCAAAGTGAAGACAGTGTGTTCCTAACACAGAGTTTCGGTGTATATGAATGGAGCTGAGTGAAGATAGTGTCTTCCTAGAGCAGAGTGAAGACAGTGTGTTCCTAATGCAGAGGGCAGACAGTGTGGTAATAGAACAGAGTGAAGACAGTGTGGTCCTAGATGAGAAAGAAGACAGTGTGTTCCTATAGCACAGTGAAGACAGTGTGTTCCTAGAGCAGAGTGAAGATAGTGTGTTTTTAATGCAGAGTAAATACAGTGTGTTCCTACAGCAGATTGAAGAGAGTGTGTTCCTAACAAAGAGTTGCTGTGTATGTGCATGGAGCAGAGTGAAGACAGTGTGTTCCTAGAGCAGAGTGAAGACAGTGTGTTCCTAGAGCAGAATGAAGACAGTTTGTTCCAAACGCAGAGTGAAGACAGTGTGTTCCTAACGCAGAGTTGCGGTGTATGTTCATGGAGCAGAGTGAAGACAGTGTGTTCCTAATGCAGAGTGAAGACCGTGTTTTCCTAAAGCCGAGTGAAGACAGTGTGTTTTAGAGCAGAGTGAAGACAGTGTGTTCCTAATGCAGAGTTGAGGTGTATGGTCATGGAGGAGAGTGAAGACAGTGTGTTCCTAGAGCAGAGTGAAGAGAGTGTGCTCCTAATGCATAGAGAAGACAATGTGTTCCTAATGCAGAGTTAAGACAGTGTGTTCCAATTGCAGAGTGAAGACAGTGTGTTCCTGAAGCCGAGTGAAGACAGTGTGTTTTAGAGCAGACTGAAGACAGTGTGTTCCTAGAGCAGAGTGAAGACAGTGTGTTCCTATTGCAGAGTGAAGACAGTGTGTACATAACGCATAGAGAAGACAGTGTGTTCCTAACGCACAGAGAAGACAGTGTGTTCCTAGAGCAGAGTGAAGACAGTGTCTTCCTAATGCAGAGTGAAGACAGTGTCTTCCTAGAGCAGAGTGAAGACAGTGTGTTCCTAGAGCAGAGTGAAGACAGTGTGTTCCTAACGCACAGTGAAGACAGTGTGTTCCTAGAGCAGAATGAAGACAGTTTGTTCCTAACGCAGAGTGAAGACAGTGTGTTCCTAAAGCAGAGTTGCACTGAATGTGCATGGAGCAGATTGAAGACAGTGTGTTCCTAGAGCAGAGTGAAGATAGTGTGTTTTTAATGCAGAGTAAATACAGTGTGTTCCTACAGCAGATTGAAGAGAGTGTGTTCCTAACAAAGAGTTGCTGTGTATGTGCATGGAGCAGAGTGAAGACAGTGTGTTCCTAGAGCAGAGTGAAGACAGTGTGTTCCTAATGCAGAGTGAAGACAGTGTGTTTCTAACGCTGAGTTGCGGTGTATGTGCTTGGAGCAGAGTGAAGACAGTGTGTTCCTACGGTAGAGTGAAGACACTATGTTCCTAACGCATAGTGAAGACAGTGTGTTCCTAACCCAGAGTTGCGTTTCTATGTGCATGTAGCAGAGTGAAGACAGTGTGTTCCTAGAGCAGAGTGAAGACAGTGTGTTCCTAAAACAGAGTTTCGGTGTATATGCATGGAGCTGAGTGAGGACAGTGTTTTCCTAGAGCAGAGTGTAGACAATGTGTTCCTAACGCATAGTGAAGAAAGAGTGTTCCTAATGCAGAGTTGCGGTGTATGTGCATGGAGCAGAGTGAAGAGAGTGTGTTCCTAGAACGGAGTGAAGACAGTGTGTTCCTAGAGCAGAATGAAGACAGTGTGTTCATAGAGCAGAGTGAAGACAGTGTGTTCCTAGAGCAGAGTGAAGACATGTTGTTCCTAATACAGAGTGAAGACAGCGTGTTCCTAGAGCAGAGCAAATACAATGTGTTCCTAGAGCAGAGTGAAGACAGTGTGTTCCTAGAGCAGAATGAAGACAGTGTGTTCCTAGAGCAGAGTGAAGACAGTTTGTTCCTAATACAGAGAGAAGACAGCGTGTTCCTAGAGCAGAGGGAATACAATGTGTTCTTAGAGAAGAGTGAAGACCGTGTGTTCCTAGAGCAGAGTGAAGACAGTGTGTTCCTAATTCAGAGGGGAGAGAGTGTGTTAATAGAGCAGAGTGAAGACAGTTTGTTCCTAGAGCAGAAAGAAGACAGTGTGTTCCTATAGCACATGTAGACAGGGTGTTCCTAGAACAGAGTGAAGACAGTTTCTTCCTAGAGCAGAGTGAAGACAGTTTGTTCCTAATGCAGAGTTAAGACAGAGTGTTCCTAATGCAGACTGAAGACAGTGTGTTCCTAGAACAGAGTGAAGATAGTGTGTTCCTACAGCAGAGTGAAGACAGTGTGTTCCTAATGCAGAGTAAAGACAGTGTGTTCATAGAGAAGAGTGAAGACAGTGTGTTCGTAATGCAGAGTGAAGACAGTGAGTTCCTAGTGCAGAGTGAAAACAGTGTTCCTAAATAAGAGTGAAGACAGTGTGTTCCTAATGCAGAGTGAAGACAGTGTGTTCCTAATGAGGAGTGAGGACAGTGTGTTCCTAGAGCAGAGGTAAGACAGTGTGTTCCTAGAGCAGAATGAAGACAGTGTGTTCCTAATGTAGAGTGAAGACCGTGTGTTCCTATGCAGAGTGAAGACAGTGTCTTCCTCGAGCAGAGTGAAGACAGTGTGTTCCTAAAGGAGAAGGAAGACAGTGTGTTCCTAGAGCAGAGTGAAGACAGTGTGTTCCTATAGCAGAGTGAAGACAGTGTGTTCTTAATGCGGAGTGAAGACAATGTGTTCCTAAAGCAGATTGAAGACAGTGTGTTCCTAATGCAGAGTGAAGACATTATGTTCCTTACGCATAGTGAAGACAGTGTGTTCGTAACGCTGAGTTGCGGTGTATGTGCATGGAGCAGAGTGAAGACAGTGTGTTCCTAGATCAGAGTGAAAACAGTGTCTTCCTAGAGCAGAGTGAAGACAGTATGTTCCTTACGCATAGTGAAGACAGTGTGTTCGTAACGCAGAGTTGCGGTGTATGTGAATGGAGCAGAGTGAAGACAGTGTATTCGTAGTGCATAGTGAAGACAGTGTGTTCCTAATGCAGAGTGAAGGCAGTGTGTTCCTAATGCAGAGTGAAGACAGTGTATTCCTAGAGCAGAGTGAAGACAGTGTGTTCCTAACGCAGAGTTGCGGTGTATGTGAATGGAGCAGAGTGAAGACAGTGTGTTCCTAAGGCAGAGTGAATACAGTATGTTCCTAACGCATAGTGAAGAAGTATGTTCCTATCGCATAGTGAAGACAGTGTGTTCCTAGAGCAGAGTTGCGGTGTATGGTCATGGAGCAGAGTGAAGACAGTGTGTTCCTAGAGCAGAGTGAAGAGAGTGTGTTCCTAATGCATAGTGAAGACAATGTGTTCCTAATGCAGAGTGAAGACCGTGTGTTCCTGAAGCCGAGTGAAGACAGTGTGTTCCTAATGCAGAGTTAAGACAGTGTCTTCCTAGAGCAGAGTGAAGACAGTGTGTTCCTAGAGCAGAGTGAAGACAATGTGTTCCTAATGCAGAGTGAAGACAGTGTGTTCCTAATGCAGAGTGAAGACAGTGTCTTCCTAGAGCAGAGTGAAGACAGGGTGTTCCTAACGCATAGAGAAGACAGTGTGTTCCTAACGCATAGAGAAGACAGTGTGTTCCTAGTGCAGATTGAAGACAGTGTGTTCCTAATGCAGAGTGAAGACAGTGTCTTCCTAGAGCAGAGTGAAGACAGTTTGTTCCTAATGCATAGTGAAGACAGTGTGTTCCTAGAGCAAAGTGAAGACAGTGTGTTCCTAATTCAGAGGGCAGACAGTGTGTTAATAGAGCAGAGTGAAGACAGTGTGTTACTAGAGGAGAAAGAAGACAGTGTGTTCCTATAGCACATCTAGACAGTGTGTTCCTAGAGCAGAGTGAAGACAGTGTCTTCCTAGAGCAGAGTGAAGACAGTTTGTTCCTAATGCAGAGTGAAGACAGAGTGTTCCTAATGCAGACTTAAGACAGTGTGTTCCAAAGCAGAGTGAACACAGTGTGTTCCTAACGCATAGTTAGGACAGTGTGTTCCTAACGCATAGTGAAGACAGTATGTTCCTAACACATAGTGAAGACAGTGTGTTCCTAACGCAGAGTTGCTGTGTATGTGCATGGAGCAGAGTGAAGACAGTGTGTTCCTAGAGCAGAGTGAAGACAGTTTGTTTTTAATGCAGAGTGAATACAGTGTGTTCCTATAGCAGATTGAAGACAGTGTGTTCCTACTAAAGAGTTGCTGTGTATGTGCATGGAGCAGAGTGAAGACAGTGTGTTCCTAGAGCAGAGTGAAGACAGTGTGTTCCTAATGCAGAGTGAAGACAGTGTGTTCCTAATGCAGAGTGAAGACTGTGTGTTCCTAATGCAGAGTGAAGACAGTGTGTTCCTAGAGCAGAGTGAAGACAATGTGTTCCTAACGCTGAGTTGCGGTGTATGACTTGGAGCAGAGTGAAGACAGTGTGTTCCTAGAGTAGAGTGAAGACAGTATGTTCCTAACGCATAGTGAAGACAGTGTGTTCCTAACGCAGAGTTGCGTTTGTATGTGTATTGAGCAAAGTGAAGATAGTGTGTTCCTAGAGCAGAGTGAAGAAAGTGTGTTCCTAATGCAGAGTGAATACAGTGTGTTCTTACAGTAGAGTGAAAACAGTGTGTTCCTTGAGCAGAGTGAAGACAGTGTGTTCCCAGAGCAAAGTGAAGACAGTGGGTTCCTAACACAGAGTTTCGGTGTATATGAATGGAGCTGAGTGAAGATAGTGTCTTCCTAGAGCAGAGTGAACACAGTGTGTTCCTAATGCAGAGGGCAGACAGTGTGTTAATAGAACAGAGTGAAGACAGTGTGGTCCTAGATGAGAAAGAAGACAGTGTGTTCCTAGAGCAGAGTGAAGACAGTGTCTTCCTAGAGCAGTGTGAAGACAGTTTGTTCCTAATGCAGAGTGAAAACAGAGTGTTCCTAATGCAGACTGAAGACAGTGTGTTCCTAGAGCAGAATGAAGACAGTGTGTTCCTACAGAGGAGTGAAGACAGTTTGTTCCTAATGGAGAGTGAAGACAGTGTGTTCCTAATGCAGAGTGAAGACAGTGTATTCCTAGAGCAGAGTGAAGACAGTGTGTTCCTAACGCATAGTGAAGACAGAATGTTCCTAACGCATAGTGAAGACAGTGTGTTCCTAAAGCAGAGTTGCACTGTATGTGCATGGAGCAGAGTGAAGACAGTGTGTTCCTAGAGCAGAGTGAAGATAGTGTGTTTTTAATGCAGAGTAAATACAGTGTGTTCCTACAGCAGAATGAAGAGAGTGTGTTCCTAACAAAGAGTTGCTGTGTATGTGCATTTAGCAGAGTGAAGACAGTGTGTTCCTACAGTAGAGTGAAGACAGTATGTTCCTAACGCATAGTGAAGACAGTGTGTTCCTAACGCAGAGTTGCGTTTCTATGTGCATGTAGCAGAGTGAAGACAGTGTATTCCTAGAGCAGAGTGAAGACAGTGTGTTCCTAAAGCAGAGTTTCGGTGTATATGCATGGAGCTGAGTGAGGACAGTGTTTTCCTAGAGCAGAGTGTAGACAACGTGTTCCTAACGCATAGTGAAGAAAGTGTGTTCCTAATGCAGAGTTGCGGTGTATGTGCATGGAGCAGAGAGAAGAGAGTGTGTTCCTAGAACGGAGTGAAGACAGTGTGTTCCTAGAGCAGAATGAAGACAGTGTGTTCCTAGAGCAGAGTGAAGACAGTGTGTTCCTAGAGCAGAGTGAAGACATGTTGTTCCTAATACAGAGTGAAGACAGCGTGTTCCTAGAGCAGAGCAAATACAATGTGTTCCTAGAGCAGAGTGAAGACAGTGTGTTCCTAGAGCAGAATGAAGACAGTGTGTTCCTAGAGCAGAGTGAAGACAGTGTGTTCCTAGAGCAGAATGAAGACAGTTTGTTCCAAACGCACAGTGAAGACAGTGTGTTCCTAGAGCAGAGTGAAGATAGTGTGTTTTTAATGCAGAGTAAATACAGTGTGTTCCTACAGCAGATTGAAGAGAGTGTGTTCCTAACAAAGAGTTGCTGTGTATGTGCATGGAGCAGAGTGAAGACAGTGTGTTCCTATAGCAGAGTGAAGACAGTGTGTTCCTAATGCAGAGTGAAGACAGTGTGTTCTTAATGCAGAGTGAAGTCAGTGTGTTCCTAACGCTGAGTTGCGGTGTATGTGCTTGGAGCAGAGTGAAGACAGTGTGTTTTTAATGCAGAGTGAATAGAGTGTGTTCCTACAGCAGATTGAAGACAGTATATTCCTAAAAAAGAGTTGCTGTGTATGTGCATGGAGCAGAGTGAAGACAGTGTGTTCCTAGAGCAGAGTGAAGACAGTGTGTTCCTAATGCAGAGTGAAGACAGTATGTTCCTAATGCAGAGTGAAGACAGTGTGTTCCTAATGCAGAGTGAAGACAGTATGTTCCTAGAGCAGAGTGAAGACAGTGTGTTCCTAACGCAGAGTTGCAGTGTATGTGCATGGAGCAGAGTGAAGACAGTGTGTTCCTAGAGCAGAGAGAAGACAGTGTGTTCCTAATGCAGAGTGAAGACAGTGTGTTCTTAATGCAGAGTGAAGTCAGTGTGTTCCTAACGCTGAGTTGCGGTGTATGTGCTTGGAGCAGAGTGAAGACAGTGTGTTCCTACAGTAGAGTGAAGACAGTATGTTCCTAACGCATAGTGAAGACAGTGTGTTCCTAACCCAGAGTTGCGTTTCTATGTGCATGTAGCAGAGTGAAGACAGTGTGTTCCCAGAGCAGAGTGAAGACAGTGTGTTCCTAAAACAGAGTTTCGGTGTATATGCATGGAGCTGAGTGAGGACAGTGTTTTCCTAGAGCAGAGTGTAGACAATGTGTTCCTAACGCATAGTGAAGAAAGTGTGTTCCTAATGCAGAGTTGCGGTGTATGTGCATGGAGCAGAGTGAAGACAGTGTGTTCCTATCGAATAGTGAAGACAGCATGTTCCTATCGCATAGTGAAGACAGTGTGTTCCTAGAGCAGAATGAAGACAGTTTGTTCCAAACGCAGAGTGAAGACAGTGTGTTCCTAACGCAGAGTTGCGGTGTATGTTCATGGAGCAGAGTGAAGACAGTGTGTTCCTAATGCAGAGTTAATACAGTATGTTCCTACAGCAGAGTGAATACAGTGTGTTCCTAGAACGGAGTGAAGACAGTGTGTTCCTAGAGGAGAATGAAGACAGTGTGTTCCTAGAGTAGAGTGAAGACAGTTTGTTCATAATACAGAGTGAAGACAGCGTGTTCCTAGAGCAGAGCGAATACAATGTGTTCCTAGAGCAGAGTGAAGACAGTGTGTTCCTAGAGCAGAATGAAGACAGTGTGTTCCTAGAGCAGAATGAAGACAGTGTGTTCCTAGAGCAGAGTGAAGACAGTTTGTTCCTAATACAGAGTGAAGACAGCGTTTTCATAGAGCAGAGTGAATACAATGTGTTCCTAGAGCAGAGTGAAGACAGTGTGTTCCAAGAGCAGAGTGAAGACAGTGTGTTCCTAATTCAGAGGGCAGACAGTGTGTTAATAGAGCAGAGTGAAGACAGTGTGTTCCTAGAGGAGAAAGAAGACAGTGTGTTCCTATAGCACATGTAGACAGTGTGTTCCTACAGCAGAGTGAAGACAGTGTGTTCCTAGAGCAGAGTGAAGACAGTTTGTTCCTAATGCAGAGTGAAGACAGAGTGTTCCTAACGCAGACTGAAGACAGTGTGTTCCTACAGCAGAGTGAAGACAGTGTGTTCCTAATGCAGAGTGAAGACAGTGTGTTCCTAATGCAGAGTGAAGACAGTGTATTCCTAGAGCAGAGTGAAGACAGTGTGTTCCTAACGCATAGTGAGGACAGTGTGTTCCTAACGCATAGTGAAGACAGTATGTTCCTAACGCATAGTGAAGACAATGTGTTCCTAACACAGAGTTGCTGTGTATGTGCATGGAGCAGAGTGAAGACAGTGTGTTCCTACAGCAGATTGAAGACAGTGTGTTCCTACTAAAGAGTTGCTGTGTATGTGCATGGAGCAGAGTGAAGACAGTGTGTTCCTAGAGCAGAGTGAAGACAGTGTGTTCCTAATGCAGAGTGAAGACAGTGTGTTCCTAATGCAGAGTGAAGACTGTGTGTTCCTAATGCAGAGTGAAGACAGTGTGTTCCTAGAGCAGAGTGAAGACAATGTGTTCCTAACGCTGAGTTGCGGTGTATGGCTTGGAGCAGAGTGAAGACAGTGTGTTCCCAGAGCAACGTGAAGACAGTGTGTTCCTAACACAGAGTTTCGGTGTATATGAATGGAGCTGAGTGAAGATAGTGTCTTCCTAGAGCAGAGTGAAAACAGTGTGTTCCTAATGCAGAGGGCAGACAGTGTGTTAATAGAACAGAGTGAAGACAGTGTGGTACTAGATGAGAAAGAAGACAGTGTGTTCCTATAGCACTGTGAAGACAGTGTGTTCCTAGAGCAGAGTGAATACAGTGTCTTCCTAGAGCATTGTGAAGACAGTTTGTTCCTAATGCAGAGTGAAAACAGAGTGTTCCTAATGCAGACTGAAGACAGTGTCTTCCTAGAGCAGAGTGAAGACAGTGTGTTCCTACAGCAGAGTGAAGACAGTTTGTTCCTAATGCAGAGTGAAGACAGTGTGTTCCTAATGCAGAGTGAAGACAGTGTATTCCTACAGCAGAGTGAAGACAGTGTGTTCCTAACGCATAGTGAAGACAGAATGTTCCTAACGCATAGTGAAGACAGTGTGTTCCTAAAGCAGAGTTGCACTGTATGTGCATGGAGCAGAGTGAAGACAGTGTGTTCCTAGAGCAGAGTGAAGATAGTGTGTTTTTAATGCAGAGTAAATACAGTGTGTTCCTACAGCAGATTGAAGAGAGTGTGTTCCTAACAAAGAGTTGCTGTGTATGTGCATGGAGCAGAGTGAAGACAGTGTGTTCTTAGAGAAGAGTGAAGACAGTGTGTTCCTAATGCAGAGTGAAGACAGTGTGTTCCTAATGCAGAGTGAAGTCCGTGTGTTCCTAACGCTGAGTTGCGGTGTATGTGCTTGGAGCAGAGTGAAGACAGTGTGTTCCTACAGTAGACTGAAGACAGTATGTTCCTAACGCATAGTGAAGACAGTGTGTTCCTAACGCAGAGTTGCGTTTCTATGTGCATGTAGCAGAGTGAAGACAGTGTGTTCCTAGAGCAGAGTGAAGACAGTGTGTTCCTAAAGCAGAGTTTCGGTGTATATGCATGGAGCTGAGTGAGGACAGTGTTTTCCTAGAGCATAGTGTAGACAATGTGTTCCTAACACATAGTGAAGAAAGTGTGTTACTAATGCAGAGTTGCGGTGTATGTGCATGGAGCAGAGTGAAGACAGTGTGTTCCTATCGCATAGTGAAGACAGCATGTTCCTATCGCATAGTGAAGACAGTGTGTTCCTAACGCAGAGTTGCGTTTGTATGTGTATTGAGCAGAGTGAAGATAGTGTGTTCCTAGAGAATAGTGAAGAAAGTGTGTTCCTAATGCAGAGTGAATACAGTGTGTTCTTACATTAGAGTGAAGACAGTGTGTTCCTAACGCACAGTGAAGACAGTGTGTTCCTTTAGCAGAGTGAAGACAGTGTGTTCCCAGAAAAAAGTTTAGACAGTGTGTTCCTAACACAGAGTTTCAGTGTATATGAATGGAGCTGAGTGAAGATAGTGTCTTCCTAGAGCAGAGTGAACACAGTGTGTTCCTAATGCAGAGGGCAGACAGTGTGTTAATAGAACAGAGTAAAGACAGTGTGGTCCTAGATGAGAAAGAAGACAGTGTGTTCCTATAGCACAGTGAAGACAGTGTGTTCCTAGAGCAGAGTGAAGATAGTGTGTTTTTAATGCAGAGTAAATACAGTGTGTTCCTACAGCAGATTGAAGAGAGTGTGTTCCTAACAAAGAGTTGCTGTGTATGTGCATGGAGCAGAGTGAAGACAGTGTGTTCCTAGAGCAGAGTGAAGACAGTGTGTTCCTAGAGCAGAATGAAGACAGTTTGTTCCAAACGCAGAGTGAAGACAGTGTGTTCCTAACCCAGAGTTGCGGTGTATGTTCATGGAGCAGAGTGAAGACAGTGTGTTCCTAATGCAGAGTTTATACAGTATGTTCCTACAGCAGAGTGAATACAGTGTGTTCCTAGAACGGAGTGAAGACAGTGTGTTCCTAGAGGAGAATTAAGATAGTGTGTTCCTAGAGCAGAGTGAAGACAGTTTGTTCATAATACAGAGTGAAGACAGCGTGTTCCTAGAGCAGAATGAAGACAGTGTGTTCCTAGAGCAGAATGAAGACAGTGTGTTCCTAGAGCATAGTGAAGACATGTTGTTCCTAATACAGAGTGAAGACAGCGTGTTCCTAGAGCAGAGCAAATACAATGTGTTCCTAGAGCAGAGTGAAGACAGTGTGTTCCTAGAGCAGAATGAAGACAGTGTGTTCCTAGAGCAGAGTGAAGACAGTGTGTTCCTAGAGTAGAGTGAAGACAGTGTGTTCCTAATTCAGAGGGCAGACAGTGTGTTAATAGAGCAGAGTGAAGACAGTTGTTCCTAGAGGAGAAAAAAGACAGTGTGTTCCTATAGCACATCTAGACAGTGTGTTCCTAGAGCAGAGTGAAGACAGTGTCTTCCTAGAGTAGAGTGAAGACAGTTTGTTCCTAATGCAGAGTGAAGACAGAGTGTTCCTAATGCAGACTGAAGACAGTGTGTTCCAAAGCAGAGTGAAGACAGTGTGTTCCTACAGCAGAGTGAAGACAGTGTGTTCCTAATGCAGAGTGAAAACAGTGTGTTCCTAATGCAGAGGGCAGACAGTGTGTTAATAGAACAGAGTGAAGACAGTGTGGTACTAGATGAGAAAGAAGACAGTGTGTTCCTATAGCACTGTGAAGACAGTGTGTTCCTAGAGCAGAGTGAAGACAGTGTCTTCCTAGAGCATTGTGAAGACAGTTTGTTCCTAATGCAGAGTGAAAACAGAGTGTTCCTAATGCAGACTGAAGACAGTGTCTTCCTAGAGCAGAGTGAAGACAGTGTGTTCCTACAGCAGAGTGAAGACAGTTTGTTCCTAATGCAGAGTGAAGACAGTGTGTTCCTAATGCAGAGTGAAGACAGTGTATTCCTACAGCAGAGTGAAGACAGTGTGTTCCTAACGCATAGTGAAGACAGAATGTTCCTAACGCATAGTGAAGACAGTGTGTTCCTAAAGCAGAGTTGCACTGTATGTGCATGGAGCAGAGTGAAGACAGTGTGTTCCTAGAGCAGAGTGAAGATAGTGTTTTTAATGCAGAGTAAATACAGTGTGTTCCTACAGCAGATTGAAGAGAGTGTGTTCCTAACAAAGAGTTGCTGTGTATGTGCATGGAGCAGAGTGAAGACAGTGTGTTCCTAGAGAAGAGTGAAGACAGTGTGTTCCTAATGCAGAGTGAAGACAGTGTGTTCCTAATGCAGAGTGAAGTCCGTGTGTTCCTAACGCTGAGTTGCGGTGTATGTGCTTGGAGCAGAGTGAAGACAGTGTGTTCCTACAGTAGACTGAAGACAGTATGTTCCTAACGCATAGTGAAGACAGTGTGTTCCTAACGCAGAGTTGCGTTTCTATGTGCATGTAGCAGAGTGAAGACAGTGTGTTCCTAGAGCAGAGTGAAGACAGTGTGTTCCTAAAGCAGAGTTTCGGTGTATATGCATGGAGCTGAGTGAGGACAGTGTTTTCCTAGAGCATAGTGTAGACAATGTGTTCCTAACACATAGTGAAGAAAGTGTGTTACTAATGCAGAGTTGCGGTGTATGTGCATGGAGCAGAGTGAAGACAGTGTGTTCCTATCGCATAGTGAAGACAGCATGTTCCTATCGCATAGTGAAGACAGTGTGTTCCTAACGCAGAGTTGCGTTTGTATGTGTATTGAGCAGAGTGAAGATAGTGTGTTCCTAGAGAATAGTGAAGAAAGTGTGTTCCTAATGCAGAGTGAATACAGTGTGTTCTTACATTAGAGTGAAGACAGTGTGTTCCTAACGCACAGTGAAGACAGTGTGTTCCTTTAGCAGAGTGAAGACAGTGTGTTCCCAGAAAAAAGTTTAGACAGTGTGTTCCTAACACAGAGTTTCGGTGTATATGAATGGAGCTGAGTGAAGATAGTGTCTTCCTAGAGCAGAGTGAACACAGTGTGTTCCTAATGCAGAGGGCAGACAGTGTGTTAATAGAACAGAGTAAAGACAGTGTGGTCCTAGATGAGAAAGAAGACAGTGTGTTCCTATAGCACAGTGAAGACAGTGTGTTCCTAGAGCAGAGTGAAGATAGTGTGTTTTTAATGCAGAGTAAATACAGTGTGTTCCTACAGCAGATTGAAGAGAGTGTGTTCCTAACAAAGAGTTGCTGTGTATGTGCATGGAGCAGAGTGAAGACAGTGTGTTCCTAGAGCAGAGTGAAGACAGTGTGTTCCTAGAGCAGAATGAAGACAGTTTGTTCCAAACGCAGAGTGAAGACAGTGTGTTCCTAACGCAGAGTTGCGGTGTATGTTCATGGAGCAGAGTGAAGACAGTGTGTTCCTAATGCAGAGTTTATACAGTATGTTCCTACAGCAGAGTGAATACAGTGTGTTCCTAGAACGGAGTGAAGACAGTGTGTTCCTAGAGGAGAATTAAGATAGTGTGTTCCTAGAGCAGAGTGAAGACAGTTTGTTCATAATACAGAGTGAAGACAGCGTGTTCCTAGAGCAGAATGAAGACAGTGTGTTCCTAGAGCAGAATGAAGACAGTGTGTTCCTAGAGCATAGTGAAGACATGTTGTTCCTAATACAGAGTGAAGACAGCGTGTTCCTAGAGCAGAGCAAATACAATGTGTTCCTAGAGCAGAGTGAAGACAGTGTGTTCCTAGAGCAGAATGAAGACAGTGTGTTCCTAGAGCAGAGTGAAGACAGTGTGTTCCTAGAGCAGAGTGAAGACAGTGTGTTCCTAATTCAGAGGGCAGACAGTGTGTTAATAGAGCAGAGTGAAGACAGTTGTTCCTAGAGGAGAAAAAAGACAGTGTGTTCCTATAGCACATCTAGACAGTGTGTTCCTAGAGCAGAGTGAAGACAGTGTCTTCCTAGAGTAGAGTGAAGACAGTTTGTTCCTAATGCAGAGTGAAGACAGAGTGTTCCTAATGCAGACTGAAGACAGTGTGTTCCAAAGCAGAGTGAAGACAGTGTGTTCCTACAGCAGAGTGAAGACAGTGTGTTCCTAATGCAGAGTGAAGACAGTGTGTTCTTACAGTAGAGTGAAGACAGTGTGTTCCTAACGCACAGTGAAGACAGTGTGTTCCTTGAGCAGAGTGAAGACAGTGTGTTCCCAGAGCAAAGTGAAGACAGTGTGTTCCTAACACAGAGTTTCGGTGTATATGAATGGAGCTGAGTGAAGATAGTGTCTTCCTAGAGCAGAGTGAAGACAGTGTGTTCCTAATGCAGAGGGCAGACAGTGTGTTAATAGAACAGAGTGAAGACAGTGTGGTCCTAGATGAGAAAGAAGACAGTGTGTTCCTATAGCACAGTGAAGACAGTGTGTTCCTAGAGCAGAGTGAAGATAGTGTGTTTTTAATGCAGAGTAAATACAGTGTGTTCCTACAGCAGATTGAAGAGAGTGTGTTCCTAACAAAGAGTTGCTGTGTATGTGCATGGAGCAGAGTGAAGACAGTGTGTTCCTAGAGCAGAGTGAAGACAGTGTGTTCCTAGAGCAGAATGAAGACAGTTTGTTCCAAACGCAGAGTGAAGACAGTGTGTTCCTAACGCAGAGTTGCGGTGTATGTTCATGGAGCAGAGTGAAGACAGTGTGTTCCTAATGCAGAGTGAAGACCGTGTTTTCCTAAAGCCGAGTGAAGACAGTGTGTTTTAGAGCAGAGTGAAGACAGTGTGTTCCTAATGCAGAGTTGAGGTGTATGGTCATGGAGGAGAGTGAAGACAGTGTGTTCCTAGAGCAGAGTGAAGAGAGTGTGCTCCTAATGCATAGAGAAGACAATGTGTTCCTAATGCAGAGTTAAGACAGTGTGTTCCAATTGCAGAGTGAAGACAGTGTGTTCCTGAAGCCGAGTGAAGACAGTGTGTTTTAGAGCAGACTGAAGACAGTGTGTTCCTAGAGCAGAGTGAAGACAGTGTGTTCCTATTGCAGAGTGAAGACAGTGTGTACATAACGCATAGAGAAGACAGTGTGTTCCTAACGCACAGAGAAGACAGTGTGTTCCTAGAGCAGAGTGAAGACAGTGTCTTCCTAATGCAGAGTGAAGACAGTGTCTTCCTAGAGCAGAGTGAAGACAGTGTGTTCCTAGAGCAGAGTGAAGACAGTGTGTTCCTAACGCACAGTGAAGACAGTGTGTTCCTAGAGCAGAATGAAGACAGTTTGTTCCTAACGCAGAGTGAAGACAGTGTGTTCCTAAAGCAGAGTTGC
This sequence comes from Microtus pennsylvanicus, assembly GCF_037038515.1. Taxonomy (NCBI): domain Eukaryota; kingdom Metazoa; phylum Chordata; class Mammalia; order Rodentia; family Cricetidae; genus Microtus; species Microtus pennsylvanicus. Next base: position 2,095,933 of record NW_027460896.1, read on the forward strand.
ACTGAATGTGCATGGAGCAGATTGAAGACAGTGTGTTCCTAGAGCAGAGTGAAGATAGTGTGTTTTTATGCAGAGTAAATACAGTGTGTTCCTACAGCAGATTGAAGAGAGTGTGTTCCTAACAAAGAGTTGCTGTGTATGTGCATGGAGCAGAGTGAAGACAGTGTGTTCCTAGAGCAGAGTGAAGACAGTGTGTTCCTAATGCAGAGTGAAGACAGTGTGTTTCTAACGCTGAGTTGCGGTGTATGTGCTTGGAGCAGAGTGAAGACAGTGTGTTCCTACGGTAGAGTGAAGACACTATGTTCCTAACGCATAGTGAAGACAGTGTGTTCCTAACCCAGAGTTGCGTTTCTATGTGCATGTAGCAGAGTGAAGACAGTGTGTTCCTAGAGCAGAGTGAAGACAGTGTGTTCCTAAAACAGAGTTTCGGTGTATATGCATGGAGCTGAGTGAGGACAGTGTTTTCCTAGAGCAGAGTGTAGACAATGTGTTCCTAACGCATAGTGAAGAAAGAGTGTTCCTAATGCAGAGTTGCGGTGTATGTGCATGGAGCAGAGTGAAGAGAGTGTGTTCCTAGAACGGAGTGAAGACAGTGTGTTCCTAGAGCAGAATGAAGACAGTGTGTTCATAGAGCAGAGTGAAGACAGTGTGTTCCTAGAGCAGAGTGAAGACATGTTGTTCCTAATACAGAGTGAAGACAGCGTGTTCCTAGAGCAGAGCAAATACAATGTGTTCCTAGAGCAGAGTGAAGACAGTGTGTTCCTAGAGCAGAATGAAGACAGTGTGTTCCTAGAGCAGAGTGAAGACAGTTTGTTCCTAATACAGAGAGAAGACAGCGTGTTCCTAGAGCAGAGCGAATACAATGTGTTCTTAGAGAAGAGTGAAGACCGTGTGTTCCTAGAGCAGAGTGAAGACAGTGTGTTCCTAATTCAGAGGGGAGAGAGTGTGTTAATAGAGCAGAGTGAAGACAGTTTGTTCCTAGAGCAGAAAGAAGACAGTGTGTTCCTATAGCACATGTAGACAGGGTGTTCCTAGAACAGAGTGAAGACAGTTTCTTCCTAGAGCAGAGTGAAGACAGTTTGTTCCTAATGCAGAGTTAAGACAGAGTGTTCCTAATGCAGACTGAAGACAGTGTGTTCCTAGAACAGAGTGAAGATAGTGTGTTCCTACAGCAGAGTGAAGACAGTGTGTTCCTAATGCAGAGTAAAGACAGTGTGTTCATAGAGAAGAGTGAAGACAGTGTGTTCGTAATGCAGAGTGAAGACAGTGAGTTCCTAGTGCAGAGTGAAAACAGTGTTCCTAAATAAGAGTGAAGACAGTGTGTTCCTAATGCAGAGTGAAGACAGTGTGTTCCTAATGAGGAGTGAGGACAGTGTGTTCCTAGAGCAGAGGTAAGACAGTGTGTTCCTAGAGCAGAATGAAGACAGTGTGTTCCTAATGTAGAGTGAAGACCGTGTGTTCCTATGCAGAGTGAAGACAGTGTCTTCCTCGAGCAGAGTGAAGACAGTGTGTTCCTAAAGGAGAAGGAAGACAGTGTGTTCCTAGAGCAGAGTGAAGACAGTGTGTTCCTATAGCAGAGTGAAGACAGTGTGTTCTTAATGCGGAGTGAAGACAATGTGTTCCTAAAGCAGATTGAAGACAGTGTGTTCCTAATGCAGAGTGAAGACATTATGTTCCTTACGCATAGTGAAGACAGTGTGTTCGTAACGCTGAGTTGCGGTGTATGTGCATGGAGCAGAGTGAAGACAGTGTGTTCCTAGATCAGAGTGAAAACAGTGTCTTCCTAGAGCAGAGTGAAGACAGTATGTTCCTTACGCATAGTGAAGACAGTGTGTTCGTAACGCAGAGTTGCGGTGTATGTGAATGGAGCAGAGTGAAGACAGTGTATTCGTAGTGCATAGTGAAGACAGTGTGTTCCTAATGCAGAGTGAAGGCAGTGTGTTCCTAATGCAGAGTGAAGACAGTGTATTCCTAGAGCAGAGTGAAGACAGTGTGTTCCTAACGCAGAGTTGCGGTGTATGTGAATGGAGCAGAGTGAAGACAGTGTGTTCCTAAGGCAGAGTGAATACAGTATGTTCCTAACGCATAGTGAAGAAGTATGTTCCTATCGCATAGTGAAGACAGTGTGTTCCTAGAGCAGAGTTGCGGTGTATGGTCATGGAGCAGAGTGAAGACAGTGTGTTCCTAGAGCAGAGTGAAGAGAGTGTGTTCCTAATGCATAGTGAAGACAATGTGTTCCTAATGCAGAGTGAAGACCGTGTGTTCCTGAAGCCGAGTGAAGACAGTGTGTTCCTAATGCAGAGTTAAGACAGTGTCTTCCTAGAGCAGAGTGAAGACAGTGTGTTCCTAGAGCAGAGTGAAGACAATGTGTTCCTAATGCAGAGTGAAGACAGTGTGTTCCTAATGCAGAGTGAAGACAGTGTCTTCCTAGAGCAGAGTGAAGACAGGGTGTTCCTAACGCATAGAGAAGACAGTGTGTTCCTAACGCATAGAGAAGACAGTGTGTTCCTAGTGCAGATTGAAGACAGTGTGTTCCTAATGCAGAGTGAAGACAGTGTCTTCCTAGAGCAGAGTGAAGACAGTTTGTTCCTAATGCATAGTGAAGACAGTGTGTTCCTAGAGCAAAGTGAAGACAGTGTGTTCCTAATTCAGAGGGCAGACAGTGTGTTAATAGAGCAGAGTGAAGACAGTGTGTTACTAGAGGAGAAAGAAGACAGTGTGTTCCTATAGCACATCTAGACAGTGTGTTCCTAGAGCAGAGTGAAGACAGTGTCTTCCTAGAGCAGAGTGAAGACAGTTTGTTCCTAATGCAGAGTGAAGACAGAGTGTTCCTAATGCAGACTTAAGACAGTGTGTTCCAAAGCAGAGTGAACACAGTGTGTTCCTAACGCATAGTTAGGACAGTGTGTTCCTAACGCATAGTGAAGACAGTATGTTCCTAACACATAGTGAAGACAGTGTGTTCCTAACGCAGAGTTGCTGTGTATGTGCATGGAGCAGAGTGAAGACAGTGTGTTCCTAGAGCAGAGTGAAGACAGTTTGTTTTTAATGCAGAGTGAATACAGTGTGTTCCTATAGCAGATTGAAGACAGTGTGTTCCTACTAAAGAGTTGCTGTGTATGTGCATGGAGCAGAGTGAAGACAGTGTGTTCCTAGAGCAGAGTGAAGACAGTGTGTTCCTAATGCAGAGTGAAGACAGTGTGTTCCTAATGCAGAGTGAAGACTGTGTGTTCCTAATGCAGAGTGAAGACAGTGTGTTCCTAGAGCAGAGTGAAGACAATGTGTTCCTAACGCTGAGTTGCGGTGTATGACTTGGAGCAGAGTGAAGACAGTGTGTTCCTAGAGTAGAGTGAAGACAGTATGTTCCTAACGCATAGTGAAGACAGTGTGTTCCTAACGCAGAGTTGCGTTTGTATGTGTATTGAGCAAAGTGAAGATAGTGTGTTCCTAGAGCAGAGTGAAGAAAGTGTGTTCCTAATGCAGAGTGAATACAGTGTGTTCTTACAGTAGAGTGAAAACAGTGTGTTCCTTGAGCAGAGTGAAGACAGTGTGTTCCCAGAGCAAAGTGAAGACAGTGGGTTCCTAACACAGAGTTTCGGTGTATATGAATGGAGCTGAGTGAAGATAGTGTCTTCCTAGAGCAGAGTGAACACAGTGTGTTCCTAATGCAGAGGGCAGACAGTGTGTTAATAGAACAGAGTGAAGACAGTGTGGTCCTAGATGAGAAAGAAGACAGTGTGTTCCTAGAGCAGAGTGAAGACAGTGTCTTCCTAGAGCAGTGTGAAGACAGTTTGTTCCTAATGCAGAGTGAAAACAGAGTGTTCCTAATGCAGACTGAAGACAGTGTGTTCCTAGAGCAGAATGAAGACAGTGTGTTCCTACAGAGGAGTGAAGACAGTTTGTTCCTAATGGAGAGTGAAGACAGTGTGTTCCTAATGCAGAGTGAAGACAGTGTATTCCTAGAGCAGAGTGAAGACAGTGTGTTCCTAACGCATAGTGAAGACAGAATGTTCCTAACGCATAGTGAAGACAGTGTGTTCCTAAAGCAGAGTTGCACTGTATGTGCATGGAGCAGAGTGAAGACAGTGTGTTCCTAGAGCAGAGTGAAGATAGTGTGTTTTTAATGCAGAGTAAATACAGTGTGTTCCTACAGCAGAATGAAGAGAGTGTGTTCCTAACAAAGAGTTGCTGTGTATGTGCATTTAGCAGAGTGAAGACAGTGTGTTCCTACAGTAGAGTGAAGACAGTATGTTCCTAACGCATAGTGAAGACAGTGTGTTCCTAACGCAGAGTTGCGTTTCTATGTGCATGTAGCAGAGTGAAGACAGTGTATTCCTAGAGCAGAGTGAAGACAGTGTGTTCCTAAAGCAGAGTTTCGGTGTATATGCATGGAGCTGAGTGAGGACAGTGTTTTCCTAGAGCAGAGTGTAGACAACGTGTTCCTAACGCATAGTGAAGAAAGTGTGTTCCTAATGCAGAGTTGCGGTGTATGTGCATGGAGCAGAGAGAAGAGAGTGTGTTCCTAGAACGGAGTGAAGACAGTGTGTTCCTAGAGCAGAATGAAGACAGTGTGTTCCTAGAGCAGAGTGAAGACAGTGTGTTCCTAGAGCAGAGTGAAGACATGTTGTTCCTAATACAGAGTGAAGACAGCGTGTTCCTAGAGCAGAGCAAATACAATGTGTTCCTAGAGCAGAGTGAAGACAGTGTGTTCCTAGAGCAGAATGAAGACAGTGTGTTCCTAGAGCAGAGTGAAGACAGTTTGTTCCTAATACAAAGAGAAGACAGCGTGTTCCTAGAGCAGAGCGAATACAATGTGTTCCTAGAGAAGAGTGAAGACCGTGTGTTCCTAGAGCAGAGTGAAGACAGTGTGTTCCTAATTCAGAGGGGAGACAGTGTGTTAATAGAGCAGAGTGAAGACAGTTTGTTTCTAGAGCAGAAAGAAGACAGTGTGTTCCTATAGCACATGTACACAGGGTGTTCCTAGAGCAGAGTGAAGACAGTGTGTTCCTAATGCAGAGTTGAGGTGTATGGTCATGGAGCAGAGTGAAGACAGTGTGTTCCTAGAGCAGAGTGAAGAGAGTGTGTTCCTAATGCATAGTGAAGACAATGTGTTCCTAATGCAGAGTGAAGACAGTGTGTTCCTGAAGCCGAGTGAAAACAGTGTGTTCCTAATGCACAGTGAAGACAGTGTGTTCCTAATGCAGAGTGAAGACAGTGTCTTCCTAGAGCAGAGTGAAGACAGTGTGTTCCTAGAGCAGAGTGAAGACAATGTGTTCCTAATGCAGAGTGAAGACAGTGTGTTCCTAATGCAGAGTGAAGACAGTGTCTTCCTAGAGCAGAGTGAAGACAGGGTGTTCCTAACGCATAGAGAAGACAGTGTGTTCCTAACGCATAGAGAAGACAGTGTGTTCCTAAGGCAGAGTGAAGACAGTCTGTTTTGGAGCGGAATGAAGACAGTGAGTTCCTAACGCAGTGTGAAAACAGTGCGTTCCTAATGCAGAGTTGTGAAGTATGTGCATGGAGCAGAGTGAAGACAGTGTGTCCTAGAGAAGAGTGAAGACAGTGTGTTCCTAGAGCACAGTGAAGACAGTGTGTACCTAGAGCAGAGTGAAGACAGTGTGTTCCTAAAGCAGAGGGCAGACACTGGGTTAATACATCAGAGTGAAGACAGTGTGATCCTAGAAGAGAAAGAAGACAGTGTGTTCCTAGAGCACAGTGAAGACAGTGTGAACCTAACGCAGAGTGAAGACAGTGTGTTCTTAACGCACAGTGAAGACAATTTGTTCGTTACGCATAGTGAAGACAGTGTTTTCGTAACGCAGAGTTGCGGTGTATGTGAATGGAGCAGACTGAAGACAGTGTGTTCGTAGTGCAGAGTGAAGACAGTGTGTTCCTAATGCAGAGTGAAGGCAGTGTGTTCCTAATGCAGAGTGAAGACAGTGTGTTCCTAGAGCAGAGTGAAGACAGTGTGTTCCTAACGCAGAGTTGCGGTGTATGTAAATGGAGCAGAGTGAAGACAGTGTGTTCCTAGAGCAGAGTGAATACAGTATGTTCCTAACGCATAGTGAAGAAGTATGTTCCTATCGCATAGTGAAGACAGTGTGTTCCTAGACCAGAGTTGCGGTGTATGGTCATGGAGCAGAGTGAAGACAGTGTGTTCCTAGAGCAGAGTGAAGAGTGTGTGTTCCTAATGCATAGTGAAGACAATGTGTTCCTAATGCAGAGTGAAGACAGTGTGTTCCTGAAACCGAGTGAAGACAGTGTATTTTAGAGCAGAGTGAAGACAGTGTGTTCCTAATGCAGAGTGAAGACAGTGTGTTCCTAATGCAGAGTGAAGACAGTGTGTTCCTAGAGCAGAGTGAAGACAGTGTGCTCCTAATGCAGAGTGAAGACAGTGTGTTCCTAATGCAGAGTGAAGACAGTGTCTTCCTAGAGCAGAGTGACGACAGGGTGTTCCTAACGCATAGTGAAGACAGTGTGTTCCTAACGCATAGAGAAGACAGTGTGTTCCTAACGCATAGAGAAGACATTGTGTTCCTAGTGCAGAGTGAAGACAGTGTGTTCCTAATGCAGAGTGAAGACAGTGTCTTCCTTGAGAAGAGTGAAGACAGTTTGTTCCTAATGCATAGTGTAGACAGTGTGTTCCTAGAGCAAAGTGAAGACAGTGTGTTCCTAACGCAGAATTGTGGTGTACGTGCATGGAGCAGAGTGAAGACAGTGTGTTCCTAATGCAGAGTGAAGACAGTGTGTTCCTAATGCAGAGTGTAGACAGTGTGTTCCTAATGTAGAGTGAAGACAGTGTGTTCCTAGAGCAGAGTGAAGACAGTGTGTTCCTAATGCACAGTTGCGGTGTATGTGCTTGAAGCAGAGTGAAGACAGTATGTTCCTAGCGAAGAGTGAAGACAGTGTGTTCCTAGAGCAGAGTGAAAACAGTTTGTTCCTAACAAAGAGTGAATACAGTGTGTTCCTAATGCAGAGTGAAGACAGTGTCTTCCTAGAGCAGAGTGAAGACAGTGTGTTCCTAACAGATAGTGAAGACAGTGTGTTCCTAACGCCTACTGAAGACGCTATGTTCTTAACGCATAGTGAAGACAGTGTGTTCCTAACGCAGAGTTGCGGTGTATGTGCATGGAGCAGAGTGAAGACAGTGTGTTCCTAGAGCAGAGTGAAGACAGTGTGTTCCTAATGCAGAGTGAATACAGTGTGTTCTTACAGTAGAGTGAAAACAGTGTGTTCCTTGAGCAGAGTGAAGACAGTGTGTTCCCAGAGCAAAGTGAAGACAGTGTGTTCCTAACACAGAGTTTCGGTGTATATGAATGGAGCTGAGTGAAGATAGTGTCTTCCTAGAGCAGAGTGAACACAGTGTGTTCCTAATGCAGAGGGCAGACAGTGTGTTAATAGAACAGAGTGAAGACAGTGTGGTCCTAGATGAGAAAGAAGACAGTGTGTTCCTAGAGCAGTGTGAAGACAGTTTGTTCCTAATGCAGAGTGAAAACAGAGTGTTCCTAATGCAGACTGAAGACAGTGTGTTCCTAGAGCAGAATGAAGACAGTGTGTTCCTACAGAGGAGTGAAGACAGTTTGTTCCTAATGGAGAGTGAAGACAGTGTGTTCCTAATGCAGAGTGAAGACAGTGTATTCCTAGAGCAGAGTGAAGACAGTGTGTTCCTAACGCATAGTGAAGACAGAATGTTCCTAACGCATAGTGAAGACAGTGTGTTCCTAAAGCAGAGTTGCACTGTATGTGCATGGAGCAGAGTGAAGACAGTGTGTTCCTAGAGCAGAGTGAAGATAGTGTGTTTTTAATGCAGAGTAAATACAGTGTGTTCCTACAGCAGAATGAAGAGAGTGTGTTCCTAACAAAGAGTTGCTGTGTATGTGCATTTAGCAGAGTGAAGACAGTGTGTTCCTACAGTAGAGTGAAGACAGTATGTTCCTAACGCATAGTGAAGACAGTGTGTTCCTAACGCAGAGTTGCGTTTCTATGTGCATGTAGCAGAGTGAAGACAGTGTATTCCTAGAGCAGAGTGAAGACAGTGTGTTCCTAAAGCAGAGTTTCGGTGTATATGCATGGAGCTGAGTGAGGACAGTGTTTTCCTAGAGCAGAGTGTAGACAACGTGTTCCTAACGCATAGTGAAGAAAGTGTGTTCCTAATGCAGAGTTGCGGTGTATGTGCATGGAGCAGAGAGAAGAGAGTGTGTTCCTAGAACGGAGTGAAGACAGTGTGTTCCTAGAGCAGAATGAAGACAGTGTGTTCCTAGAGCAGAGTGAAGACAGTGTGTTCCTAGAGCAGAGTGAAGACATGTTGTTCCTAATACAGAGTGAAGACAGCGTGTTCCTAGAGCAGAGCAAATACAATGTGTTCCTAGAGCAGAGTGAAGACAGTGTGTTCCTAGAGCAGAATGAAGACAGTGTGTTCCTAATTCAGAGGGGAGACAGTGTGTTAATAGAGCAGAGTGAAGACAGTTTGTTCCTAGAGCAGAAAGAAGACAGTGTGTTCCTATAGCACATGTAGACAGGGTGTTCCTAGAGCAGAGTGAAGACAGTGTGTTCCTAATGCAGAGTTGAGGTGTATGGTCATGGAGCAGAGTGAAGACAGTGTGTTCCTAGAGCAGAGTGAAGAGAGTGTGTTCCTAATGCATAGTGAAGACAATGTGTTCCTAATGCAGAGTGAAGACAGTGTGTTCCTGAAGCCGAGTGAAGACAGTGTGTTCCTAATGCACAGTGAAGACAGTGTGTTCCTAATGCAGAGTGAAGACAGTGTCTTCCTAGAGCAGAGTGAAGACAGTGTGTTCCTAGAGCAGAGTGAAGACAATGTGTTCCTAATGCAGAGTGAAGACAGTGTGTTCCTAATGAAGAGTGAAGACAGTGTCTTCCTAGAGCAGAGTGAAGACAGGGTGTTCCTAACGCATAGAGAAGACAGTGTGTTCCTAACGCATAGAGAAGACAGTGTGTTCCTAACGCAGAGTGAAGACAGTCTGTTTTGGAGCAGAATGAAGACAGTGAGTTCCTAACGCAGTGTGAAAACAGTGCGTTCCTAATGCAGAGTTGTGAAGTATGTGCATGGAGCAGAGTGAAGACAGTGTGTCCTAGAGAAGAGTGAAGACAGTGTGTTCCTAGAGCACAGTGAAGACAGTGTGTACCTAGAGCAGAGTGAAGACAGTGTGTTCCTAAAGCAGAGGGCAGACACTGTGTTAATACATCAGAGTGAAGACAGTGTGATCCTAGAAGAGAAAGAAGACAGTGTGTTCCTAGAGCACAGTGAAGACAGTGTGAACCTAACGCAGAGTGAAGACAGTGTGTTCTTAACGCACAGTGAAGACAATTTGTTCGTTACGCATAGTGAAGACAGTGTTTTCGTAACGCAGAGTTGCGGTGTATGTGAATGAAGCAGACTGAAGACAGTGTGTTCGTAGTGCAGAGTGAAGACAGTGTGTTCCTAATGCAGAGTGAAGGCAGTGTGTTCCTAATGCAGAGTGAAGACAGTGTGTTCCTAGAGCAGAGTGAAGACAGTGTGTTCCTAACGCAGAGTTGCGGTGTATGTAAATGGAGCAGAGTGAAGACAGTGTGTTCCTAGAGCAGAGTGAATACAGTATGTTCCTAACGCATAGTGAAGAAGTATGTTCCTATCGCATAGTGAAGACAGTGTGTTCCTAGACCAGAGTTGCGGTGTATGGTCATGGAGCAGAGTGAAGACAGTGTGTTCCTAGAGCAGAGTGAAGAGTGTGTGTTCCTAATGCATAGTGAAGACAATGTGTTCCTAATGCAGAGTGAAGACAGTGTGTTCCTGAAACCGAGTGAAGACAGTGTATTTTAGAGCAGAGTGAAGACAGTGTGTTCCTAATGCAGAGTGAAGACAGTGTGTTCCTAATGCAGAGTGAAGACAGTGTGTTCCTAGAGCAGAGTGAAGACAGTGTGCTCCTAATGCAGAGTGAAGACAGTGTGTTCCTAATGCAGAGTGAAGACAGTGTCTTCCTAGAGCAGAGTGACGACAGGGTGTTCCTAACGCATAGTGAAGACAGTGTGTTCCTAACGCATAGAGAAGACAGTGTGTTCCTAACGCATAGAGAAGACATTGTGTTCCTAGTGCAGAGTGAAGACAGTGTGTTCCTAATGCAGAGTGAAGACAGTGTCTTCCTTGAGAAGAGTGAAGACAGTTTGTTCCTAATGCATAGTGTAGACAGTGTGTTCCTAGAGCAAAGTGAAGACAGTGTGTTCCTAACGCAGAATTGTGGTGTACGTGCATGGAGCAGAGTGAAGACAGTGTGTTCCTAATGCAGAGTGAAGACAGTGTGTTCCTAATGCAGAGTGTAGACAGTGTGTTCCTAATGTAGAGTGAAGACAGTGTGTTCCTAGAGCAGAGTGAAGACAGTGTGTTCCTAATGCACAGTTGCGGTGTATGTGCTTGAAGCAGAGTGAAGACAGTATGTTCCTAGCGAAGAGTGAAGACAGTGTGTTCCTAGAGCAGAGTGAAAACAGTTTGTTCCTAACAAAGAGTGAATACAGTGTGTTCCTAATGCAGAGTGAAGACAGTGTCTTCCTAGAGCAGAGTGAAGACAGTGTGTTCCTAACAGATAGTGAAGACAGTGTGTTCCTAACGCCTACTGAAGACGCTATGTTCTTAACGCATAGTGAAGACAGTGTGTTCCTAACGCAGAGTTGCGGTGTATGTGCATGGAGCAGAGTGAAGACAGTGTGTTCCTAGAGCAGAGTGAAGACAGTGTGTTCCTAATGCAGAGTGAAGACAGTGTGTTCCTAGAGCAGAGTGAAGACAGTGTGTTCCTAATACAGAGTGAAGACAGTGTGTTCCTAATGCAGAGTTAAGACAGTGTCTTCCTAGAGCAGAGTGAAGACAGTGTGTTCCTCATGCATAGTGAAGACAGTGTGTTCCTAGAGCAAAGTGAAGACAGTGTGTTCCTAACGCAGAGTTGCGGTGTATGTGCATGGAGCAGAGTGAAGTCAGTGTGTTCCTAGAGCAGAGTGTAGACAATGTGTTCCTAATGCAGAGTGAAAACAGTGTGTTCCTAATTCAGAATTAAGACAGTGTGTTCCGATTGCAGAGTGAAGACAGTGTGTTCCTGAAGCCGAGTGAACACAGTGTTTTTAGAGCAGAATGAAGACAGTGTGTTCCTAATGAAGAGTGAAGACAGTGTGTTCCTAATGCAGAGTGAAGACAGTGTTTTCCTAGAGCAGAGTGAAGACAGTGTCTTCCTAGAGCAGAGTGAAGACAGTCTGTTTTGGAGCAGAATGAAGACAGTGAGTTCCTAACGCAGTGTGAAAACAGTGCGTTCCTAATGCAGAGTTGTGAAGTATGTGCATGGAGCAGAGTGAAGACAGTGTGTCCTAGAGAAGAGTGAAGACAGTGTGTTCCTAGAGCACAGTGAAGACAGTGTGTACCTAGAGCAGAGTGAAGACAGTGTGTTCCTAAAGCAGAGGGCAGACACTGTGTTAATACATCAGAGTGAAGACAGTGTGATCCTAGAAGAGAAAGAAGACAGTGTGTTCCTAGAGCACAGTGAAGACAGTGTGAACCTAACGCAGAGTGAAGACAGTGTGTTCTTAACGCACAGTGAAGACAATTTGTTCGTTACGCATAGTGAAGACAGTGTTTTCGTAACGCAGAGTTGCGGTGTATGTGAATGAAGCAGACTGAAGACAGTGTGTTCGTAGTGCAGAGTGAAGACAGTGTGTTCCTAATGCAGAGTGAAGGCAGTGTGTTCCTAATGCAGAGTGAAGACAGTGTGTTCCTAGAGCAGAGTGAAGACAGTGTGTTCCTAACGCAGAGTTGCGGTGTATGTAAATGGAGCAGAGTGAAGACAGTGTGTTCCTAGAGCAGAGTGAATACAGTATGTTCCTAACGCATAGTGAAGAAGTATGTTCCTATCGCATAGTGAAGACAGTGTGTTCCTAGACCAGAGTTGCGGTGTATGGTCATGGAGCAGAGTGAAGACAGTGTGTTCCTAGAGCAGAGTGAAGAGTGTGTGTTCCTAATGCATAGTGAAGACAATGTGTTCCTAATGCAGAGTGAAGACAGTGTGTTCCTGAAACCGAGTGAAGACAGTGTATTTTAGAGCAGAGTGAAGACAGTGTGTTCCTAATGCAGAGTGAAGACAGTGTGTTCCTAATGCAGAGTGAAGACAGTGTGTTCCTAGAGCAGAGTGAAGACAGTGTGCTCCTAATGCAGAGTGAAGACAGTGTGTTCCTAATGCAGAGTGAAGACAGTGTCTTCCTAGAGCAGAGTGACGACAGGGTGTTCCTAACGCATAGTGAAGACAGTGTGTTCCTAACGCATAGAGAAGACAGTGTGTTCCTAACGCATAGAGAAGACATTGTGTTCCTAGTGCAGAGTGAAGACAGTGTGTTCCTAATGCAGAGTGAAGACAGTGTCTTCCTTGAGAAGAGTGAAGACAGTTTGTTCCTAATGCATAGTGTAGACAGTGTGTTCCTAGAGCAAAGTGAAGACAGTGTGTTCCTAACGCAGAATTGTGGTGTACGTGCATGGAGCAGAGTGAAGACAGTGTGTTCCTAATGCAGAGTGAAGACAGTGTGTTCCTAATGCAGAGTGTAGACAGTGTGTTCCTAATGTAGAGTGAAGACAGTGTGTTCCTAGAGCAGAGTGAAGACAGTGTGTTCCTAATGCACAGTTGCGGTGTATGTGCTTGAAGCAGAGTGAAGACAGTATGTTCCTAGCGAAGAGTGAAGACAGTGTGTTCCTAGAGCAGAGTGAAAACAGTTTGTTCCTAACAAAGAGTGAATACAGTGTGTTCCTAATGCAGAGTGAAGACAGTGTCTTCCTAGAGCAGAGTGAAGACAGTGTGTTCCTAACAGATAGTGAAGACAGTGTGTTCCTAACGCCTACTGAAGACGCTATGTTCTTAACGCATAGTGAAGACAGTGTGTTCCTAACGCAGAGTTGCGGTGTATGTGCATGGAGCAGAGTGAAGACAGTGTGTTCCTAGAGCAGAGTGAAGACAGTGTGTTCCTAATGCAGAGTGAAGACAGTGTGTTCCTAGAGCAGAGTGAAGACAGTGTGTTCCTAATACAGAGTGAAGACAGTGTGTTCCTAATGCAGAGTTAAGACAGTGTCTTCCTAGAGCAGAGTGAAGACAGTGTGTTCCTCATGCATAGTGAAGACAGTGTGTTCCTAGAGCAAAGTGAAGACAGTGTGTTCCTAACGCAGAGTTGCGGTGTATGTGCATGGAGCAGAGTGAAGTCAGTGTGTTCCTAGAGCAGAGTGTAGACAATGTGTTCCTAATGCAGAGTGAAAACAGTGTGTTCCTAATTCAGAATTAAGACAGTGTGTTCCGATTGCAGAGTGAAGACAGTGTGTTCCTGAAGCCGAGTGAACACAGTGTTTTTAGAGCAGAATGAAGACAGTGTGTTCCTAATGAAGAGTGAAGACAGTGTGTTCCTAATGCAGAGTGAAGACAGTGTTTTCCTAGAGCAGAGTGAAGACAGTGTCTTCCTAGAGCAGAGTGAAGACAGTGTGTTCCTTATGCAGAGTGAAGACAGTGTGTTCCTAATGCAGAGTGAAGACAGTGTCTTCCTAGAGCACAGTGAAGACAGTGTATTCCTATCGCATAGTGAAGACAGTGTGTTCCTAACGCATAGAGAAGACAGTGTGTTCCTAACGCACAGAGAAGACAGTGTGTTCCTAACGCATAGAGAAGACAGTGTGTTCCTAGAACAGAGTGAAGACAGTGTGTTCCTAATGCAGAGTTAAGACAGTGTCTTCCTAGAGCAAAGTGAAGACAGTGTGTTCCTCATGCATAGTGAAGACAGTGTGTTCCTAGAGCAAAGTGAAGACAGTGTGTTCCTAACGCAGAATTGCTGTGTACGTGTTTGGAGCAGAGTGAAGACAGTGTGTTCCTAGAGCAGAGTGAAGACAGTATGTTCCTAACGCATAGTGAAGACAGTGTGATCCTAGAGCAGAGTGAAGACAGTGTGTTCCTAATGCAGAGTGAAGACAGTGTGTTCCTAATGCAGAGTGAAGACAGTGTCTTCCTAGAGCAGAGTGAAGACAGTGTATTCCTAACGCATAGTGAAGACAGTGTGTTCCTAACGCATAGAGAAGACAGTGTGTTCCTAACGCATAGAGAAGACAGTGTATTCCTAGAGCCGAGTGAAGAGAGTGTGTTCCTAATGCATAGTGAAGACAATGTGTTCCTAATTCAGAAATAAGACAGTGTGTTCCGATTGCAGAGTGAAGACAGTGTGTTCCTGAAGCCGAGTGAACACAGTGTTTTTAGCGCAGAGTGAAGACAGTGTGTTCCTAATGCAGAGTGAAGAGAGTGTGTTCCTAATGCAGAGTGAAGACAGTGTCTTCCTAGAGCAGAGTGAAGACACTGTGTTCCTAGAGCAGAGTGAAGACAGTGTGTTCCTAATGCAGAGTGAAGACAGTGTGTTCCTAATGCAGAGTGAAGACAGTGTCTTCCTAGAGCAGAGTGAAGACAGTGTATTCCTAACGCATAGTGGAGACAGTGTGTTCCTAATGCATAGAGAAGACAGTGTGTTCCTAACGCATAGAGAAGACAGTGTGTTCCTAGAGCAGAGTGAAGACAGTGTGTTCCTAATGCAGAGTTAAGACAGTGTCTTCCTAGAGCAGAGTGAATACAGGGTGTTCCTAACGCATAGTGAAGACAGTGTGTTCCTAACGCATAGAGAAGACAGTGTGTTCCTAACGCATAGAGAATACAGTGTGCTCCTAGTGCAGAGTGAAGACAGTGTGTTCCTAATGCAGAGTGAAGACAGAGTCTTCCTAGAGCAGAGTGAAGACAGTTTGTTCCTAATGCACAGTTAATACAGTATGTTCCTACACCAGGGTGAATACAGTGTGTTCCTAACAAAGAGTTGCTGTGTATGTGCATGGAGCAGAGTGAAGACAGTGTGCTCCTAGAACAGAGTGAAGACAGTGTGTTCCTAATGCAGAGTGAAGACAGTGTGTTCCTTATGCAGAGTGAAGACAGTGTGTTCCTAATGCAGAGTGAAGACAGTGTGTTCCAAGAGCAGAGTGAAGACAGTGTGTTCCTAATGCAGAGTGAAGACAGTGTGTTCCTAATGCAGAGTGAAGACAGTGTGTTCCTAGAGCAAAGTGAAGACAGTGTGTTTCTAACGCAGAATTGCTGTGTACGTGCATGGAGGAGAGTGAAGACAGTGTGTTCCTAGAGCAGAGTGAAGACAGTATGTTCCTAACGCAGAGTGAAGACAGTGTGTTCCTAGAGCAGAGTGAAGACAATGTGTTCCTAATGCAGAGTGAAGACAGTGTGTTCCTAATGCAGAGGGAAGACAGTGTCTTCCTAGAGCAGAGTTAAGACAGTGTGTTCCTAACGCATAGGGAAGACAGTGTGTTCCTAACGCATAGAGAAGACAGTGTGTTCCTAGAGCAGAGTGAAGAGAGTGTGTTCCTAATGCATAGTGAAGACAGTGTGTTCCTAGAGCAAAGAAAAGACAGTGTGTTCCTAACGCAGAGTTGCTGTGTACGTGCATGGAGCAGAGTGAAGACAGTGTGTTCCTAGAGCAGAGTGAAGACAGTATGTTCCTAACGCAGAGTGAAGACAGTGTGTTCCTAGAGCAGAGTGAAGACAGTATGTTCCTAACGCAGAGTGAAGACAGTGTGTTCCTAGAGCAGAATGAAGAAAGTGTGTTCCAAACGCAGAGTGAAAACAGTGCGTTCCTAATGCAGAGTTGTGAAGTATATGCATGGAGCAGAGTGAAGACAGTGTGTCCTAGAGAAGAGTGAAGACAGTGTGTTCCTAGAGCACAGTGAAGACAGTGTGTACCTAGAGCAGAGTGAAGACAATGTGTTCCTAAAGCAGAGGACAGACACTGTGTTAATACATCAGAGTGAAGACAGTGTGATCCTAGAAGAGAAAGAAGACATTGTGTTCCTAGAGCACAGTGAAGACAGTGTGTACCTAGAGCAGAGTGAAGACAGTGTCTTCCTAGAGCAGAGTGAAGACAGTTTGTTCCTAACGCAGAGTGAAGACAGTATGTTCCTAACGCAGAGTGAAGACAGTGTGTTCTTAATGCACAGTGAAGACATTATGTTCGTTAGGCATAGTGAAGACAGTGTTTTCGTAACGCAGAGTTGCGGTGTATGTGAATGGAGCAGACTGAAGACAGTGTGTTCGTAGTGCAGAGTGAAGACAGTGTGTTCCTAATGCAGAGTGAAGGCAGTGTGTTCCTAATGCAGAGTGAAGACAGTGTGTTCCTTGAGCAGAGTTAAGACAGTGTGTTCCTAACGCAGAGTTGCGGTGTATGTGAATGAAGCAGAGTGAAGACAGTGTGTTCCTAGAGCAGAGTGAATACAGTATGTTCCTAACGCATAGTGAAGAAGTATGTTCCTATCGCATAGTGAAGACAGTGTGTTCCTAAAGCAGAGTGGCGGAGTATGGTCATGGAGCAGAGTGAAGACAGTGTGTTCCTAATGCAGAGTGAAGAGAGTGTGTTCCTAATGCAGAGTGAAGACAGTGTCTTCCTAGAGCAGAGTGAAGACAGTGTGTTCCTAGAGCAGAGTGAAGACAGTGTGTTCCTAATGCAGAGTGAAGATAGTGTGTTCCTAATGCAGA